>NC_073381.1:64709434-65015934 GCF_028641065.1 Leucoraja erinaceus | reverse complement strand
CTTTTGCCTCTGGACTGTTAGTGGTGAGGACTTGTCAGTGGTAATGCTGTTGTAATCTATAAGTAAGAAATAACTAGTTACAAAAAGCAATATAATCAAACCAGGTAAGTGTGATTTTATGAAAGGGATATCAAATTTCAAACAGGTCTTAGAGGATATAACAAGCAGTGTCAATAGGGGCAATGTGTGGGTGTTATGCAGATACAATGAACTACAGATATTGGTTTACAAAACAACAGTGCTGGAATAACTCAGGTCAGGCAGCATCTCTGGAGAACATAGATGGGTGATGTTTCGGGTCAGGACCCGGGAGTATTTGCAGAGGCATTTTATAAAAATATCACAGAAAAGACTAGTATACGAATGCTTAGAGTATTGGGGGAAGCGTGTGAACAGACTGAAGAGTGGTTATCACAAAGAGGGCAGAAAGTATGAATAAAAGTATATTTTACAGACTGGACAGGTGTATCTAGTAGAATGCCCAAAGGACTGGTCCTTGGTCCTCAATTGTCTATCATTTGTTTGTGATTTGGAGGAAGAGGCAAGGTATCCAAGTTTGCTGATGAGGTGAAAAAAGTGCTGCCTTGAGGATATTGTGACTGATAAATAGGTTGAATGGACAAACACATACTTGGTAAATAGTCTAATGTAGGAACATGCAAGGTTGTGAACTTTGGTGGGAGGAAACAAAAGGCAGATCAATATCTAAATGGAAAGAGATTGCAAATTAGTGAAGTAAGTGGGGACACAATGAAATGCAGGTGCTGGTTTATAGAAAAATGACAAGGCGCTGGAGTAACTCAGCATGTCAGGCAGCATCTACAGAGAACATGAATATGTGAAGTTCAGGGGTCAGAACCCATCTTCAAACTGAAATAAGTGTATGGTTACAATTGTACAAGGTGTTGCTGGGGCTGCTCCCAAGCTGCATTTGGAGCATTGTGTGTAATTTTGGTCTGCTTATTTAAAACGGACATACCAGCAGTTGAAGCAGTCCAGAAGAGATTCACGAGAATAGATCTTGGGATGAGAGAGTTGATCTATTGCAAACAGCCAAATTAGTTGAATTTTTAAATTCAACCTAGGAAGCTTAGGAAAATGCGGAGTGATCTTATTGAAACATAAAATTGTAAGGGGGCATTTCAAGATATACGTCAAATTGTTTCCACTAGTGGGAGGTGTCAAACAATGGGACATAGTTTTAAGGGGCTGTGTTTAAAACTGAGATGCAAATGGAAAAATATGCAGAAACTGAGGCCTGGTGAGGCCTGGGGCAAGTCACCTAATGATCATATTGAATATTGGGGCAGATTCAAGGTGCTGGGTGGACTACTCTCATTTTCTCATCCATGTTGGGTGACATGGACTGCTCTTTCTGATAAGGTAATGCTTGATTAGTATTTGGCCATATACACTCTCAAAATGAATAATGAATTACTGAAATGTCACTAGATATTTGGAAATATTTTGTTAAACCTGCAAAAGAAAACGATATTAACTCTGGCTTTCAATAAACCAAACTCAGGTTATTTCTTTTCCATTTTATGATGAATTATTTGGGTAACTTGCTATTTGTAAGAAATATTATTCTATAATTCCAATGTATTAAAAAAAATATTCAAACTGATTCCAAAGTTGGTGCAATGGCCATATAATTACAGTGAAGAGTTCATACATGCCTAATGGTGCGTTGACGAAAATAACAGAGTATAGGAAAGGGACAGAGGGATGACTTTTACTGTTAGTTTTAAACTTGAACTTCTCTGGATAGTATTCAGTTTGAGATCTTAATCTATAGAAAAAGCATTCTAACCATACCTTCAAACTTTCTTTTACTTGAAGTGTTTTGGTTTCTTCAAATTAAAACATGGCTATTGATTTTGGATAATCAGCCATGTTCATATTGAATGGCGGTGCTGGCTCGATTTTCCATGTTACTATACCACAATGTTTCTACCTATTTTCCATGTTTCTATACCACAATTTTTGCAAAATGAGTAATTTTCTTGGCCCCTGCTGTAAGATACTGAAACTGATAGTGTAAATAGATTTTAGTAGAGTTTATTGCAAAGAAAATGTGTTTGATCTTGAGAACAATCCCGTGAGTGACTCTTAACTGCATATAATAGGATCTAACTAAATCTGTTGGATGGCTAATCCAGTGTGCCAGATCTTCTCAAGATGGCACCTGCCTGCGGTGACTTTTGCGGAACTCCAGAACATAAAAGGCTCAATTACAACTTCCAACAACTCACCTGGTTCAGGAAAACGACAGAAATCGGTGCCATTTCGGACAAGCTGCTTGAGCACCTCAAGGTTCTCGCAATTTCGCGATCTCCCACAGCTGCAGGAGTCCCGGACTTTAAACGTTCCCACCTTGGCTGGAAATCACCCGACCCAATGGAGGAACGCAGGTACTGTACCTGGAAACCCCGGGATGACCTCCAGAGCCGACGGGCTGGATCCTCCAGGAACAACGGAGCTGGAGCTGCAGCTGCGGCTACTTCGTCACGGAGACTTGTGAGGAATCCCCGTTCGCGCAGGTTCGGAAACAGCAGCGTACCTGAGCTGCTTTCATCTGTCCGAAGGAAACCCCGGTCAGACTGAAGCACACTATTTGCAGAAACAAAGCACATGGCTGCTTTACAAAGTAAATGCTCACAGAGACCTGGAAACAACTCAGGGTCCAGCCTGAGCTTCCATCGTTGTGTCTGGGAAACGAGGGAGCGCCTCTTGGTCAACGGTGTTGTTCAGACGTGGCAGTCCTATCTAACTCCTGCTCTCAGACTGAACATCTGGCACAGTGCGTTACAGGGACTTCACATCTTGACCGAAATCCCACCCAGTGTGGAGGAACAAACACCAGACGTCTTACCCCGAGGCATCCCCCACAAACCTAAAAAATCCTAACTCCAACATGTTTCCTGCACATCAGAAACCTTGCATGAACTTTGAGATCCGCACTCTTCTGAAGACCAGACACCAGGCATTCATGTCTGATGATACAATGGTCTACAAGAAGTCCAAATACGACCTTGAAAGGCCATCAATAAGGCCAAAAGGGACTTCTGCTCCAAACTGGAGGATGAGATAGATGTTTGGTAGCTGTGGCTGGGCCTGAATGCAATCACTTCCTACAAGGCGAAACCAGGAGGCAGCTCGAATGTCGGCGAAACATCACTCCCTGACGAGCTCAATGCGTTTTACGCACACTTTGATAGGGAGAATACCGATGTGCCTTCCCGAGCCCCCATTCGCTGTGATGGTGTTTCAGTCTCAGTCACAGAGGCCGACGTCAGGAAATCCTTCAGGGGTGAACCCTCAAAAGCGCCTGGACCTGATGGTATACCTGGTCGTGTTCTAAAAACCTGTGCGGACCAACTGGCTGGAGTTTTTACAGACATTTTCAACGTCTCACTTCTGAGGTCCGAGGTTCCCACCTGCTTCAAAAGGGCATCAATTATACCAGTGCCCAAGAAGAGTAAGGTGACATGCCTCAATGACTATCGACCAGTGGCACTAACGCCTGTGGTGATGAAGTGCTTTGAGAGGTTGATCATGGCACAAATCAACCCCTACCTCGACAAAAAGCTGGACCCACTGCAGTTCGCTTACCGCACAGATCAACGGTGGATGCGATCTCGCTGGCTCTCCACTCCGCTCTGGACCACTTGGACAACAAAAACATATATGTCCGGCTGTTATTCATTGATTACAGCTCGCATTTCATCCCCTTCAAGCTGGTTATCAAACTCGCAGAACTGGGTCTCTGCGCATCACTCTGCAATTGGATCCTCGACTTCCTCATCCACAGACCAGTCTGTCCGTATAGGTGGAAATGTGTCAGACTCAGTAACAATCAGCACGGGAGCACCGCAAGGCTGCGTGCTCAGCCACCTGCTGTACTCACTCTATACTCATGACTGCGTAGCCGGTCAAAGTGCGAACTCCATCATCAAGTTCGCTAACGACACCACTGTTGTGGGACGTATCACTGATGGGGAGGAGTCAGGATATAGAAGAGAGATCGAGCGACTATCCATATGGTGCCAGCACAATAACCTGGCCCTCAACACCAGCAAAACCAAGGAACTGATTGTGGACTTTGGAAGGAATAGGATGGGGACCCACAGTCCTGTTTATATCAACGGGTCGATGGATGAAAGGGTCAAGAGCTTCAAATTCCTGGGCGTACACATCTCTGAAGATCTTTCCTGGTCCGAGAACACTGATGCAATTATTAAGAAAGCACATCAGCGCCTCTACTTCCTGAGAAGATTACGGAAAGTCCGTTTGTCAAGGAGGACTCTCTCTAACTTCTACAGGTGCACAGTAGAGAGCATGCTGACCGGTTGCATCGTGGCTTGGATCGGCAACTTGAGCGCCCTGGAGGAAAAGACTACAAAAAGTAGTAAACACTGCCCAGTCCATCATCGGCTCTGACCTCTTCCATCAAGGGGATCTATCGCAGTCACTGCCTCAAAAAGGCTGGCAATATCATCAAGGACCCGCACCATCCTGGCCACATAGATACAACAACCAGGTTCAGGAATAGCTACTTCCCCACAGCCATCAGGCTATTAAACTTGGCTCAGACAATACTCTGAACATTAATAGCCCATTATCTGTTTATTTGCACTTTTATCAGTTTATTTATTAATGTGTGTATTTACGTATATAATGGTATATGGACACACCGATCTGTTTTGAAGTCAATGCCCACTATGTTCTGTTGTGCTGAAGCAATGCTTGAATTTCATTGTCCTATCAGGGACACATGACAATAAACTATCTTGACTTGACTTCTTTGAGTTGACAAATGAGACCCATAAAGAACAGGCAACCAAGAAGAAAGATACAGGCATTATTAAAAGTGGAGGACAACCATCAACCATAGTGGTGCTCAAGCTTACAGAGCGAATTAAGACTGAACAGTTAAGAGTTTTTAGAAAGATGGTTGTGTTGTAAAGTACCTGAAATAGGTTTGCAAGTATGGGGCAACATGGATGAAGGGATGTTTGAGACTGTATCGTCAAGACCATGAATCCTCTTCCTTAAGAAATAGCCAGAAATATCAGTGGACAGCTTATTGAAGATAGTTGGCGTGGTGAAGGATGTTGAAAAGGGCAAGGGAGATTGAAATGGCGGGTTAGATTCTCCAACAGATAATTACAGATGAAGGAAGAAAACAATCTTGGATAGTAACCTAAATAAACAAAAGATTTTGCAACACCTTATGACAATGCTGGTTTCAAATAGGTTCTACAATTAAAAACATTTTGTTCCATGTTTTACAATAAAAGTTGGCTTAATGTATAAATATGCACTGGCAATAGTCTGGCATCAACAAGAGACTTGTTTGTCTTTCTAGTAGGCATGTAAACATTGTTCAACTTGTTCATCCATGGCCAGTAGACCTGACCATAAATAGACTTTGTAAAACCACACATGATTTCAAAAAAGTGTAAATTATGGCTCTAAAGACATTGCAGTTGTGTGGTGAAAATACTAGGAATCAATATGACCACTATGCAATAGTTATGGATATTCTGTTAAGTATTGGAACACAAACTACTGAATGTCAAATCTTACATATACGCAAAATCTTATGTAGAGCCTTAATGCCCCCCCAAAAAATTGGGCTAGGGTTTCTCTATGATCTATTGAATCACAAAACATCCATGAAAAGCTGCTGGAATTTTGTGGAAGAAACCCAACAACCAATTAACACCAGGAAAGATCAAATACATCTCAAAATAGTTTCGTTTTGGGTGATCATTCTTGTAACCGTTAGCCCCGAGTTAGGTTCAACAGAACAAGAGTTAAAATAAGATGCAACGCATGTACCATGTAACACATGGTTATATCATAGGATGAAGATCAGGTGCAGTCTTGCCACAATAAGTCTTCTACTGTGGAGGGGAAGAGCGCATGCATCAAATGTACTGATTCTATGACAAGAAGCGTTAGTCCGGAGAATATTAATTCCTCAGTAACTTAGAAAAGCATACATTTAAGTAAAATATTGAAAGCCATCAAGTTAACCAATATCGATTAATCAATGACAGATGAACATTTCAGCTATAGGACACATTCTTTTTCATATCCTGATATTTATAATTAATGGTACATTTATACTTTTTACATAAATGCAGTATGATTTCAGTAGGTTACGTTCAGCATTGTATCTATTTGACTATTAAGCATAATCAAGTAGAAGATCAGAAGACTTCCTCAAAGAAAACATTTCACTTTAGCTTTGTGCCCAGTACAAAATATCTTGTGGACATTGCCCCCCAAAAATTGACATTTTTCTTGAATGAGACTTCATTATTTTAATAGTTCATGTTTTCGGTATTTAAAAATTCCAGCAAAAGTGTTTCCAGCAATAAGCCATTCTCCTAAATAAGCATCCATACATACCAAGCTCATCAAAATTGAATTTGCCCATTTGAAATTCAATTGAATGGAACAAATGCTTACAAGTTTCATTTTCCTCTTAGAAGATCACAGGACAAGGCAAACATCTTGATACTCCAAAAAGATACTTGTCCCTCAAGCAGATGTCAAAAGCAAAAGGGATTTTGGCAGGCCTGAAAATCCTCCAATTTAAAATGTCTATCTTTTAGCAGTTAGTGGACTTTACATGAAATCATCAGAGTCGTAACCACAGTCCTAGAAAGAAAGAAAAACCAGAGAAATTATTTTCTTTACACAGGTCATTGCAAATTAATGTTCTACTTTAATTTCAGTTTGCAGGTTCAAGTGGCAGAAATGAGCAGAAGAAACACTTGAAATGATAAAGTGATAAGGAAATGTAATTTGGGTTCCCGACATTGAGGTCTGGCTGGCACTGGAGGTGACTTTTTGCAAGCTATCACGTTCAGATTCTCTCCTGCCATCAGTTGTAATCGTTCTATTCCTACAAATCTCAATTCCAAGTCTACATTCTGTGTTTTTTCTCTTTTGTACTACCACAACACATGTATTACGTGTGTATTATAAGATCTGCCCAGCTGTTTCAATGTTGGCTAATTATACATGGGCATTGAAGATGGAGACAAAATGTTGAAGTATTGTAACTCAGCGGGACAGGCAGCATCTCTGGAGAGAATAAATGGGTGACGTTTCAGGTCGAGACCCTTCTTCAGACTGAAAATCGGGAGTGAGGGAAACTAGATATGGAAGGGTACAAAGAACGTGAGGTGTGAAAAGAACAGATCAAAGCAGATGATGATCAAGGAAGTACAATGGTTCATTGTTGGATGAGAGGAAGTTGCCGGTCCTGCTCTGCTGAGTTGCTCCAGCATTTTGTGTCCATCTTCGGTGTAAACCAGTATCTGCAGTTCCTTCCTATACATGGGCATTCATCTATTATCTTCCATGGTATTGATCAAATTGTCCTACATGATAATTGGTTGCGATAGCCTTAAAGAATCCTTGCAAGTTAATGTAAACAAAAGACTGCAGATGCTGGAATCTTGAGCAAAATACAAAGTGCTGGAGGAACTCAGCAGGTCAAGCAGCATTTGTGGATGAAAATAGACAAAGGAAAATTAAATGTGATCAGTCTAAAGGGTCTTAATTCAAAACAGTGTCTGTCCATTTCCCTCCGCCAATGGTGCAGAGTTTTTAGTTTAGATTAGTTATACAGTGCTGAAACAGGCCTTTCGGGAAATAGTAAGTATAATATAAATAGTAGCAGCACTCCAGCATTATTAACTGCAGGACAATTGCACACTATATAATTCAATGGATATGGGAAAGGAAAAAATTAATACCTGGGACAATTTTCATTCCTTAAATGACGCAAGCATTGTCCTCATTGTGGATATAAAAGTGCTCCGTCATTTTCACCACCTCCAACGTGACCCCACCACTCGCCACATCTTCTCCCCCCCATCCCCCCCGTCTGCTTTCCGCAAAGACCGCTCTTTCTGTAACTCCCTGGTCAATTCTTCCCTTCCCTCCCGCACCACCCCCTCCCCGGGCACTTTCCCTTGCAACCGCAAGAGATGCTACACTTGTCGCTTTTCCTCCCCCCTCGACTCCATTCAAGGACCCAAGCAGTTGTTCCAGGTGTGACAGAGGTTCACCTGCATCTCCTCCAACCTCATCTATTGCATCCGCTGCTCTAGAAGTCAGCTGATCTACATCGGTGAGACCAAGCGTAGGCTTGGCGATCGTTTCGCCGAACACCTCCGCTTGGTCCGCATTAATCAACCTGATCTCCCGGTGGCTCAGCACTTCAACTTCCCCTCCCATTCCGAATCCGACCTCTCTGTCCTGGACCTCCTCCATGGCCAGAGTGAGCACCACCGGATATTGGAGGAGCAGCACCTCATATTCCGCTTGGGCAGTCTGCACCCTTGCAGCATAAACATTGAATTCTCCAATTTCCGGTAGCCCTTGCTGTCTCCTCCCCTTCTCAGCTCTCCCCAAGCCCTCGGGCTGCTCCTTTTCCTTTCTTCTCCCCGCCCCCCTCCCCACATCAGTCTGAAGAAGAGTTTTGGCCCGAAACATTGCCTATTTCCTTCGTTCCATAGATGGTGCTGCACCCGCTGAGTTTCTCCAGCACTTTAGTCTAACGTCGATTTTCCAGCATCTGCAGTTCCTTCTTAAGCATCATCGCTATTCTTTCCAACTCACGCCACTCAAGAAATTCTCGCACACAATCTAAGTTACATTAAATCGATCAATTGTAATCATGTATTGTCTTACTGCTGACTGGATAGCATGCAAGTTTTCCACTGTACCTCGGTACATGTGACAATAACCTAAACTAAAGTTGTTGACTGAGAGACTGCACTTTCTCCACTGTTCCCATCAACATTAATCCCTCAATTAACATGATTTTATGATCAGTATGAAGGGTCACAACCTGAAATGCCGTCTATCCATTCACTACATCAATGCTGCTTGACCTGCTGAGTTCCTCCACCCTTTTTAATTTTTGCTCAAGATTCCAGCATCTGCAGTTTCTTGTATCCTTAAGATTTTCCGATCATTTGCATGGCTGCTTGTTGGACTTCGCTACATGTACAAATTATCTGCCACATAGCTACTTTTAAAAAGGGGCTAATTTATCAGCTACAAATCTATGAGGTCAACTGAAAAGGACTTGACCAGATCATTCAAATCATGCCAGCTACTGTCTTTGGAATTGCCAGCTGTCTGTTATATATATCAGCCTCATCCAAACTCCCATTGCAATGAGGAAATCAGGAAGGAGTTTGATCTGCATCTGCCGCAGCATCAGACCTTTTATTCCACCACTGGACCTAGCATCAGGTCCAGGAACTCAACACAAATGGACTTAACACAAGGAGACCGATGCATTTTGCAGCCAGCACCTTAATTTCAAATAATGTGAAAGTGCATAAATTGGAATGTTCCACCAGAAAAAAAGTGCAATTATTCTTTTTTACTTAATTAGTTTTAATGGTCTGATCTATTTTTAGAACTAAAAAGGTGTTATACAAATTTATTATTTTAAAATTACTTCAACCTCTTGAATGTTTTTTAAGTATCTGTGACAGGAAACATCAAATTGTTTTTATACAAGATACAAGATATATTACAAGATACAAGATAAATTTATTTGTCACAAGTGCCAGATGGCACAGTGAAATGTGATCACCATACAATAAAATACAGAACACACCACACGATAGAGTTAAACATAAAACATCCCCACAGCAGAATCAAAAGTTTCCCACTGTGCGCGAAGGCACCAAAGTCAGTCTCTTCCTAGATGTTCACCCATGGTCGGAGCCCTCCGCTGTCGCTGCTACAGGCAGCACACATCTCAGGCCCGCTCGCCGGGATGTTGGCTCTCCGATGTCAGGACTCGGAGAAATTGTCGCATCCCCACCAGGAAGCGACTAAGAAACGGTTTCCCTCCTCCCCCACATAGAAAAGTAACCCCAAAACAAACAGTTTAGATAAATTAAAATATAAAAAAGGGAAAAAATGGCCAGGCTCTAGGCAGTCGGCTACAGAGGCTGTAGGTTATAGGCAAAGGCACCTTCAATGCAGTGCCCCTGTGGTCTTATAAGGCATTTATGAGCAGAGGCACCTCAAAACCTACTGCCCAAGGGGCCCAGTAAACAACCTCATTAGGACCCGCGAGGCCGCACAATGTGAGAATAGTGGCTGGTTTGAACAAGATATAGCCCAATATATAAATACATTTCTATCTTTTTCTAACAGATTCAGTGTTCAACCGTAGCAACATATAGCAGATTTTGCCCTTTTTGCAGTTTTAAAAACATGATCTTTGACAAATGAATGAGCTGTATGCAAAAATTAAAGTGCATTCATTTTGACCAAATGAACAATAAGAGGCGCAAATTATTTTTGGGCTATGGTTTAATACGGTAATCTTTAACGCCCCATTAATTGACCTTACCTGATTGCTACTCATGTTTTCAGATTTCATAAGGGTAGAATAGCTCCTAGGGAGTTAATACAAAACAGATTAAACATATTTTTTCAACTCAAAGTTAGAGCTAGTGATCAAGCATCACAAACCATCATCAGTCCCCACTCCAATATCCTTTTTTTTTTAAATTCTTAATGACCAAATTACAATATTGGGTTTATTTTTTCACACATGGTATATTTTCAAAAATCAATAGTTTACCCCATTTCATGTCCAAGAGTAAAATCAAAATATTCAGACTCCTGAACAAAATGTATATTGTGATTACAGATAATACCTTTATCCCAGTTCACTTCCAGTTACTTTAAGCTATTAGGCCGTGGGCCGAGCATCAAAAATGTGTCTGGAATTTAACTTTCGTGACCCATGACTGGTATCTACTTGAAATTTGCAACAGATATAGATAAAATATAATCTTGCGAGTTTAGAAATCCACTCCTCTGTACCTTTGGTACATTATTTTCCTGACTTTTTTTATTAAAATTGTTGACCAATCTGACCTTTTTTTAAAAAATGTGACCGCTGCCCAGCTCCTGACGTTACAATAACAGTGAAATTTTTACATCTTCTGGTAGTAAATTTCCTTATGATTTCAAAAACCCAATCTATAAATTAGAACGATTATTTCCCGAGATATTTACTAAAATTTATCACCAAACTGACATTTTTTTTTAAAACATCTTTGCACCTGGCCTAACTGCCTCCTGGACCCTGCCAGGTTGTTGTAGTAAATTCACTTAACCTTATGATTTCAAAAACCCAATCTATAAATTAGAACGATTATTTCCCGAGATATTTACTAAAATTTATCACCAAACTGACATTTTTTTTTAAATGAAGGTTGCTCAGCTGCTGACCTCACAATGCCTTTGCACCTGGCCTAACTGCCTCCTGGACCCGCCCTGCCCCCCCCAAAAATAAATTTGCTGTCTTCATTGACAGCTTAGATCGGAGCATGTGTGTGTGTGTGTGTGTGTGTGTGTATGTGTGTGTATATGTGTATATGTGTGTGTGTGTGTGTGTGTGTGTGTGTGTGTGCGCTATTATATTTTTACACAAAGTGTTATAAATGTATATAGATATGTGTTTAGAGTCACGAAATAAAACTCCTCACACGGTATATATACATATATATATATATATATATATATACCTATCTCTCCCTCTCTCTCTCCCTCTCTCTATCTCTCTCTCTCTATATATATATATATATATATATATATATATATATATATATATCTCTATACATATACTCTATCTCTCTATCTCTTTCTTCCAGATTCAGTGTTCAACCGTAGCAATATATAGCAGATCCTTACTCAGGTATGGTGCACAAAATTGCTCACAATATTCCAAATGTGCTTTATAGAGCTCCAACATTGCACCCCTGTTTTTGTATACAAGCCCTCTTGAAATAAATGCTAGCGTTGAGTTTGCTTTCTTTATTACCGATTCGACTTGCAGATTTAACTTTTTGAGAATCTTGAACCAGCACTCCCCAAGTCCCTTTGTACCTCCAATGTCTGGATTCTCACCCCATTTAGAAAATAGTCTACGCCTTTATTCCTACTATCAAAACGCACGACTCCACACTTTCCTACACTATATTCCATCTGCCACTACTCTGCCCACTCTCCCAACCTGCCCAAGTCCTTCTGCAGAGTTCCTGCTCTCCCTACACAACCTGCCCTTCCACCTATTTTCGTATCATCCGCATCACAAAGCAAACTTTATACACCGTGAAGTAGCACAACCATTGCCTTAATCAAATCATGAATAATTTATAAAAATAACTAAACATGTCTAAAGTTTACCTATATTTCTGTTGTTGTATCTGCCAAGTTTGGTCTCCAATCTGAGGAAGGACATTATTGCCATAGAGGGAGTGCAGAGAAGGTTCACCAGACTGATTCCTGGGATGTCAGGAATGTCTTATGAAGAAAGACTGGATAGACTTGGTTTATACTCTCTAGAGTTTAGGAGATTGAGAGGGGATCTATAGAAACTTACAAATTCTGGGGTTGCCAGGAAGATGTTTTCCGATGTTGGGGAAGCGTCAGGGAAGGGGTCCTTAAGGATATGTATAAAACCGAGAGGAGAAACCTTTTTACATTAAATCTCTGGAACTTTAGTTGAGGCCAGTTCATTGGCTATTTAAGAGGGAGTTAGATGTGGCCCTTGTAAAATCACTAAAAAGGCAGTCTATACTGAGTTTATGATCAGCCATGATCATATTAAATGTTGCAGGCTCGAAGGGCCGAATGGCCTACTCCTGCACCTAATTTCTGCTATGTTTCTAAGTTACAATTTCAATTTTATTCTGAATGACTGCATTCACATACAACACAATTCAGATACTTTAAATTTTGCAGTTAAAAAAAGCCTGCAACCTTTGCTTTCATGTAACTTCCTTTTTACCCTATTTTGATTTTCATTGTACTTATTGTTTACCATGAGCTTCATGCCAACTAAGAATTTCATTCTGAATCCGATCCAAATCTTATATTGGTATTAAGCCTCCCTATAATCTTATATTTACTAGCAACAATACTGCATCCATTATTTCCCCAGAGATACTGTTAATGGTTATATCTCAGTTTCAGCCATTGCATTATGCCGATTCAATGATGATTGCATGCAAAGGAACAATTCCTCCAAGTATAATTACATAAAGACAACATGAGTGCTTGACCACTATGTCCACACAAACCTAAGGTCATCCATTTCTTTTCTCCTTTTTATCTCCTCCTTCTCCTTTCGCTTCATTTCTTGAACTTGCGCCTTTCTTTCATTTTGCTCATCACGGTCTCTAGATTCCTTTTCAGCTGCCAAATCTGGAAATCTTTCATTTTTGGTCTTCTCCAATCGGTTTAAAATTTCATTTATCTTTGTCTCTACTGCAATTACCTTTACCTAAGTGATAAAAATTAAATTGCATAATTAAAAATAATTACTCCATTGAAATTAGAGTAAGCCCTTCTGCCTTCTATCTTGATCCCCACATATCCAAAAATTAATTGATGTATTGAATATACCCAGCCAATTAAATCACAATTCAACTACTATTCCACAAAGAGTTAAGCTGACATTTTATTTCTATTTAAGTACAGTAGACACAAAATAAATAATTCAATGGAACAATTCCTTATTTCAGAACATAAACATCTTCAACACAGCAGTTACATTTCTGTTTACTATTTATTTAAATGAAACCACTCATAAGTGAACAGTCAACCATGGGTTTAGTATTGCTCCTCTTGGTTCTGTGCCATATTTACCTCTTTTTGCCTGTGAAATCCTATTTGTCCCACATCCATATCACCAGTCTTCTTTAGATTAGACCACTGAGTGTACACAACATTTATATTGTTCATTTTGCTTCCTAATAAAACAAAATGTAAGGAATGATATGTATCAAAAGGCAAAGCAATAATATAATTTATATTTTAGCAAGAGATCATCTTTACAATTTATCAAAAGCTTAACCATTTCTGTGATTCAGAACAATTATCATCAAACTATAAAGGAAGAAATATATGACAAAGAATGATTGAAAGACAGATTATCCTATCAATACAAATGAATTGCAATATTCCCCTTCCAATATTAATCCACCATGGCAATAGATCTAATCTCATGTCCCCACCCAGTTCTTATAACTTGCCATTCCCTTTCCTTCAATGACCAATTAATGATAAAATTAGATATGGTCTTTGCTATAATAAAGGTTTATTTATGAAGAACTGAGTGCGTTTCTGCGATTTAGATGTTTTAATAATGTTATTTTAAGAATGGCAAAATACCTAATAAAGTTTAAAAGGATAGTGTCGATTTTGGGAAGTGTAGCTAGTTGAGCCAGCCATCCAGGTTAAACAGGCATACTAAATTTAACACAAAAAAAAAATCATTTTCATTATGTTTAAACCTGCCTCCCAAAATATAGCTTTACAAAAATAAACAAATAATCTAACTTAGCAATGGCCACCAAACTAATTGACCACCATCTGCTTCACCTCAGAAGGCTGCAGAGGCCAAGTCATAGGATATTTTTAACGCTGAGATAGATTCTTGATTAGTATCAGGGGTTATGGGGAGAAGGCAAGAGGGAAAGATAGATCAGCCATGATTGAATGGTGTAGACTAGGCCAAATGGCCTAATTCTGCTCCTATCACATGAATTTATGAACCAATGTTCTTCGGGGAGGATATGGAAATAGGACCAGGAACAGGTTAATGCCCTTTGAGCATGCATTGTCCTTTGTCAAGACCGTAGCTGATCCTGCTTCTCAATACCATTCTCCAGCACTATTCAGATTAGTTTACTGACCAGGCAGGTTGAGCGAAATGGTTTTTAATGACAAAAAACAAACAGAAACCCGTAAAACCGCATACCCAGTCTAGCTAATGAACAAAGCTCCTGTCAATGGGAGGAGTGCTAATAACTAACTAAAAGCTCACGAACGAACCCCCGCGGTCACGTGATAGTGCCAACCAATGACAAGGGTTCCGACTTCCCAGCCCCACCACTAGGTGCCGCTACAAGGGTGCAATAGAATTTACAGTTCACATAAAGCTCACAGATTAAATAGAATACATATATAGTGATGATATTGCTCCTCAGAACTTGTTTCCCTCAATACCCAGAAATCCATAACTATTTTTAATGAATGTTGGCAAAACGTGCGACAGTCAGCATCTGTAGAAAAAGAAAGAGTCATCGTTTCTGATTTGTGACCTTTCAGGAGAACTTGGAAAACGAGGGATATGTGTTAATTTGCAATATGAGAGGTTGTGGTAAGATATGTGTGGGGGAAAAAGGATATACTAACTAAACAGCAACTGAGTGAACACTTCGGGGTGCGTGTGCATTGCGACTCAGAGGTTTTAATTCCCCATCTCATTCTTTATCTAGCCTTCTGCAATTTTCTAATGAGACTTAATGTAAAGCTGAAGAACAGCACCACATTTTCCATTTGAGCAATTAATAGACTTCAATACCAAACTTTACAACTTCAGATAACTTACCTTTTCTGTAAAAACTGGTCTGTTCTGTGTAGGTCACCCATTTTAACAATGTCTCTTTCACTCTGCATTAGCACAGCCAAACCTTCTCCCTCTCTCATTGTCCTCATTGAATGAACTTGACTATAACTTATCACCATGGAAACCCTAATTTCTCACAATGAGATATTACCTCTGTCCCACCCATCTTTCCCCACCCTCTTTAAAACTAACATATTCTCCCTTTCCTAGTTCTGACAAAGTCTTTAAACAGAAATGTTGATTCTATTTCCCATCCTACAGATGCGGCTGAGCATTTCCATTAAAAAAAAATTCAGCATAGTTAGAGTCATACTGCATGAAAACAGGCCTTTTGGCCAAACTGACCAAACTGTCCCATCTACACTTGTCCCACCTGCCTGCATTTGACCCAAATCCCTCAAAACCTATCCTATCCATGTACCTGTCTAAATGTTTCTTAAATGTGCAATAGTATCTCCTTCAACAACCTCCTCTGGTAGCTCATTCCATACACTCACCATCCTTTGTGTGAAAAGGTTAGCCATCACACCTATGTCCTCTGGTTCTCAATCCCCCTATTCTGGGCAGGAGATTCTGTGCGTCAACCAGATCTATTCCCGTCGTGATTTTGTACACCTCTAAGATGACCATCCTCCTGCGCTCCAAGGGATGGAGTCCTAGCCTGCTCAACCTCCCTCTACAGCTCAGGGCCTTGTGTCCTGGCAACATTCTCATAAATCTTCTTGTACCCTTTCCAGCTTGACAACATCTTTCCTATAACATGGTGCACAGAACTGAACACAATACCAGAAATGTGGCCTCACCAGCATCCAATTTAATTTTAACCAGCAAGAAACAGAGGGGCTGGATGCACAGGCCAATACCACCACTTCTAAGCTTCTCTTCAAGTCACACATTAACCTGACTTGGAAAATATATCACTGTTCCTTCAATGTCACAGGGACAAAATCCTGGAACTCCCTCCTCGACTATACTGTGGGGGTATTTGCTCCAGAAAGGCTATTTACAAAAAATGTTCACCACTGCCTTCTCAAGGACAATTAGAGACAATTCATAAATCTGGCCTTGCAGGTGATGGCATTCCCATAAGATGAATATACAAAATAAAATATTTGATTTTGTAATGAGATAATTCCCATTTAATCATTACCTTGAATGCTATTAGCTTTAACTAGCTGAGCGCAGTCAATTAGTACTTCCTTTGGGATGGAATCAATCATTTGCCCCTAAGAGACAAAAATAATTTTTTTTATGTTTTGTTTTTATTCTTCAAAAAGCTTCAGTAAAGTTCAATAGATTCCAAAGCAGAATATGTAAATAAAAGTTTTTTTATTAACTGCATTACTGTCATTGTTCAAATGAAATTATCCCTTTGATGTATTGCGCAATGACATATTTACCTGATTAAACTGCAGCAATTGACTTAGAATACTTCTTAATAGTCCATAAATTCTTATATTAAAAAGTTGCAATTAATGTTATCAATATATTTTTATTTTCCCAATTCTACTCTTTATGTTAAAGCATAACCCCAGCTGGATATGACTCCCTGTGTTTTAATCATTCTTAGATCGCTAAGCCAAAAGGCCATTCTTCAAGTTTGGAAATGTCAAGAGATATTGAAATTAAGAACTACAGCAATGGAGTCCAACATCTTTGCTCATACACAGTACACACTGTTAAAATATTATTTGAGTCTATACTTCTTACGGTATGCATGAACCTCTGGATTCTCTATCCCATGAGGTCATGAAGACAGAGTAATTGGAGCTATTTAAAGAGGGGGTAGATACATTTTTCAAAGATCGGGAAATGGGTACAGAAGAGAAGTTGAAGCCTGCGACAGGTGAGATTTAATCATACTGAATAGCAAGCTCGAGGGACCAAATGACCTACTACTTTCTTTTTGCTTCTGTTCCTGTATTCAGGTGATTATCCAGTGTTAACAGAGTCGACACAGTGGCACCAGTAAGAGAGCCACTCCTCTCAGCTCTGGCACCCTGGGTTCAATGGAAATGCTCAGCCTCTAGTGTGTGGCGAGAGGTAGAATATAAGAGGCAATTGATGGGAATGTGGCAACAATAACGTGTGTTAAGGTAGAATTAGTGAAAAGAAAAATGGATGCGTGATGATAGCCCAGACTTCGTGAGCTGAAGGGTCCGGTTCGATTCTGTCTTTTTCCATGACCCTAGGACTAAAACTGATTATAGCTCTCCACATTGCAAGATCAGCAATTTAAACATAGACCACCGGATAATAAGCCTGTGATAAAACATGCAACAGAAAACACAATTCAATCCAAAACTTGAAATTCATTCATCACAATGATATTGTAAAATGTAAATCGTAATATCTCAAAATTAGAGCAACATACATATTCTACCAGATAATTTTAAAGCATCTATTAAAAGCTAGTTACTTTAAAAAAGGTATTTAGTTCTGCCCATACCTTGTATAATCGAAGGTATACATGAGCTGAAGATAATTTATCTACATGAAACCTAAAAAGAGGAAAGAAATTGAAAATACAGCAGTAATCAAAACAAATAATGCATTTTACAAATTGGAGTTGCAAATATTAAATGCAAACAAAGGATTTAATCAGCAGATGTAAAATATTGTATTATGATTGATTCTTAATTTGGAAAGAAATAAGCAAAAGGACAACAAAACTATATTAACTGTAGCATACCATACATCTTCTGGCCATCCATACTTGATTAGGTCCTCATCTAAATTTAAAATAACAGATTACATAAATTGTAGTAATTAAATATTTAAAACAGCTCACTTATTCGGCATCAACTTGATTCAGACAATTTCCTTAAATGCAATTTAAAAATTAGAGACAAGTCTTGCGAATTGGCGATTATTATCGGATACACTCACATGAATCTCTAAATTCTGAAATAATTCATCACCCTCTATCATTAGGCATTGGTGTTCAATCTCAATTAATCTAAGGCAAAAGTCCACAATACACTTCTCAAAATGCAGCTAGAAAAAAGTTAGGATAGCCAATTGATCTATTCAGTGTACCTTCGAGGCTTAAAGGGCCTGCCCCACTTAGGCGATTTTTCAACAGACTGCCAGCGACTGTCAAGTTGCCAGCTGTCGCCTGAAAAACCGGGAAATGGAACGGCGACTGTCAGAGTGGAAGACGGACGGACCCGCACACACCCACACCGCTTCCTTCACCAGCCCGTGTGAACAGCGCTCTCCCGCCTAAAAAATTCACACGATGCAAAGCCAAGGTGATACAGACACACACCGCGATGAACAGGAAGGTTGGCACTGCAAAAAGATGACTAAATCACAGTGTACGTTAAGTCCTTTAAAGAGAGGGGGGGGGGGGGGGGGGGAGGGAGGAGGGAGGAGGGGGGGGCGGGAGGGAGGAGGGGGGGGGCGGGAGGGAGGAGGGGGAGGAGAGAGGGAAGACAACTTTTAAGAAGCCAGAGATACACGACTGTGAAGCTCGGTGGAAATTTAACATTACCGGTCGGTTATCCTTAATTCTCAAAGCTACTGCTTACGTCTTCCCCCCCCCAATGCGCAAATGAAATTCACCGGTCAGCACCGGCTCCAACCTACAAGAACCTCCGAGAACCTTCGACCTCCTGGCAACCCACTAGGACCTCCTGCCGACCCACCTACGGCTCGAAAATTCTCGCTACTCTCCATGGCGGCTTCATTCTAGTCGCCGCTAATTGTTCAACATGATGAAAAATTCACGGTGACCATAATGAGGCCGCGACTAGTTACCAGAATGCGGGAACTCCTCACAACCATGAAGGCGGCTCCCCGGCAACCACCCGTGAACATGTGGCGACTGCATAGTCTCCTGCAGTCGCCTAAAAAGTCGCCTAAGTGGGACAGGCCCATAAGAGATACTTATCAAACTTGGCCTCAATACCCAGACTTCTTGTCCATTCTTAAACCTACAATGGCAGACTATTCCAAAAACCAACCAGCCTCTCAACAATAATGTATTTTCTAGCACCTAAAATTTTAGACCTAAAATTTCTCTTGGATAGTGCGATTAAGCTTGTATGCATTAGCAATGAAGAGAAAAAAAGTGGTTACTTACTTTCATATTTATCTTTTCCCATGTATATTGTATATGGTGAAGATTCCACTGCAACAAATTAGAAAAAAGTTAAATTGTGGCAGTCCCTGGGGGCCACTACAAAATGGTAATTTATGTAATAATAAAAATGAAAATCTGATTTTTTTTAAAAAATAATAATCGCAGATAACTATCATACATACTAATTTCAAAAGATTAAAAGCTTCCCTACAGCAAACAATCTGACTGAAGAAGGGACCAGACTCAAAACATCACCTATCCATGCTTTCCAGAGGGGTTTCGGCCCAAAACGTTGCCTATTTCCTTCGCTCCATAGATGTTGCTGCACCTGCTGAGTTTCTCCAGCATTTTTGTGTGCCTTCCAGAGATGCTGCTTGATCCACTGAGTTACTCCAGCACTTTGCCATTTTCAGATAATATCGTACATGAATACAATCAAACTCAAATACAACAGGTCAAACAAGCAGAAAATTACCAGGCTGAAATACTGATTTGCGTGGAAAAAAGAGATTTGAAAGAGTTGAAAGATTTTATTTGATGATATTTGATCTTTATCAAGCATGCAAAGAGCTACCATGCTCCACTGTCCACCAGCAAGGACATTTCAGCAAATCTACAAGTTATCAGTGAGAACACATCTTCCTCTAATGTCCAAACCAGGTGAATCTTTTTGGGCATTGAACCTAAAGATTTAGATTACCCAAAGTCTTTTTTTTTTTTTTTTAAGATTCAAAAAGGATTGAACTTTTGGACTCCCAGGTAACAGGCCAATAAAGACTTGAATGAGGCATGTGAAAGAAATGCCAATTCTGGAAACTTTATATGGTATTATGTACCAGAGTTTACTCCTCTAACCTCATCTACAGCATCTGGTGTTCCTGATGTGGCCTCCTGCATAACAGTGAAACCAATCGTAGACTAGCCAACCAATTTGCTCAATACGTGCTGAAGAAGAGTCTCGACCCAAACCGTCACCTATTCCTTTTCTCCAGAGATGCTGCCCGACCCGCTGAGTTACTCCAACATTGTGTCAACCAATTACTTGCCAGGCTTTGTCTGGCCCTTGCAACTTTCTTGCTGATCGCCCCACAACAATGTCTGAAGAAAGGTTCCATCCAGAAATGTCACCTACCATGTTCTCCAGAGATGCTGCCTCACCTGTTGGTTACTCCAGCTTGTTGCGTCTTTACTATTCTTTGATTTTCTACAACGGCCGCAAGGCAGCACAGTGGAAAGCTGCAGCCTCAGAGACACAATGGGCCAGGTTTAATTCCGGCCTCCTATGCTATCTGTGTGGAATTTGCAGATTTTCCCTGTGGTTAGTGGGTTTCCTCCAGGTACTTCAGTTTTCTTCCATATTACAACGACATGCAGATTAGTCTATTAATTAAACACTGTAAATTGCCCATTATATTTAGATGAATGGTGGAAAGGTACTTTGGTTAGTAGTTGATTAATACATGGGATTATTCTATAACAGTGCTTGATTTTGATGTGGACCAAATGGGCCAAAGGGTGTAGGAAGGAACTGCAGATACTGGTTTAAACCAAAGATAGACAAAATGCTGGCGTAACTCAGCAGGATAGGCAGCATCTCTGGAGAGAAGGAATGGTTGACATTTCGGGTCGAGACCTTCTCAGACTTATGAACACTGCCCAGTCCATCACTGGCTCTGACTTCCCCACCATCGAAGGGATTTACTGGAGTCCTTGCCTCAAAATGGCAGCCAACATCATCAGAGACCCACACCACCCTGGCCATACACTCATTTCACCCTATTCTATTGTGCTGCAGCAAGTAAGAATTTTATTCTTTCTACCTGGGACATATGACAATAAAACACTCTTGACTTAAATGGGCCAAGGGACTGTTTCCATCCTTTATGACTCCATGAAGGTAAGCATAGGTTTCAGACTGTTTTGTTTACAGCCATCTTAACCAAAATACCTTCCAGTAACTTAACACCTACCTACACAAATGTATTCCTCTACTTCGGCAAGATCAAGGACAGAATAGTTACGCAGAACACCTGCACTTGGTCTACAATGGCCATCCCAAGCTCTCACCTGCATGCCATTTCAACTCTGGCCTTCAGACTTCCCCTCTGCCAGGGTGATGCACAACATAAATTAGAGAAATAACACAATATAGAGTACAACTCAATAGTAATGTCACTGAGTCACAGGTTAATGCAGTCCTTCAGCACAATTTGTCAATGTTGACCAAAAAACATAGAAAATAGGTGCAGGAGGAGGCCATTCGGCCCTTCGAGCCAGCACCGCCATTCATTGTGATCATGGCTGATCGTCCCCTAGCAATAGCCCGTGCCTGCCTTCTCCCCATATCCCATCTCCCCAGATGCCCCATCTATGCTAGTTCCACATGCCAACGTTTAGCCCATATCCCGCTAAACCTTTCCCATCTATGCACCCGTACAAATGTATTTTAAAATGTTGTTATAGTACCTGCCTCAACTACTACTTCTGGTAGCTTGTTCCATATACCCATCACCCTCTGAGTTAAAAGGTTGTCCCTCAGATTCCTGTGAAATACTTTTCCCTCACCTTAAAACTATGTCCTCTGGGTAAAGGACCCGGAACATTCGAAATGCTTGTGCTGGCCAAGCTGAAAAATATCACAAACTCCCTGCTGGACCCTCTGCAGTTTGCATATCGGGCCAATAGATCTGTGGATGATGCAGTCAACCTGGGCCTGCATTTCATCCTACAGCACCTAGACCACCAGGGGGCATATGCAAGGATCCCGTTTGTTGATTTTAGCTCTGCATTCAACACCATTGTGCCAGAGCTACTACACTCCAAACTTTTCGAGTTGACTGTGCCTGAACCCCTTTGTCAGTGGATCACCAACTTCCTGACAGACAGGAAGCAGCATGTGAGGCTGGGAAAGAACATCTCGGACCCGCAAACATAGGGTTAGCATAGGAGTACCGCAGGGCGGCATACGCACCCTTCTCCGCTACACTCTCTACACCAATGACTGCACCTTCACTAACTCCTGTCAAGCTTCTCAAGTTTGCGGATGACACAACCCTGATTAACCATATAACATATAACCATATAACAATTACAGCACGGAAACAGGCCATCTTGGCCCTACAAGTCCGTGCCGAACAAATTTTTTCCCTTAGTCCCACCTGCCTGCACTCATACCATAACCCTCCATTCCCTTCTCATCCATATGCCCATCCAATTTATTTTTAAATGACACCAACGAACCTGCCTCCATCACTTCCACTGGAAGCTCATTCCACACCGCTACCACTCTCTGAGTAAAGAAGTTCCCCTCATGTTACCCCTAAACTTCTGTCCCTTAATTCTGAAGTCATGTCCTCTTGTTTGAATCTTCCCTATTCTCAAAGGGAAAAGCTGATCCACATCAACTCTGTCTATCCCTCTCATCATTTTAAAGACCTCTATCAAGTCCCCCCTTAACCTTCTGCGCTCCAAAGAATAAAGACCTAACTTATTCAACCTTTCTCTGTAACTTAGTTGTTGAAACCCAGACAACATTCTAGTAAATCTCCTCTGTACTCTCTCTATTTTGTTGACATCCTTCCTATAATTGGGCGACCAAAATTGTACACCATACTCCAGATTTGGTCTCACCAATGCCTTGTACAATTTTAACATTACATCCCAGCTTCTATACTCAATGCTCTGATTTATAAAGGCTAGCACCCCAAAAGCTTTCTTTACCACCCTATCTATATGAGATTCCCACCTTCAAGGAACTATGCACGGTTATTCCCAGATCCCTCTGTTCAACTGTATTCTTCAATTCCCTACCATTTACCATGTACGTCCTATTTTGATTTGTCCTGCCAAGGTGTAGCACCTCACATTTATCAGCATTAAACTCCATCTGCCATCTTTCAGCCATTCTTGCAAATGGCCTAAATCACTCTGTAGACTTTGGAAATCCTCTTCATTATCCACAACACCCCCTATCTTGGTATCATCTGCATACTTACTAATCCAATTTACCACACCTTCACCCAGATCATTGATGTACATGACAAACAACAAAGGACCCAACACCGATCCCTGAGGCACCCCACTAGTCACCTGCTTCCAACCCGACAAACAACCATCCAACATTACCCTCTGGCTTCTCCCATTCAGCCACTGTTGAATCCATCTTTCTACTCCTGCATTTATACCCAACAGTTGATTGGACTGACCCAGGATGGGGAGGAATCTGCCTACAGACAGGAAGTGCCACAGCTGGCGTAGCAACAACCTAGAGCTCAATGCTCTTAAGACAGTGGAATTGATTGTAGACTTTAGGAGAGCTCCCCCTCCCCTCACCCCACTAACCATCAACAACACCACAGTCACATCTGTGGAGCCTTTTAAGTTCCTGGGAACCATCATCTTCAAGGACCTTAAGTGGGGGCTACCATCGACTCCACAGTCAAAAAGGCACAACAGAGGATGTACTTCCTGCGGCAGCTGAGGAAGCACAATCTGCCACAGGCAATGATGGTCCAATTCTACACGGCCATCGTAGAGTCTGTTCTCACCTTCTCCATCATGGTCTGGTTTGGCTCAGCCACCAAGCACGACACCTGGAGGCTGCAGCGAATTGGCCGATCAGCGGAGAAGATTATTGGCTGCAACCTTCCCTCCATTGATGAACTGTACACTACAAGGGCCAGGAAGCGAGCGGGCAAGATCATCTCTGACCCCTCACACCCCTGGCCACAACTCTTTGAATTACTTCCCTCTGGAAGGCGACTCCGGACTGTCAATGCTGCCACAGCCAGACATAAAAACAGTTTTTATCCATGAGTAGTTGTTCTACTCAACAGCCAAAAATCTGTGGCCTCCCTTTGATCTGATATTTTGTTGGTGCACATGCTTGATCAATGGTGTTTTATCATTAATGTCTTATTATTATTATTATTATTATTAATGTTTAGTGTTTTCTGAGTCATTCGTAACTGTCACTGTATGTTATATTGTTACTTGTGGGTGGAGCACCAATGCAAATTCCTTGTATGTGAATACTTGGCCAATAAACTTACTTACATTCAACATATTTATTTTTCAATTTGTGATCATCCTTCCCCTGTGCTTCCTTCCCCTCCTTTCTTCCCTTTTCAACTCCTCTGGCTCTCCCGCTTTTGATTATTTTCCAATGCCCACTCCCCAACCCATTTGCCATTTATGTCTTAGTCCTATCCATTCAAATACTTCTCACACACTGGATCCTCTCCCCCATCTGGTTCCATCTACCTTTTACTCCCTTGAATAATTCCTATTCCTTACTCATCAGATTCCAGCACTGGTAACCTTTATGTTCCCACTCATCACCCTCCAGCGAGTCTCTCCAACTTCATCCTTCGCCACTTTTTTTTCTTGTTGAAGCAAGGAAGTGCAGATGCTGGTTTACAAAAGAAGATACAAAGTGCTGGAGTAGGTCAATGGGTCAGGCAGCATCTTGCATAATTCACAACTCTTCAATCCTTTCACTCTCACCTTCTCTCTTTTCATCTCTGGCCTTTGTCCAATCATTGGTATCAATTCACCCCCCACCCCCAATCAGCCTGAAGGGTCCTGACCCAGAAAGGTGCCTATCCATGTTCTCCGGAGCTGCCTGACCTGGTGATTAACTCCGGCACTGTGTGTCCTTTTTTCGTTGTCTGCTTCCATCTGCCTTTGTCCATCAACTCCACCCCTCCCAGCTGGCTTATCATCCCTCACTCCTTTTTGGTTCACAAATCGCAACTCCTCAGTGGAGGGAAATATATTGATATTTCCCTCCACTGACGTTGATCCCCCCCCCCTCCCCCCCAAGTTCCTCCAGCAGTTTGTTTTATACTTTCTATATCCCTTTCTATATTCCTGGCAGCATTGAAGTGGAGTTCCAACCAAAAGGTATAACTCATTACCTATTACAACATAGGTCTCAAGGATTGATTAATCAGTAGAAAATAATTGAGGTGTTCAAATATTTGAATACATCAACTCCATCTCTACTTCACGCTGCCTCAGAAAAGCAGCCAACATAATCAAAGACCTGGTCACACAAAAAAGCTGGAGAAACTCAGCGGGTGCAGCAGCATCTATGGAGCGAAGGAAATAGGCAACGTTTCGGGCCGAAACCCTTCTTCAGACTGATCGGGGGCGGGGGGTCAAGAAAGGGAAAAGGAGGAGTAGCCAGAAGGCTGGGGGATGGGAGGAGACAGCAGGGGGGCTGAGGAAGGGGAGGAGACAGCAAGGACTAACAAAATTGGGAGAATTCGATGTTCATGCCCCGGGGTGCAGACTCCCCAAACGGAATATGAGGTGCTGTTCCTCCAATTTCCGGTGCTGCTCGCTGTGGCCATGGAGGAGACCCAGGACAGAGAGGTCGGAGGCGGAGTGGGAGGGGGAGTTGAATCAAAGACCTGTTCCACCCCAGTCATTCCTTCTTCTCATGAGCCTATCAGGCAAAAGTTAAAGAAGCTTCAAAGCGTGCACCACCAGACTCAGGAACAGTTTATTCTCTGTTATCAGGTTTCTTTAGTGCTTCTACAAACTAGGGTACTGTCCGATTCACTTCTACCCCATTGTGGACTTCGTAATTTTGTCTATGAAACTATTGTGCATATAAATTATGTTCTACACTCTCTATCTTCCTCTTTGTTCTCCCTATTGTAGATAATTTTGATATATATATATATATGTGTGTGTGTGTGTGTGTGTATATATATATATATAATATACACATACACACACACAAACAATATTATCTGAACATTGGATAGCATGCAAAACATAGCTTTAACTCGCTGCACGTGGCAATAATAAACCTAACAAAAAGTACAAAATCTTGCCAGTTTACCTCGAGTCTATTATTTAACTTCCTACAGACACAAAAAAACAATAAAACAACTATGTAAAGATTCAATTCCAGTTACTTTAACCTCCACCAGCATTAGGCCGTGTTCAGTGCTGAGCTCCCACTCACCACAACAAAACATTTCTGAGCCGCTTCTGCCGACCGTGAGAGACGCAGATATACCGACAATGGTCAAACCATCGAGTACTCACCATTGCTGGTGAAATAATAAACCATTTCTACCGCAGCACAGCAAGCGCCAGCTGTCGTTACACAGGGTGACCAGGAAGTGGATGGCGAGCCACGTGACCGCCCACAGGAGCCTGGGAGATGTAGGAGCATCCCCGCAAAGGGGAGAAAGCTGCAACCCTCACTCAAATAGTCATTACTGTTTATGCATATTTTTCATTTCTTTGTTCCGTTTTAGCATATCTTTCATTTATTTGTTTCTTTTTCGCATATCTTTCATTTCTTTGTAACTTTTCAAGATGTTTTTCATTTGTAACTTTTTTGCATTTCTTTCATTCATCTGTTCTATTATCTCTCGTTTCTCTCTCCCCTCTGTCAGAGCTGCCGCCTGTCCCGCAGTTACAACCCCCCAGCGGTTTGTGTCTATCTTGTCCTTCGTAATCTGAAACGATTGCATTGTGTTTAGTCTTATTTGTATCAAGAGAGCAGAGTTTAAAATGCATGTCACACATCTTCTCGTTTTCTCTTGTGCAGTTGTCTCAATAATTATTTCTTTCTCAACTCAAATCACAATATTTCTCTAAAACCTGACCGTTCTTTTTCCATTTGTTTTATTTTTGTAATGCATTAGTCTCATCCTAATTCAACAATTTCCCCATCCAATATCAGATTATTTAACGAAACAAAATGTGTAACATCAGGGGAGGGGAGGGGAGAAAAGAGGCTGGCTGGGCCAATCTAAATATCCTATAGCTCAAAGATTATAGCAAAGATCTTATAGAGCGGAGCTGCTGTAGGATCTCTGGGCCAGTCAGCGGGGCCGGGGGCGGGGCAACGCGGAAGGCGCGCGGCTTGAACGCGCCAACTGCCAGCGCGAGAGATCGATCCAGGCCCGGAGCGGGAAAAACCCGGGGACAGGAGCGGGCAACCCGGGACAGAAGGGAGCGGGCAACCCGGGGACAGCGGACAGAAGGGAGCGGGCAACCCGGGGACAGGAGCGGGCAACCCAGGGACAGAAGGGGAGCGGGCAACAACCCGGGGAAGGGAGGGGCAACCGGGACAGGAGCGGGCAACCGGGAGCGGCAACTGGGGGGGAGCGGGAACCTGGGGACCTGAAGAGAGAGAGAGGGCACCCGACGACGGGCAACACAGGAGTGGGCAACCGGGGAGGGCAGAGAGAGAGAGACGTCAAGGGCGGTGTGAGCCTGGGTGACCTGAAGGGAGAGAGAGAGAGAGAGACGCCGAACACGGTGACCCGAGGAGAGAAGCGTCAAGGCCTGGGTGAGCCCGGTAACCCGAGCAGAGAGAAAGGCGCCGAATGCAACATAAGCCCCGTGTCCTGAGGACAGGGTGAACCCAGTGCCCTGAGGAGAGAGGCGCTAAACCCCAGGAGAAGGAACCTGGTGCCCTGAGAGAGAGAGGGCACTGAGGACAGGGTGAACCCAGTGACCCAAGGAGAGAAGCGTTGAGGAAGTGAAGCCCCAGGAGGAACCTGGTGACCTGAGGAGAGGGAGGGGACGTCAAGGAAGGGTGAGCCCGGTGAACTGCGGACGGAGAGAGGAGCTCAGGCTGTTGTGGGTGAGGTGAGGGCTGAGGTGCTTTGCTTTCCCCGCTGGGCCGCCCGCTGCAGCGATTGGGTGAAGTGTTGGGCGGGAGACCTGCAGCTCCTGAGACGCGCCTCACACTTCCTCCCACCCATCGCTGCATTTTTGGCCGTCTTTTAGCATACTGCAGGTGGAAATTTTAAATTAAGTATAACCTGTTGGAATAGTCACACAAAGCATCTTTAGGATACAGATGAAGAGTCTAGGACATGCAATGTTAACTTTATTTATCTTTATTTAGGCGTTGCCAGACCTCCCGCGTATTCACATAATTTCATTTTTATTTCCGATTTCCAATATTTGCATTTTATAGATTAGTTAACTTGAAGGATAGCTGTTAATGGAACTCGTGGGTAACCTTGTCAGGGAATTTACCGCGATCATTTCGGTTACCCTCTGCACTTCATGAAGAACTGTCCATGTCCTCATCCTAAACTTGTACCTTATTAGATTGTGCCCCATGTGGGCAACCCTGGCCTCGCCCTATCAGATTCCCATTTTCGCAATCCATTCTCCCTGAAGCTGTCAGCAATTTAAAACGAAACTAAATTGTCATCTCTTATTTCTAGTTCTAATGAAGTGTTTTTATCTGTACCCTTTATGGGTCTGTCCCACTTGGCGATTTTTATTAGGTAACTGTCGGCGACTGTCGTAGTCGTAGCAGGTCGCCGAAAAACCGAGGACAACCCACGACAGTACATTTGTCAGGAGAAGTCGAGCTACGCTCATTGGCGTCAAACCCACTATCGCCGAAAAATTTCCAACCTGTTGAAAATTTAGCGGCGACCAGAAAGACTCTACCACTTTTTATACGACTGAGACTACTCCCGGCGAACATGTGGCAACAAACTAGTTGCCTGTAGTTGCCTAAAAAATCACCTAAGTGGGACATTATTGTCTATGTGCACTTTGGACAGCTTGATTGGATTCATGTGCAGTGTGTTCTTTGACTGGATAGCACACAAAAATGTTTCATTCCACCATGTCAGAATAGTAAAAAACTTTCGGCAGATGTTGACTGACTGGCTGTGCATCATCAGTATTTTCTGTTTTAATTTCTGAATGGGCCTTCACAAAGATCGACATAAAGTGCTGGAGTAATTCAGCTAGTCAGGCAGCATCTCTAGAGAACATGGATAGGTGACATTTCAGGTGGGGACCCTGGCTACTTGTGTCTGTTTTTGTAAATCAGCATTTGCAGTTCCTTCTATATACTTGACGAATATATTTTTTTTAAGAAGGGAAATTGGGATGATCCAGGACATTATAGGTGGAGCCTCAAATCAAAGGTAAGGAAGCATTTGGAGATTTGGGGTTAGGATTTATTTGCATTTGGAAGGAAATGGCTAATTGGAGATAGTCTACATGTTTTTACTCTGGGTGGGTCATGTCTTACAAACTTTTTTAGGAGATGACTATGATTTATGTGGTCATGGCAATGGAGGTTGTCATGTATTTCAGTAAAGCATTTGACAATGTCCCTCATGATAGGTTTATCCAGATTAAGGTGTGTGGCAACCATGGTGACTTGGTAAATTAATAAAAATGGCTTACAGAAGACTTGGTGGTGGTGAAAGGGTGTTATTTCAGGCTGTAGGTCTGTAACTGGTGGTGCTCTGCAGGAATTAGTGCTGTGACCTCAATTTGTGATTGACTGAAAATATGGACAGTGAAAGATGTCAAAGAATACGGCAGGATATAGATCATTGCAGATTGTTTAATCTGGAAATGTGTGAGATGTTGTATTTTGAAATGCCAATTTTAATGAGAAACTATACAGTTAATGGCAGGACCTTTAACAGCAACTTGGTGTCCATGTCCGTAGCTCCCTGAAAGTAGCAAAAAAAGTAAATAATGGTTAATAAAGGTGTATAATATGCTTGCCTTCATCAGGCAGGGCAGTGAGTATAAAAGTCAGGAAGTCTTGTACCTTTATAAAACTTTAGTTAGGCTGCTTTTAGAGTATTGTGTGCCATTCTAGTTGCCTCTTTACTGGAAGGATGGGAAGGCTTTTGAGAGAGTGTTGCCTTTATCAGAGGATGTTAGCTCGGGGAGTTTGGACAAACTTGGATTGTGTTTTTTTTTACTGAATCATTAGACTGAGAAAGACCTGATGGAACTTTAGTCCTATTCCCCTCACTTTATATTAAAGTTTTGAATATTGTTACCTATTCATTCTGTGATCTTTTCTGGTATCTCATGTTTAAATCTTTTACCAGGTTACAATCTTGGAACAACTGTAAAAAAAACTCGCAAATTACATTGCATTATTCCTCCTGGTCATTTAACATCCATGCAATCTTTGTTGTATTTGGACATGTCAATTTTCCCTAATACATCACTTTTGATGTCCAGCTTTGTTCAGTTGAGTGGTTCCAGCGAAAGGTCAAAAACTCTTATGAGCTTGTCCCACTTACGCGACTTTTTTGGCAACTGCTGGCACCTGTCATAGATCGTCACAGGTCGCCGAAAATTTTCAACATGTTGAAAATCCAGTGACGACCAGAACAAGGTACGACTCTTTGGGCAACTACTCACAATCATACAGGCTTCATCCCACGACATGTCAACGGGGTTTTGCCTGTATGGTCATTAGTAATCTCCTCAGCAGCCTAAAGAGTTGTACCTTGTTCTGGTCACCGCTGGATTTTCAACATGTTGAACATTTTCGGCGACCTGCAGAGATCTATGACCGGTGCCGGCAGTCGACGAAAAAATCACGTAAGTGGGACAGGCCCATTGGTCTCCATCATATCACAAACATTTGCTTTGTTCTCTCCCATCAATTACTCTGTCATCTTTGCAACTTATAGCATGTATGCTTTCTGAGTTTTTCGTTTCAATTCTAGTACAGGTCAACAACATGAAATGTTGACTAGATATTTTCTTGGTTTCCTCTTACTGAACAAGAGGTATATACACAAATTTTCTAAAGAAATGAATCGAGAGATCTTTGGAAGTTATTGTTAGAGCACTGTGCATTTTCTCAGATAAATCCACCCAGTCCTGGGGATTTGTTATTATTTTTCACCATTATCTAATTTATTACATGATTTTGTAATTCTTAGTCCCATAATGATTCGGCGTCAATTTTCATAGGATGTATCCTGTTGTGAATACTGAAGCAAAATAATGATTCAAATATTTCCACCGATTTATAAATTAAAAATAAATAAATAAAATCACTTTTAACTGCTTTTAACATGATCACATTGATCTTGATCATTCTATTTCCATATTGATTTTGATGTCCATTACAAAAGTTTAATCTTTATATTCTTTCTGTCCAAACTTAAAAGTAGGCAGTAAAAATTTGTCAATATAAATAAAGTATTTCTAGAAATATAGATGATACCCAGTCACATTGAATGTTACTATACACAATATAATTGTGCTTGTTACTTCTTTTACTCCAGCTGCTTTTGATTATGTAATTAACCATTAGTTTTCAATTTATTTCAGTTCAAGAGGAAAATGTCTAAATACAATCCAAAAAAGAGGAAACTTAGTTCTTCTAAAGGTGATGGGTAAGCTGTGTTTTCTTCACATTGAGAGTACTGCACAGATACAGGCTAGCCAGTATTTATCCTCCATTCAAGCCTCTTGCTATCTTTCCTTTCAAGTAAAGGACAAATGGGAGATTCTGTGGCTGCAAACAAGACTCCAAAATGGTTTGTTGATTCCCAAGTGCCTGCATCTGGGATGCCTGAGCAGTTTCAGAACATTATTAAGGGAGAGTGTGAGTTACCAGAGGTGTGTGCCCTCATTGATACAAACAACATTGCTAGAAAAAGGGATGAGGTTCCACAAAGTGAATATAGGGAGTTAAGCAGTAGGTTAAAAACCTGGACCTCAAGAGCTATAACTTATGGATTTGCTTGGTGCCACGTGCCAAAAGGAAGATGGGACAGTGAATGCATGGCTGAGGAGCTTGTGCATTGGCGAGAGATTCATGTTCTTGGATTGTCGGGATCTCCTTTGGGGCAGAGGTAAAGTGCAAGAGAGACAGATTGCAGAGGAAGAAATTGGTTTGAGTCCAGGTAAGGCATAGGGAAGAGAAGGGGAGAGAGAAAGAGGAGGTGGGGACAACACTGGAGTAGATGAGTTTAGAGGCGGTGTATGTGAACCTTTATCTCACCTGGAAAGACTTGGAATGGATATTCCTGGGAGATCATCAGGTAAGGCTCTATGGTTGAACTCAGACTATGAAGAGGGTGATTACTTTGATGGGATTTTCACTATCTTTTATAGTTATGATCAATATAATGGCAGTTTTTAAAACATTTTCAGTCATACAGTCAGATGATTTGAAGGTATAGCCTAACGCACTTACGACACATATAAGAGAGCAAAGATGAATCTTCCAGATGTCGTTTCTTGATTGATTGCTTTTTTTATTGAAGTAATACAAAACAAAGAAATAACTCGTAACTTTCCGTTCATTATTGCTGTTCCATTCACATCATATAAATCATATAAAAGCTTCTTATAAAGGTATGTCGTCTCGTAACATGTGTGTCATGATCATGGTAGAAAACTGTTTCCCCCTCATTGTCCGACACCAAACTGAAACTTCTAATCTGATTAGACACTAACAAAAGAACACACCCCTACTACGTATCAAATCCCACCTACAAAAGTACAGGCAGATAAAAACTAAAACTAAAAATATCAGACATGATAATACTGACTTAAGCTTAATGGCTCCTACATACCAGCCCCTAATTGTTCTGTATATAATGAGGCAATTACCAATAAACATTAAAAAAAGGAGCTATAAAAGCTTAACATATCTCCAAAAATAAAAGAAATAAGCATTATACATTAGCATTCAGACTTCTTTAGCGATTCTTCCATCTTCACCTTCTCCTTCTAAAAGCAGACATATCTTGGTTATCGGTCTTACCAAGACGTTGTTCTTAGTCTGAAGTCGTACTGTCTGCACCAAACTCTTAACGTCTGGCATGATCTCCAGTATCTTTGCCATCAACCAAGAACCTAGTGGTGCAGTAGAATCAACCACCAAAACGATATCACCTGAAATTAAATTTCTTCTTACTTTCAACCGTCATTGTCATTCTTGAATTAGAGGCAAATATTCTTGTGTCCACCTTTTCCAAAAAAGATCTGCCGTATATTGTACTTGTCTCCATCTGCGTCTCATATAAATCTTTCACAAAGAGCCCAGGTGGTAGCATTGGAATAGTCTTCATCAGCACAATATGATTTGGTGTAAGTGCTTCCAGGTCATTTTGGATCATCAAAACTCCTAGTAATGGGTCAATCATTTAAAATTGCTTCAACTTCACAAAATAAAGTTTGCAATCCTTCATCGTCCAGAACTTGTTGTTTAAGAACAGAACTTAGCACATTCAGGGCTCAAAATTAGCAGTTGCCCGGGTGCCAATGGCAACCCACAGTCCCACCGGGCAACCTAAAAGCCATGCCAATTTGCCCGGCTTGGCAAGCACCCGGGACACCTGAGCGGGCCCCCTCTCTATCTTTCTCTCTCCGTCTCCGCCCGCTACCCATGTCCATGTCTCGGGTCTCCGTCCGCTCCTCGTCCGCCGGCACGGCCGGCCGCCTTACACATGCGCACAACCACAGCCAGCACCAAAGATCCTATAGCGAGGATCTTTGGCCAGCACATCATCGGCCGTGATTGTGCGCATGTGCTGCCCTGCACACGCGCACTGCCACTGCAAAGGGTCAGCGTCGGCCACTTTCTCCCTCCCTTTATATGGTGGGAGATTTGGCCGCCATTGCTGTCCACTTGCCGCGACCGCTGAAAATCAACGCAGAATCACTTGTTCGAACTGGAGTAACTCCCTGGAGTAACTTGCTTCTTGATTTCTTGGTCCTCCAAAAATATAACTTGCCCGTCTGGGGAAATGTTTAGTTGTAAACAACTAATTTGTGTGTTTATCTGTATTTAAAAGGCAAGATTACACCCCCATCAACACTCCAATATCAGGAACAGCGGGAAGAAAAAGAATACTTAAGTTTCATGATGATGACTGTTCATTAAAAATTACCTCGCCTAAGTTAACAACCTCAAAGTTAATACATTCTCAAAGTGATAATAATTATAAAGAAAATATCATCAATTGTGCTTCAGACAATTTGTCTATTAATGAACACCAAGATGATTCACAGAAAACCTCCAGACTGACTCCTAATGAAAAGGACTGTCCATGTGAGTCTGTAATGTCTCCAAAGTCTTTTTACAGGATGGAAAAGCAGTCGTATCTCACCCCTCTTGAGAGAAAATTAATCAATCACAATAAGCTTCCTAAGTCGGTTGCTCCAACTCAACAATCTGAAATGGAGAGCGTAAAATATCAAGCAAAGGGAAAGATAGGAACAAAAGAAAAAATGTCAATTGTTTCCATTTCTAAAGTTCCATTCGCTTCAAAGGAATCACAAATAGATAAAGTCAAATCAAACGCTACTTCAAAACGGACCATTCTGAAAGATAGTGTGCATTACGGAACAGTAGCCAAAACACTTACTTTTAGTTCAAGGATAAATGGTTTGAAGGTACAGCAAAGACCTAGAATTCAAAAAGGAGCAGCTTTCTTTTCTACTGGTAGAAAATCCCAGCCTTGCTTCAAAAAGAGTCTTCCAGAAACTAACAACAAATCGCTTTCATCTGATGGCGTAAGCCAACAAAGGGAGAGTAACGACAAAGACAAATCCAATCTGAACAAACTTCTGACAAGTGATCACAGCAATAAATTGAATGAGAAGATCAATGACAATGCTTCTAGTATGAAAGCCAAACGAGGAAAAGTTGAAAAATCGACATACTTAACTGCACATTTAGCCAATGTTTTGCTTACTAAGGAATTGAAGGTGGTACTTCACAGAATCGAAGTGGAACAATCCAATTATTCAACATTTGCAACCATGGAGAAGTCATTGCAACAGAAAGATTCAACGGCAGAAGTAAGAGAGCCTGTATTAGATATTGTATCACATTTGCCTGCACTTAATTATTTCTAGAATATATGTTTGTTATTTCATAATCACTGAGTTCTTGCTTTTGTAGGAATCCTGTTTGTGCGTACAGAATGGTGTGAGTCAAAAGTGTTTATTCATTAACTATGTTCCTGTGTACCATGTCACCAAAACCAGAGATGATAGATTAGAGGGCTCGTCTACGGAGGCTATTTGGGTGGAACTGAGAAATGGGAAAGGTGTAGCAACACTTATAGGGGTGTATTATAGACCGCCTAATGGGGAGCGAGAATTGGAAGAGCAAATATGTAAGGAGATAGCAGATATTAGTAGTAAGCACAAGTTAGTGATTGTGGGAGATTTTAATTTTCCACACATAGACTGGGAAACACATTCTGTAAATCGGCTGGATGGTTTGGAGTTTGTAAAATGTGTGCAGGATAGTTTTTTGCAGAAGTACATAGAGGCTACTAGAGAAGGGGCAGTGCTGGACCTCCTGTTAGGAAATGAGACAGGTCAGGTGGCGGAGGTATGTGTTGGGGAGCACTTTGGGTCCAGTGATCACAATATCATTAGTTTCAATATAATTATGGAGAAGGTCAGAACTGGACCAAGGGTTGAGATTTTTGATTGGAGAAAGGCTAACTTTGAGGAGATGCGAAAGGATTTAAAAGGAGTGAATTGGGACATTTTGTTTTATGGGAAGGATGTAGAAGAGAAATGGAGGACATTTAAAGGTGACATTTTAAGAGTACAGAATCTTTATGCCCCGGTTCGGTTGAGAGTCAGAGTGGACAGCTATCTGCGGAGCCAAAAGAGATGGGAGAGATATTGAACAATTTATTTTCTTCGGTATTCACCAAGTAGAAGGATATGTGAGGTAAGGGAAACAAGTATGGTAGCTATGGAAACTATGAGGATCAAAGAAGAGGAAGTACTGACACTTTTGAAAAATATAAAAGTGGATAAGTCTCCCGATCCTGACAGGATATTCCCTAGGACATTGAGGGAAGTTAGTGTAGAAATAGCAGGGGCTATGACAGAAATATTTCAAATGTCATTAGAAACTGGAATGGTGCCGGAGGATTGGCGTACCACGGATGTTCCAATGTTTAAAAAGGGGTCTATGAGTAAACCTGGCAATTATAGACCTGTTAGTTTGACGTCAGTGGTGGGCAAATTAATGGAAAGGATACTTAGAGATAATATATATAATCATCTGGATAAACAGGATCTGATTAGGAACAGTCAACATGGAATTGTGCCTGGAAGGTCATGTTTGCTAATCTTCTTGAATTTTTTGAAGAGGTTACTAGGGAAATTGATGAGGGTAAAGTGGATGTTGTCTATATGGACTTCAGTAAGGCCTTTGACAAGGTTCCACATGGAAGGTTGGTTCAGAAGGTTCAATTGTTGGGTATTAATAGTGGAGTAGCAAGATGGATTCAACAGTGGCTGAATGGGAGATATCAGAGAGTAATGGTGGATAACTGTTTGTCAGGTTAGAGGCCGGTGACTAGTGGGGTGCCTCGGGGATCTGTGTTGGGTCCACTGTTGTTTGTCATATACATCAATGATCTGGATGATGGTGTGGTAAATTGGATTAGTAAGTATGCAGATGATACTAAGATAGGTGGTGTTGTGGATAATGAATTAGATTTCCAAAGTCTACAGAGAGATTTAGGCCATTTGGAAGAATGGTCTGAAAGATGGCAGATGGAGTTTAATGCTGATAAGTGTGAGGTGCTACATCTTGGCAGGACAAATCAAAATAGGACGTACATGGTAAATGGTAGCGAATTGAGGAATGCAGTTGAACAGAGGGATCTAGGAATAACTGCATAGTTCCCTGAAGGCGGAATCTCATATAGATAGGGTGGTAAAGTAAGCTTTTGGTGTGCTGGCCTTTATAAATCAGAGCATTGAGTATAGAAGTTGGGATGTAATGTCAAAATTGTACAAGGCATTGGTGAGGCCAATTCTGGAGTATGATGGACAATTTTGGTCACCAAATTGTAGGAAAGATGCCAACAAAATAGAGAGAGTACAGAGGAGATTTACTAGAATGTTGCCTCGGTTTCAGCACCTAAGTTACAGAGAAAGGTTGAACAAGTTAGGTCTTTATTCTTTGGAGCGGAGAAGGTTAAGGGGGGACTTGATAGAGGTCTTTGAAATGATGAGAGGGATAGACAGAGTTGACGTGGATAAGCTTTTTCCATAGAGAGTAGGGAAGATTCAAACAAGAGGACATGACTTCAGAATTAAGGGACAGAAGTTTAGGGGTAACATAAGGGGGAACATCTTTACTCAGAGAGTGGTAGCTGTGTGGAATGAGCTTCCAGTGGAAGTGGTGGAGGTGGGTTCGATTTTATCACTTAAAAATAAATTGGATAGGTATATGGACGGGAAAGGAATGGAGGGTTATGGTCTGAGTGCAGGTAGATGAGACGAGGTGAGAGTAAGTGTTCGGCACGGACTAGAAGGGCCGAGATGGCCTGTTTCCGTGCTGTAATTGTTATATGGCTATATATGTGTGTGGGTTAAATTGTTATCCCTGGTAATTGTGTTTGCTTCATTCAACATTTAGGATGAAATTAAACTAAGGGTGTAGCATATGTAAGTTATGGTTTAAGCATCATATGTTTAGATTTACTTAACTTTTAAGCATTGGGAAATTTTGGTTTATTTTATATTGTATCTTCAACCTCATTACTGAGGTCTGAGATTCCCACCTGCTTTAATGGAGCATCAATAATAATAATGCCCAAGAATGGCAAGTGACGCGCTTCAATGACCACCAAACAGGAGGCACTAACATCCATGGTGATGAAGTGCTTTGAGATGGTGGTTATGGCACATGTCAGCTATCACCTTGACAAGAGCCTGGACCCAATACAATTTCACATACTACACAATAGATTAATGGAGGATGTGATCTCTGGCTCTCCACTCTTCAATGGACTTCTTGGACAATAAAAAATACATAGAAAATTAGGGCTTTGTTCATAGTCAACACCATTGTCCCCCTCCAAAATTGTAACCAAGCTTGAGGGACTGGGTCTCTGTGCACCACTTTGCAACTGGATCCTCGACTTCCGTAGGAACAGAACACAATCAATACAAATTGGCAACAACACTTTCTCCTCGATAACCATCAGCACAGTGGCAACCCAAGTCTGTGAGCTAAGTCCCCTGCTCTACTCACTCTATACCCATGTCTGTGTAGCCGGACATAGCACCTTTAAATTTGTCGACAACATCACCAATGGGTGAATTACAGGTAATGACATCAAGACTATATCGTCTGATTAAATGGTGCCACAACAGCATCCCTGTTCTCAACGTCAGTAAAACGTATGAGCTGATTGTTGACTTTGGAAGAAGGCTGAGAAACCACAAACCTGTCTTCATTGACGAGTCATTTGGTGGTGAAAGTCAACAGCTTCAAGTTCTTAGGCATGGATATCTGAAGATCTGTCCTAGATCATAAAGAAAGCCCATCAAGCCTCTACTTCCTTATAAAATTGAGGTGATTCACTATGTTGACAAACACTCTTGGGTATAATATGGTGTAATATACAGGTGTATGTTGGGGAGTATTTGACTGGTTGCATTATAGCTTGGTTTGGGATCTCGAATGCCCATGAATAGCCTGGCCACACTCGTTTCAATCTTGCCATCGGGTAGAAGGAATAGGAATCTGAAAACAGATGATCAGGTTGAGAAACGGCTTCTTCCCAACAACCATCTGGCTATTATTAGGGGTCTGCAATGAATTGCTGAAGTGACCACGAATAACCAGAGTCCAGCTACTATCAAATTTGTGAACAACAGCCCCTTATTAAGACTAAGGTGATGCCAAAAGACCCCCGAGGATTAAGACCAATTCGGATGGGACACAACACGGGTGATTGGTTTTGGTTTTGAGCTAGTAAGAAGCGCCACAGAGAAGGGTCTTAACCCAAAACGTTATACTAACTTTTTGTGTCTAGAAACGCCACAGAGGTTGATAGTCTTGTGTATATATAAGAAAGTATATTAAAAGTATATTATATTAGCAAATTTCCAGATGACACAAACCTGGGTGTCAGTGTGAATTGCGAAGAGGATGCTAGTAGGTTGCAGTGTGACTTGGACAGATTGAGTGAGTGGGCAGATGCATGGCAGATGCAGTTTAATTTTAGATAAAAGTGAGGTTATCCACTTTCGTGGCAAGAACAAGGAGGCAGATTATTATCTCAATGGTGTCAGATTAGAAAATGGAAAGTGCAACGAGACCCGAGTGCCCTTCTACACCAGTCACTGAAAGCAAACATGCAGGTACAGCAGGCATTCTTCTTCTTGCGTATGGTGTGCACAGCCTAAAGTTGTAGGACAACTTGTTCTATTTGATCTTATTTGATTGTGCATGCCAGGTTGATTGCATTCGTCGATACAGTACGGACCACGTGAAGGTTGCAATCTCCCACCCCACAGCAGGCATTGAAGAAAACTAATGGCATGTTGGCCTTCATAACACGAGGATTTGAGTAAAGGAGTAAAGAGGTCTTGCAGTTGTGCAGGGCCCTGGTGAAATCACATCTGGAGTATTGTGTGCAGTTTTGGTCTTCTAATTTGAGGAAGGACATCCTTGCTATTGGGGCAGTGCAGCATAGGTTCACGAGGTTAATCCCCAGGATGGCGGATCTGTCATATGAGGAAAGATTGGAAAGACTGGTCTTGTATTCACTGGAATTTAGAAGGATGAGAAGGAATCTTATAGAAACTTATAAATGGTCTGGACAAGCTAGTGCAGGAAAAATGTTCCCAATGTTGGGGGATTCCAGAACCAGGGCCCACAGAATAAGAATAAAGGGGAGGCCATTTAAAACTGAGATGAGAAAAAACTTTTTAACCCAGAGAGTTGTGAATTTGTGGAATTTTCTGCCACAGAAGGCAGTAGAGGCCAATTCACAAGATGAATTTAAAAGCGTTAGATAGATATCTAGGGGCTAGCGGAATCAAGGGATATGGGGAGAAGGCAGGCATGGGTTGGTTACTGATTGTGGATGATCAGCCATGATCACAATGAATGGCAGTGCAGGCTCGAAGGGCCAAATGGCATCCTCCTGCACCTATTTTCTATGAATTCTTCTGGAAGTGGCGACACTGTTGAATGGCTGCGGCTCGCCTGCAGTCCGTCTGTTTTTACATTTTTGTGTTGGTTTTTTTGTCTTGTTTAGTTAAATCTTTGGTTATTAGGTTGTGTTGTGGGGGGGGGGGGGGGGGGGGGGCTGAAACAGGGATTTCTGTCTCTCCCTTCGGAGGAATGCGACTTTTTCTTGTCGTATCCCCCTTCTCTGCCTCCGTCTGCGCTGAGGCATAATGGCGGAGCTGGCGGCCTCCAACCTGCGACAGACCTCGAGGCTCCGGAGGTAGAGCCAGCCAGGACTCACCAACGTGAGGCTGGCTGCCTTCGAGCTGTGGCGGCGTTCGGGCAGCGGCACGACTCGGTGCTCCAGTGAGGGCAGCCCGGCGCGGGGCTGAGACGCTCCGGTGGGAGCGGCACGGCTCGGCGCTCCGGTGAGGACGGCCCGGCGCGGGGCTCAGACGCTTCGGTGGCAGCGGCACGACTCGAGGCTGGGACGGCGCTCCCGTTAGGGCGGCTCGGGGCTGGGATGGCCCTCCGGTGGCTGAGGCAGCCCGACGGGAGGCGCGGGGCTGAGACGGTGCTCCGGTAGCTGTGGCGGCCCGGGCGCGGGGCTGAGACGGTGCTCCGGTAGCTTCAGGCAGCGACCTGAATCCGGGGCTTGGCCGCGGGCCAGTGGAGGACATCGTCGGGAGCTCGCAGGTCACAGGCTGGTGCCTGTTTTCCGGAGCTCCCGCGGCAACAGCTGCGTCCGCTGGACTGGAAGGCGGCAGCTTCGACCACCCCGGGCCGCGGAGCTTGAACCGGCCCGTTCGCGGAGCTCGGTGAGCCGCAGGACTGACTTACCATCGCCCGGTGGGGTATCGCCTCAGCGCAGAGGGAGAAGAGGAGGGAAGAGACAGTAACCCTAAGATTTTTGCCTCCATCACAGTGAGGAGGTGCCTGGTGAATTCACTGTGGTGGATGTTAATTTGTGTTTATTGTGTGTTTTGTTGTTTATTATTACATGTATGGCTGCAGGCAATGACATTTTGTTCAGACCAAAAGGTCTGAATGACAAATAAAGGATCCAAGTCTTCTATGGAAAGCCTGTGTAGTTCTTTTAGATCTTTTAGTGTGACAGGATTTGGCTTATTTTTTCCTGGATATGTAACAACTGCAAGCTGTAAATAAAAAAACCTTGAAAGACATCACTTAACACTTGAAACCCACCACACAGCAGCAGAACGCTCACAGGATACGCTGCAGAGATGGCAGAGAGCTCCTGGGATGCACTGCAGCACCAAACAAGAATAGACCCGGCAGGCTGTCCTCAGCCACGTGTGGCAGCAGGCCTGGTTTTCCGCTGCGAAGAAGAAACTGGTGGACCGCTATCTGCAGGCAAAGCTCGGAAGCCACCAAAAACTGGATGGTCAAGGAGAGCAGAGGACACGATGAGTGGGCCGCTAGGAGATGGACCGGGGTATTTCTTCCAGCGCCTTCAAGGTCGGCTGCAGGCAGTGCCCTCCGTGAGGAGAGGAACATTGTCAGTTGGCGGGCCGAGTTGGTCGAAGTCTACGGAGGAGGTGCTGCAGCACCCTGGGGCTTACTTCGGCTCACCTAGATCGGGGACACACCAGTACTCGGGGTCGCTCCAGTCCATCCAACATGGGCTTTAGATTTTTCTTCTTTTGTAAATGGTGCCAAAATATGATGACATGTGCAAGAATTTTACTGTGCAGTGCATGCGTGATAGTAAAAAGCCATTGTATTCAAAAAAAAAATTGTGAGTGTGATTAAAAAGAGTGCCTATTGCTATTGAAGATTTAGAACTACAAACTGTCTTGGTTGCACTTGGGACTTCTAAAGCATTGTTTACTAAACCAGCTTATTGGTGAGCTTAATATGAAATCCCAATCTTAATTGTAGAGATGGTCTTTCTCCAGAAAATTAGAAAGCTTGGTCCTGGAGGAATCAGAGCCTTGTGGCTGAATCCTCCTTCCACCTTTCAAGTGTATATTAGAATGGTATATTGCTGAAATACACTTGCTGGGAAGATTACCTACAGATTATCTAATCTTGCAATTTAGGTTAGGATAAACAATTGTGTTGGCTTCCTTCACCAGGCAGTTTGAAGTGTAGATGTAGTAGCTGGTTTGTGTGGTTGGGCTTCATCCACAATTCTCTGCAATTTCTTGAGATCTTGAAAAGAGCAATTTTCAAACCAAGCTGTAATGCATTCTGATAAGATGCATCTACCATGGGTCTATTTGACTGTCAGAAGTGGATGCAGTATGCTGTTAGATTTAGACAATTTCACTTTTTTTAAAAAATGGTTTAAAGAATTATCAAGAGATGTATTAGAATTGGAGTTTGTACATGGAATGTACCTTTCATATTATATGCTGATTCCATTCATAAATATCACACCTGAGCATGTTCAAATAGGATAGACTTAAAAAAACAATTGCTTTGTCACTATTTTATCTTGTATCTTAAGAATGAAAAAAATACCAGTTTGGAGCAAGAAGATGAAAGATCACTTGGAAATACTGAAAAAAATAAAGGTGATTTTTTTTTTTTTTTTCATGCGATCGTGGAATCGGTGGTAGTATTTCTTATCTTATTTAATGAGAATAAATTTATACTCTACAGAATTGCTTGCCAAGACATCGAGTGAATAATGCACATTTCAGAAACAAAGCAAATGACAATAGACAATAGGTGTAGGAGTAGGCCTTTCAAGCCAGCGCCGCCATTCAATGTGATCATGGCTGATCATCCCCAATCAGTACCCCATTCATGCCTTCTCCCCATATCCCCTGACTCCGCTATCTTTAAGAGCTTTATCTTGCTCTCTCTTGAAAGTATCCAGAGAACCGGCCTCCACCGCCCTCTGAGGCAGAGAATTCCACAGACTCAAAATTCTCTGTGAGAAAAAATGTTTCCTCGTCTCCGTTCTAAATGGATTGCCCCTTATTCTTAAACTGTGGCCCCTGGTTCTGGACTCCCCCAACATCGGGAACATGTTTCCTGCCTCTAGCATGTCCAAACCCTTAATAATCTTATATGTTTCAATAAGATCCTCTCTCATCCTTCTAAACTCCAGAGTACACACGCCCAGCCGCTCCATTCTTTTAGCATATGACAGTCCCACCATCCCGGGAATTAACCTTGTAAACCTACGCTGTACTCCCTCAATAGCAAGAATGTCCTTTCTCAAATTAGGGAACCAAAACTGCACACAATACTCCAGGTGTGGTCTCACTGGTGTCTAAGTATTGTGGTTGTGAGCCATTATAGAAAATGCATGGGCACAATATGTAGATGGCACCACCCAAAATTCCATACCTCTATTCAGAGTAAAATTGAGGATGGATTCATAATTGGTATAGTAAGATGGGCTTTAGTTTATGGATAAGCTTTTAGCATTGTTTATAAACACAACAAGAAATGGGGCTATGAAGGAAGACAAACTAGGTGGCATAATCAAGCAAAAAATTAAGTGCTGGATGAGCTCAGCAGGCCAAGCAGCATCTGTGGAGGGAAATAAACAGTTAACATTTTGTGTAGGACACTTCTTCAGTCTGAACTAGGGTCCCAACACAAAATATTATCAGTCCATTTCGCTCAAATGCTACCTGACTTACTGGATTCTTTCAGCACTTTTTTGTTGTTCAAGATTCCAGCATCTGTTTTCTTTGTCTGGCATAATTAAACAGTTGCAGGAAACCTGAAAATGCTGAAATTTGCAGACATTTATATTTCAGATTTAGAACTTCATTAGAACTGAGACAATCAAGTAGCCTAAAGCTAGAAAAAAACAGCAAGAAGAGTATCATAAGAGAGAACAGATGTTTAAGTCAACGAGAGGAAACTAATTAATGGAATAATTTTCTGAATGCTAATGCAGAACTTTTGGATTATGTCAAAGATAGAAGTGTACAAAATATAGTGTGTCTAGTAAATTGGAAAACATGTAGTTTATTTTTAATTGAAGCATAAACTTTTCTTTCAAATTTAATTTAAAAAGCCAAATTTAATTTAAATTAAGACAAATTCTTTATAATTGTGACTACTGAAATGAAAGTATTGTTTTTTATGATCACACTATTATTTGGTCAGGTACCTTTGTTTTGAAAATGACCATCTTTATTTTTCAGGCTTGCTGTCGACTGCTGCTATCTATCCCATCTTTAGTATTCGTCCTGGCAGTAAAAGGTATGGATGGCAATAGGCCTTGAGTATGTATTCATGGCACCAAGCTTCTATATTGTTCAAATGATTTTGAATTATGAGATCTCCAGTCTCCACAATTTTATTGAAAGCATTTAAATAGGTTAAGTAGGCAGAGGCCTGAAAGGGAAACGTGATTACTCTTCCACTATGTCAGGAATGTTTTTTCTGGTCTTTATCAAATATATGCATTTGTTTTTAGAAAAATAATGAGGCCATATTCAATTTTGAAAAGCACTTAACTGGTGGGATGGCAGCAGGATCTTGGAATCCAGGTGAATAAAAAGTATGCAGGTTAATAAGGCTTTTTTTTTTTTTAGAAAAGTAAAGCAAAGCATTATATTTCATTTTCACCGGGCTGATTTTTTTGATGCTACATGCACAGTAGCTTGATTAGATTATTCTTGGAGTGCAGGGGACAGTTTGGTTGCTCCATACTAGCAGAAATGATGTGCAAACATTGGCAACGGTGCAATAATGTAATTGGAATTTGGTGGAGAGAAGGGGAGCAAAGATGTAAAAAGATTGATCTTTTGAACTTTTAAAATAGCTATAAAATAGATTGACGACAAACAACGGGTGGTAAATCGGAGCACAGCCATGGAGATGTTTAGGGTTATTATTAACTGCCTCAATAATCTAATAGTTTAGTTTATTGTCATGTGAACCAAGATACAGTGAAAAGCCTTTGTTGCCTGCTAACCAGTCAGTGGGAAGCCAATATGTGATTACAATCGAACCATTCACAGTGTACAGATACATGATAAAGAAAAACATTTAGTGCAAGATAAAGCCAGTATCAAAGATTGTCCGAGGATCACCAATGAGGTTGATATTAGTTCAGGACTACTCTCTAGTTGTGGTTGAATGGTTCAGTTGCCTGATAACAGCTGGGAAGAAACTCGCTGAATCTGGAGGTGTGCATTTTTACACTTCTATACCTTTTTGCCAGAGGGGAAAAGAGGGATTGGCCAGGGTGCAACTTGTCCTTGATTATGCTGCAGCGTGAGGTATACATGGAGTCAATGGAAGGGAGATTGGTTTGTGTGATGGTCTGGGCGGCATCCACAATTCGCTGCAATAGCAAAATTATTTTACTACAATGTTCATTTTCTTAGACGCCTCATTGTAATTTCTTTCTATTCAGATGTGAGCTACCAAAAGAAGAAACGACAACCATTGGACCCAGCAATTCTGTTTCTCTCCCCAAGTTCCCTTTACAGAAAAACAAAAAGAGAGATTTCGAAAAAGTACATAGTGATCAGTTAATAATAGTAAGTTGGAATTGGATTGATTTTATAGAAAGAACTAGCTAATGAATAACGTTATAATCTACTAGACCAAGTGCATACCCGTTGGGTCTGTTCCCCCAATGTGTGGTTGCGGGGGAAGTGGGGGGGGGGGGGGGGTGGCATGCGGCGTCACACACACTAACTATTCTCACCCCCCCCCGCACAAAACGCTAACTACCCCCCTTGATATTATATTAACATTATTAATTTGATCCTTTTCCCCCCATAACTGCCCTATCCACTGACGCATAGCCCCCAACCAACCCGCAGGCGCGTCTACAGAGGGATGGGGGGGGGGGGGGGGGGGGGGGGGGGGTGGTAGAGGTAGAGAGTAAGGGCAGAGAGAGAATGGGGAGAGACAGAGGGAGTGGGTGAGAGATGGGAGGAGAGAGAGGGGGGTGACGGGGTGGGGGGGGAGGGAGGGTGGGGGAGGAAGGGGAGAGAGAGGGAGGGGGGTGAGGGAGAGAGAGAGCGAGAGGGAGGAAGAGAGGGAGGAGAGAGAGTGGGGAAAGAGAGAGAGAGGAGGAGAGAGAGGAGGGGGGGGTCGCAAGGTTTATTTCAAAGCTCGCTTGCTGCTCGTAAGATTTTTTCAAAGGTGTTCGGTTTGCAGCTGTGAGTGAGCGGTGGCTATGAACGCTCATCTCCGGATCTGCAGAACACTCGTTCTTTCCAAAGATCCTTTAGCCGCCATGGGATCTTTGGTTATTTCTGCGCAATTTGAACAACGGGGGGGGGGGTTTGGAGCGGGCGGGCGGGCATGGGGACACAGAGAGGGGCACACAGTGAAGACTGCAGTTCGGGGGGAGGAGCGCGTGTCGTCACACACACTAAGCACCCGCCCCCACAAACAGGTGAGAGTGTCTGCTTGAATGGAGAGCGCGTGCATCACAAACAGTCTCACACACAGGCACAGGCGGGAATTCTCCCCTGAAGCAGGTCGGTCGGGCATAGTTGCTAGAAGTCGAAAAAACTGCGGCTGCGGTTCTGGCAACAGCCGGATTTCTGCTCTGTCTGGGGGGAGAGGGTGAAGGGGACGATGGGGGAGAGAGGTGAAAAGTGGGGGGAGGGGGGTTGGAGCGGGCGGGCGGGAGTCGAGCTGTGGGAGGCGTGGCGCGAGCGTACTTGGCATGATGCGGGCAGCAGGGGGGTGTGGGGGGTGGAGGAGAGCCGGGCTGCCAGAAAATGAAGAGAGAGAGAGAGAGAAGCGGCTTCTGACTCTGTAAACCCACAGCTGGAATGAGAGTGCAAGGCCTCACGAGCTGCGCCAACAGTGATGATAAGGTTCAGCGCGTGAAGAGTCGATGCCCCGAGATGTGTCGAACAAAGAAGCTACAGTGGAACGGAGCTGTAGAATGTTTGTTCTGCAGAAGTTGCTCGATCTCTCTGCGCCTTTAATCCACAGCGGCGGGGGGGGGGGCCTGGAGGCAGGGTGGGCCTGGATTGGTCGGCATGTGGCATTGTGACGTCAAGCAGCTCGTGAGTCCGGTTTAGATTTTAAAATGAGTGAGTGTGGGGAAGGGGGGGGGTGGAAGGAAGGATTTTAAAAATATCTGAAAATGGAATCTGACATACACCCGCACACGCACACACAGAGTTTTAATATATAGATAGATACTAAAACTCAACTTGTCTGTGAGCATGCGTATCCGTCATGCCTTGAATTACATCAAAACGGTACACGATAGCGCTACATTTTGTGGACCACGTTACTCACCATTGTCATGGGGTCTGGTGTATCAAGGTTTTCTTCAGATTGATGTTATACTTTACAAGTTATTCACATTTTTAATTTTACAAAATCCCAGTTTGAGAAAAAATTCTTCCATCTGCACTGGCAGTTAGCTATGATGTCACAATGGGATCTCATTTACATAAACTGCCCATCAACAGTGTTCCACCCATTGTAAGGAAAGTGGGGGAGGGGAGGAGGAGAAATGTTATTTAGACATTTTGTTTAGTGGCGGTGGGATAGGGGAAAGGTGAAGAGTAGGGGAGCAGGGAGATAGAGGGAGGGGTGGGGGATAGGAAGGGGAGAGGGGTTATGGAGGGAGGGAGTGACTAAGGGTAGGGGAAATTAGTCCTTTCCAGGCATTTGAACTTTGGGGACAACCTGTGTGTATTGCCTTCATGCCTGCTGAGTACACGTTTGCAAACTTAGCCTTTACAGAGATCAGTGGATCGATGTAAATGCATTTTTGATATTATTGACCATGTCTTTCGAAAATGTTGTAGCTTAGACCATTTCTCATAAATCAATGACACAATAGACCAAATGGTCATCACCTATCTCATGCATGTTTGTAAAATGTTCCCATTGCCAATTGATATTGAAAATAGGATATGCAGAATTTAGTGGTAAATGAGTCTAATACATACTGACATTATGATTACTACAGTTTCTTTTGGTCCAGAAAACATTTGTCAAAGAGACTAAATTTCTCAGTGGGGATTGAACTCAAAAGAATATTGTCAAGTTTAATTTGAAATTAGAATGCTGCTTTTTGACATGTGCTTAAAAACTGGGTCAAAGCACATTCTATCTCCGTGTTAATGTGAACAGTTTTGTTAAATATTTTTAATTTAAAATTCAAATAAGTGATTTATTACAGAAGCTATTCATTGAGATAGTTCAGTTTTATTAATTAGAAACTGATTATTAATTAAATAATTAATTTAAAGTTTAAATATAAACTTGCTCTTAAAGCAATCATACATTAAATATAAAAGGAAACTCTTCCAATTGTACCACTAACAAACTTTTAGGGCTATTTTATTGCCTTGGGACAGTGCTTTAGCTTCCAAGAGTATAATTTTCTAAGACCATGAGAGTAAAATTGTCTTGATGTTGTCATTTTGTAGGATGCTGGTCAGAAGCATTTTGGACCCATCATGTGCAAGTCCTGTGGCATGATTTATACAGCAGCCAATCCTGAGGATGAAGTGCAGCATATAAAATATCACCAAAGGTTCCTGGAAGGGCTTCGATTTGTGGTATGAGTGATATTGTATTCAATCTCAAGCTAGTTGAATGCAATTTTGTCCAAAGATAATTTCTTCAAAGTATATCTGAAAGCTAAAAGTTACTTATTGACTTCCCAGGGTATTGCATACGGTTCCGGGTAACATAGTCTTCATATAGCAATAACACATTTTTAAAATTCTCAAATACCTCTCCTGGTATTCCTGCCATGGAATGACCCTGGTGGTGTAACTGGGTGAAAAATGGGGAAGGTATGTCTGCAGGAGATGATTAAAATCATAAATACTGGAAAAAGAGAGGGGGTATGTTAGATATGTGAACTACAAGACAATACCTGAAATAGTTGAACTCTGTATTGACCCCAGAAGGTTCTAATGTGCCACATCTAAAGATGAAGTGCTTATGTTGAGCTTTATTGGAATGGAAAATTCAAGAAACAGTATAAAATAATGTAACTTAGCTTGGGATGATTATTTTCACTCATGAATTGATGAAACCTGAAATAAATGCACCATTACAGAATATTTCTTTTTAATACAACAGGGATGGAAGAAAGAGCGTGTTGTGGCAGAATATCTCGATGGAAAGATTATTATGATTCTCCCTGATGATCCTAAGTATGCTCTCAAAAAGGTAAAATGGCATAGTGATGGCTTTTTGAGCAGCATCCCCTATAGACCCTTCTGTTGGTAGGGAGATTAGTTCCTGTGGTGGACCAGGCGATGTCTACCACTCTAATCATAGAATGGTAGATATTAACACAGTACTCAATAGATAACATAATACAAAAAAAGTTCAATAGATTTTTAAAAAACTATTGTTTCAAAAAAAGCCCAAGCTCCCTTGTGCAACCAAGACAGTTTGTTTAGTTGGTGTTTGCAGTGTGCTAGTGCCAGTTGTTATGAAGAAGGGGTACTTGAGTTCATGGTTTTCAGACTCCTATACTTTCTTCCCAATGGTAGGAGTGAAATGAGTGCATAGCCATGGTGGTGTGGGACTTTATGATGTTAGGTACCTTCTATCGATCCCTTTGATAGTAGGGAGATCAGTACACATGATGACAAGCGATGTCCACTTTTTGTAATTTCCTTTGTTCCTGGGTGTTTGAGTTGCCAAAACAGACCATGTTGCAATCAGTCAGCATGCTCTCTACAGTGCAACAGTAGAGGTTTAAGAAAATATTTGACAACATGACAAGGAGAAAATCTTGGTGAGTTTTATTTGTGAATGCATCAATGTTCTGGGCTCAGGAACGTGAAGCTGTTGACTTCACTGCCATTTTATTGATAAAGACGAGCTTGTGGATCCACAACTTTCCCCTCCTGATGTCAACAATCGGCTCCTTGATTTTGCTAATGTTGAGAGCAAGATTGTTCTGGCACCATTCAATCAGATGGGAATATAAAATTGCCAAAGTTAGTTATGTGTACGTTCATGAAATGCATTTTGAATAGTTTCCTAGTACACTACATTATGGACCAAAGCAGTGAAAGGACCATTTGGATTTGGACATGGTAATAGAGAGCATTAATTACCATGTCAGACAAAAGATTCTCTGAAGGGAAAACAATCATTTGAAAAACAGAACATTCAGTGATATAATGACACATTTAAAACTGAAACTATTAAGTATAGTTTTTTTTAAAAGTTGCATGAGTATGAGAAGTGAGTTGTCTATCGTAGATTGTCGAGTTGGATCAAAAGTTTTGGAGGCCTTGTAAAGAAATGTCCTATCAACGGCTATTATCAGTTTATCCATGTCCGTATTCTAATCTGAATGGGTGGCAGGGTGGTGCAACTGGTAAAACTGCAGCAACCAAAGTTCAATACTAACCTGTCTGTCTGGTGTTTGCATGTTCTCTTTGTGCCTGTTTGTTTTGAGGAGCAGAGATAAGATGATTTGTCAATCTTTTCCCAGGGGCATCTAAAACCAGAGGGCATAGACTTAAGGTAAGAGGGTGAAGATTTAAAGGAGACCCGATGAGGGTATGTGGAAGGAGCTGCCAAGGGAAGTGTAAGAGGTGGATGCAATTACATTTAAAGTGTTTATTCAGGTTCATGGATAAAATAGGTTTAGAGGGATATGGGCCAAACACAGGCAAATGGGAATTGCTCATTTAGACAACTTGATTGTCATGGATGAATTGGGTCAAAAAGCCTGTTTCCTTGCTGCATGAAGTCTGGTAGAAGAGTTTAGGAGCTGTAGTCACTCAGTAAAAGGACATTTAGAATCAAAATGAGGAGAAACTATTTCTGATGGATATGAATCTTTGCAATTAGCTTTCCCAGGTGTTTGTAGATGTTAATTAATTATGTTCAAGGCTCAGATCGTTTATTGGGTCTACAGCTAACCATGGATTATGGTAATCAGGCAGGAGAATGGAGTTGAGTCCAAAGATCACATCTGCTCAGCAAGCTCACAGGAATTCCCCCTACTCCTATTTCTAGAGGATTTTGAAGAGGAATCATGCTTTCAGGTTGAATGGTGATATGCAAGAATGATTATTCTTCTGAAAGCAAGGATATGAAGAGTAGAAGTCAAAGTTGTATGTTTCTATTTTGATGTATTCTCGCATAACATCGCGTGTGTCTTGAACAGGTGGAAGAAGTGAGAGAGTTGGTCGATAGCGAATTGGGGTTTCAACAAGCCACATTAAGCTGCCTAAGCCAAAGTAAAACCTACATGTTTATCTCTAATGAAAAGAAGATTGTTGGCTGTCTTATTGCAGAACATATCAAAAAGGTAAAGCTATTGCATAATATTGATCAAGCTATGCTTATTGTACATTAGCTGTTCCACAGGTTTATAGATCTCATCTTCAGCACACTCGTATTCTTAACTTGATTATTCTTTCATTGTATGTTTTTTTAGGCTCCAGAAATTTGCAATTTCAATTCTCAAATGCAGCTATCAATATTCTCTGATTTTCATGATTACTAGTGATGTAGTCACTTATGTACTCTTCCACTCCTGCCAGCAGTCCAATTCGGAGTAACCAATTCTTGTTTATTCCCAGTACAGTTGGCTTATTTCCTGCTTGGTCATCAGTGATACTCAACGAATCCCATCCACCCATCTACTTCCCCCCAGTGTATGTGTCGACTTCTGTCGAGGCACATTGGATGCTTGCAAAGATAAGAGCTAACAGCAGACTTAACAAAACAAGCCTGACCCTTGCTCATTAGACACTGTAAAGCTAAACAGAGTATGCAGCATGACAGTCTGCAAATAAAGAAACAAGTGAAATTACACGTTTCACATGTGAAACACTGATTGTAAAGATAGTTACATACGTGTCAAGTGTTCATGTAAGCCAGGGGTCAGCAACCTTGTTCTGCATAGGGGCCAGGATGCATGTCTGTGAGCGGACGGCAGGCCACATCTATTACGTGTACACATGGATCCCGTCCCGGATGGCAGGCAACAAATCACATGTTCACATAGATCCCGCCCCTTCGCTGGACGCCATCCGGAGCACTGGCCCCAAGGTACGGGCGCTCACGGACATGGCGTACCTACAGACCATTGACTTGGCTCTGTCCTGAAGGCAGTGGCTCAAATACTCGCACTCGCTCTTCTCCGGCCTATTGACAACCCCGATCCCGCAGTGAAGCTCAGACACAGGAGCGCGGCTATGCCGGTGGCTTTGCGGCTCAGCGGCTCTGCTATTGCGGCCTCGGGGCCCGAGAGGTACCGGAGATTACGGAAGTCTGCGAGCCGGATAATTACAGGGAAAAAAACACGCCTGCGGGCCGGATGATTTCGGGTTACGGGCTGCATTCGGCTCGCGGTCCATAGGTTGCAGACCCGTTTTGAGCATTAGGATGGGCGATTTGACATTTCATTTTACATTTGTTTTTTTTGCTTGAGATTGTGCTGTATGTAAATCATTTACATGAGTTGAGACAATTCTAAAAAAAAAAATCGATCTGCTGGTTAAACACTCCTTAAACCTTTGCATTGCCTTCTAAGCTCCTGCCCTGTCATAATATTTTAGTTTATGGTTGTCCTGCATTCCAAGCCCAGCGTTTCAGAGTAATTTGTTAGTAATTGTTGGTATGGTGATATATTCCAAATTTCTCTCTGAAACTAATCTTAATTCTTCTTTAGAAATCATGGTGTCTAAAATTTCCATATTTTTTCTTTCATAAAAATCAGGATTTTATGACATCTTAATGATTAATGTATTTCTATCAAATACCTGAATTTGGTCATGGACGGAGTAGACTAATATTGGAATGGGAATTGCACATAAATACTAAATAATTGATTTCCCAATGCTCTGCGACCTGATAACAAAGTGGTGACTGTCACGATTTAATCTCGAAACAAAAAATTAAATATCCTCCTGTCAACTACTTGCTGTTCAGTCTATTAATTTGTTGGGTGCATGGTTTTCAACACAAAAGTTAAAAATCTTCAACTGGATAAAATTACACAATAAACACTGGATAATGATCACAGAATTACACAAACTGTTTTTTACCTTCCCCTATTCAATATTAAGTAGAGAAATGTAATCAAGAGTCAAGAGTGTTTTATTGTCATATGTCCCAGATAGGACAATGAAATTCTGATTTGCTGCAGCACAGCAAAACATGTAAACATAATACACAATGGGAGAAAAAAAAAGTTCAGTGTGTATATATACACATATTCACATATACTCAATAAATAAACAAATATAGTGTAATAATAATAATAATAGTCTGTTATAGTTCAGAGCTTATTTGCTGTCGTGTTTAATAGCCTGATGGCAGTAGGGAAGAAGCTGTTCCTGAACCTGGTCGTTACTTTTCAGGCTCCTGTACCTTCTTCCCGATGGCAACTGTGAAATGAGTGTGTCCAGATGCTGTAGGTCTTTGATGATGTTGGCCACCTTTTTGAGGCAGCGACTTCGATAGATCCTGTCGCTGGTGGGGAGGTCAGAGCTGGTGATGGACTGGGCAATGGTCACAACTTTTTGCAGTCTTTTCCGCTGCTGGACTTTCAAGTTACCGAACCAAGTCACAAACCAATCATGAACACTTTGTGAATTACATGAAATTCATTAAGTTACTGAGTCTTCACCCTTCAATTTTTACGTGGTACTTTTTCAGGCCTTCAGGGTGCTATCAGAGCCCGCCGATCAGAAAATAACTGAGAACAATGTGCTATTTGAACATCGGCGTGCCTGGCAATGTGCTGCAAAGTCCGAAGAAGCTCTCTGTGGTGTGAGCAGAATCTGGGTATTTTGCATGATGAGAAGAAAGAAAATCGCCAGCAGAATGTTAGATGCTGTCCGGTAAGCAATTCCAATATTTTAAAATGTGGACCGAACACCAATAAACAAATCCTTTATTAATTTATCCTCGATGTAACTGATCTGAATTATCGTGCAGGATGTTGTTGTCCAACTTCACTGATTGCAGTCTATGACTCAGAAACCTTTCTTCATTCACTAGTAGCAAAATAGGAAATCCAGTAGCTACCAGAATTGTTAATTATCTGTGCTTTGCATGGAGAACAATGATGATAGCCAAGACAAGAAATGTAGAGTTGATGAATCTAGAAATTAGAGTAGACTCCTGATATCATAGAATTTGGAACCCAGTTTTAAAAGAGCTGAGATCTGAGCTGGGGATGTTAACAGCTCTTAGAGACGTATGGTGTTGTTTGATAACTTTGCCTGTGTCCAGCCAAACCCAAATGATTCATTTCTAAATAGTTAACTGCTGGAGACCTAGCAAGCAATTTACAAAACTGCAACAGCACCATCTTGAGGCAATACGAATTTGCTACAGTATTTATGGCATAAGAAATTATTCAGTCTACACTGGCCTGAAGAGTCATTACCCTAATCCCATTTCCCAGATCTGTAATTGCCTTGGTTTAAGGTAGTAATGGATAATCCAAGTACTTTGTGCAATGTGATGCTTGCTGCATGATCTTTTCCATACCTCGCACACAAATTGGGAAACTTGGATTTTTGCCAGTTATCTTAAATGTCCCATTATTATCCTTATCCTTAAGGGTATTGGTCATTCCCCTTCTCCCTGTCTGAACATTCATGTATTTTTCATCATTTTACAATATTTCCCATCTTTTCTGATTATTTCACAAAAATGTTTTGCTAGTTCTGAACCAACTTGTATCTCTATTTTAGAAATACTTTCATATATGGAACATACCTGAATAAGAATGAAATTGCCTTCTCTGACCCAACACCATCCGGAAAGCTGTTTGCAACTAAATACAGTAAAACTCCAAACTTTCTTGTTTATAACTTGTTAACATGAAAAGTAAACTTGTTTTAGTAAATGTTGGCCTGTTGATGGTTTTGCTTTGCCTTTTAGTTTTTAACAAACTTCACTATTGTAAAATGTTTCTATAATGCTGTGCAATTTGCAAATTTGATCCAAGAACCATTGCAGCACTAACAATTGAAATAATATTCATTTGGATTTGTGAAAACTTTAACTGATAATTAAAGTATGAATGTGTAGTTGTAATTTATGAATTTCATCAATAAAAAATTATAGTTTGTATATGTCATACTTTTTCAAATATACAAACTTACAAATACTATATTTTTTCAAATATACAAATTCTTGAATAACTACAGGTAGTTCTGCTAAAACACTAGTTGCGTTCCGAAGAAACTTTGCTATATTAAAAATAATTATAAAAGCAAATAATGTGACAAGGTGGTTGGGGCTAGTGTTTGACTCATTATTTTTCCCTGCTTTATTTTAAAGATTTAATGTTTTTGTTATTGCATGCTTAAAAGCACAAAATGCTGCATGTTATATTTAGACTACTGTTGCACAAGTATAAAGAGGCCACTATGTGTAAATATCCAAAGTAACTAAAATAGACTTCTACGAGAGATTGACAGCCTGTGTTCATAAGATAAAGATGTGTGATTAGTGTAAGGGTAGTTCCTGGAGGAAATTGCAGTGGAACCAATTCGGCCTGCATAATAGTGTTCCCTAATTCAGCAATCCTGCTATATCCATTAGCATTATGTAAACTATTTTGTATAGTCATAGGTGCATTTTTATTCTCCTAATAATTGAATCATAAATTGTAAATGGCTGTTTAATATTTATGAAAACTTGTGGAAGATGGAAGTGAACAATTAAGGCATAAATTGTTTCATTCCAAAAAGTGCACCCTGCTAATTATTCTGAACATGGGACATAAGTACAGAACCAACCAGATACTGTCTTTGAACATTACTGAAGTTTATGAAGTTGAATTAATACATACAATGAAGTACAAATTTAGTGGGAGTGTTCTGACATGTAAATACCATAAGTGAGAACAAGTGTGGGTCATTCAGAAGGATCATGGTTGAACCAAGATTCTTAATAACTCTTGGTTCTTTTAGTAATTAAAGTGTGCATGTGCAGAACTACACCCCAACAACGTCAGTATTAAATTAGAATCTGCATGAATTTGTTTACACATCATGCCAGTGTAGTCTTAACATGGCTAACCTTTTGCTACAGCTTTGTCATCTTAGCCACTTTAGTGTATCATGGAAAAATGAACTTGTATTGCAAGCTGTCAGACTTCTGGAGCAATCATAATGGAAACTTTTGAGCAGCATGGTCTCTCAATTCTGCTTCAATAGTTGGTCAGTACGGGTGTCGGGTTATGGGGAGAAGGCAGGGGTTGGGAGGGAGAGATTGAATGGCAGAGTAGACGTGATGGGCCAAATAGCCTAATTCTACTCGTATCTCTTATGGTCGGTAAGCAAGATTAGCTTCACATGAAGAATAGGCCCATAGAGTGGGAGATTAGTAACTTTGCTGCGTGATTTTCTTGAAAGGAACAGCTTTGAAGTTTGAGAACCAATCCTTGATTTAAAAATCATTAAACATGTGGAAAAACTGTTCTTTCAACAATTAACAGTATTAAACTTTAAAGTAGACACAAACTGGAGTAACTTAGTGGGACAGACAGCATCTCTGGAGAGAAGGAATGGGTGACATTAACCTTAACATGTATTAAGGAATATTACATGTGTTAGTATCTTCAAAAAAATAAGTTAACTCTCAGATGTGCTCTGCATCTCCCGACCTGTATATTGAATTTTACACTCTTTGCTTGAGAATGGTATATATGGATCATTGAGATTTTATTGTGATAATAAACAAGGAATTTATTACAGCAAGATAAATAGTTAGAAATAAAGATTTAAATTACATCAAGAGAATGAATAGCAAGTAACAGCTTTAAATCTGGAGGATTAAATTGGCAAAACAAGTGAGAAAAACACTTAATTATTTCTTTTTGATCGTTGCCTCCAATGCTTCCACTATCTGTGCAGCTGAGGGTCGTTTTTGAGCATCTTCATTTGTGCAGACCAGGAACAGTTCAATAACCTCCTTGTATGAATCATCTAGCTCCTCCATGTTGAGTGCAGGTCGAGTACCCAAAGCTGCATAATAAGTATCCTCATCAAAACTATCGTCATCAAAAGAGTCTACAGAGAAAACAAATTTATTTCAAAACTATGAACGCATGCATCAGGGTCACAAATAGTTTTATATGGGTTACATATAAGGAAATCAAATGACTTAAATCATATGAATTACTAAAGAGGTGGTATTAGTGGTTTTAAAGGGCATTGAGGTTGATATATCACCAGGGCCATACCAAATTCATCTTCCAACCGCAAGCCAGGAAGAAGGAGGTTGCCCATGTTATGCTGTAATTGTAGGGCAGAAATACAAGCCAGGGAACAATAGCCTTGCGAGCCTGACTTCAGTGGTGGGAAAGTAATTGGAAGGGATTAATAGGGACAGGATCTGTTGGCATTTGTACAGGCATGGAGTGATTAAGGATAGTCAGCATAGCTTTAAATGGAAGATTATACCCCACGCCAGTTTTTGAAAAAGAGGTTACCAAGAGGATCTAGGGCAAGAGGATCTAGGGCAGGACAGTGGATTTCATTAAGTTGGAAAGGGTGCAGAAGAGATGCACTGGGATGTTACCTGGGTGTGAATTTATAGGGAGGCTGAACAGGCTGGGTGTAGGTGTACAAGATCACGAAGGGCTTTGGATAACGTCTTTTTCCCTGGGTAAACATAGAAAATAGGTGCAGGAGTACACCATTCGGACCTTCCAGCCAGCACAGCCATTCAATATGATCATGGCTGATTTTTATTGTTGATGATGGAGAAGCGATGTTGTGCAGCACGGACAGGGTGGGTAGTGAACGAGGCACCAGTGTTTTGCAGTCATTGGATGTTAAGTGGTGATTGGAGAGGGGTGGGTGGGAAAGGGTCCAGTCTTTTTAAACTGGAGTCTTACTTTAAGGAGATGTGAAGTGGTGATTGGGGAGGAGTGGGTGTAGAAGGGTCCAGTCTTTGCAGACTGGGATCTGGTTGTGGAGGGGGTACCAGGGTTGTTTCTGCTTGTCAAACCTGCAGTAGAACTCATTCAGGTCATTGGTCAGCTGACGATTGTCCAAAGGGATGTGTGGTCTACCACTGCTCCAATCTCTTAGGCTGTTATTGAAATAATTTCCTTTGCTACAATTAATTGAAACTTCCAGATCATAAAAAGGGACCAAAGATAATTAAAATGTTGTTATTAATTGGTTGAAGATGGAATCTACACCTGGATACGAGATCTCGGATGTTCTTTGAATATTGTCGTTATTATCTACCATTTTCAGTCGGCTAAAGTTTTCTGTAATACCATTCCCCCAGTATTGGTATAGAGTCTGTAGTTGTTCTGAATGGATTGGAATTTGAATCTATTCCAAATTCAGAGGCAACACAAAATGGTTATAATTCTAATGAAATAATTGCAGGAAATCATCGAGCAAGCTATTTTCCCTAATTTACATAAAATGGAAAAAAAGACCTTGTACTAAATTTACAATCCAGTCTGAAATAACCAAATCGTTCCACCTGGTTAAATTAATGACCAGGCTAGCAATAAACAATTGAAAACTTACCGTCAGAAATATTTACATGAGGCATAGAAAGGGTCATCATTTCCCACAATGTAAGGCCATAGGCAAAGATGTCTGATTTGTCTGTAATTAGACCATTTTCTTCCAGAGCCTCTCTTGGCTTCCATGGTTCAGTCCCAATGTATGTTACATTTGGACCACTCACTAAAAATAAATTGAGAGTGTAACATTTGCTGTGGCTCTAACGTGAAGGAGTGAGCATTCAAATTGCAGGGCCAAAACTAGTAATCTATGGTACAAGTTCTTTAAAAAAGGCTTTATGTCACATATAATAGTTCTACAAAGATCAGCCAGTATTTGGAAAGAATGATACTGCAAACCCCAAAATAACTCAATTTGTCTAAACAATCCATGTGCCATGTTCTGATGCAATCATCTGCTGACAACCCAGGTCCTACAATTCAATGGTGGTGTAGATATGGGGGTTGCAAGCCAGCTGATCCGGGGTTCGGTCCCGACTACAGGTGCTTGCTGTACGGACTTTGTACGTTCTCCCCGTGACCTGTGTGGGTTTTCCCTGAGATCTTCGGTTTCCTCCCACTCTAAAGAAGTGCATGTGTAAGTTAATTGGCTTGATATAAACATATAAAATTGTCCCTAGTGTATATAGTGTCAATATGCGTGGATCATTGGTCGGTGCAGACGTGTTGAGCCGAAGGGCCGGTTTCCCCAAACTAAAAAACTACACAAACGTAGGCTCTCAAAACTTTTGTTGCAATTGGCGTCAGTGAATGTGGACACCTGGGTAACACCAGGGGACCTATGCAAGGATTTTGTTTGCTGATTTTAGCTCTGCAATCAACACCATTGTGCCGGAGCTACTACACTCCAAACATTCCAAGTAAATCTTTCAAACTGCCACACACATGCAATGTGATTTGGCTTTTCTAAGTGGAAGCAGATACATTCCAGCCAGTCTTGATCATTCAAAAATTGTGGAGTTCTCCATTACTGATTTGATTGTGATTCCCAAACAATAAGAGCCCAGGGAACAAAAGTAATTCATGACTGTTGTCAGTTGACCCAAATATATACAACTTGCACATACAGTGCCCTCGATGTTTGGGACAAAGACCCTTCATTTATTTATTTGCCTCTGTACGCCACAATTTGAGATTTGTAATAGGATTTTTTTTTTTGAATCGCATGTGGTTAAAGTGCACATTGTCAGATTTCTCCCCCCATTTCAGGGCACCATAATGTTTGAGACACATGGCTTCACAGGTGTTTGTAATTGCTTCTTACTACAGGTATAAGAGTGCTCAGCACCTAGTCTTTCCTTCACCTTTGGAAACTTGTATGGCTGTTTATCAACATGAGGACCAAAGTTGTACCAGTGAAAGTCAAAGAAGCCATTGAGACTGAGAAACAAGAATAAAACAGTTAGACATCAGCCAAACCTTAGGCTTGTTGAGCTTACTAATCGCAAAGGGACTGGCAGGTCAAGGATGAATTCTCTCTATAATAAAGAAAATTCCCCAAACAGCTGTCCGACAGATCAGAAACACACTTCAGGTGTGGATTTGTCAATGACCACTGTCCGCAGAAGACTTCGTGAACAGAAATATAGAGGCTACACTGCAAGATGCAAACCTCTGGTTAGCCGCAATAATAGGATAGCCAGGTTAGTTTGCCAAGAAGTGCTTAAAAGAGCAATCGCAGCTCTGGAAAAAGGTCTTGTGGACAGATGAGACGAAGATGAACATATATCAAAGTGATGGAAAGAGGAAAGTATGGAGGAGAGAAGGAACTGCCCAAGATCCAAAGCATACCACCTCACCTGTGAAGCTGTATGGTCTATGGCTGCTGAAGGTACTGGCTCACTTATCTTCATTGATGATACAACTGCTGATGGTAGTAGCATAATGAATTCTGAAGTGTTTTGACACATCCTATCTGCTCAAGTTCAAACAAATGCCTCAAAACTAATTGGCCGGCGGATCATTCTACAGCAAACATAATGATCCTAAACATACTGCAAAAGCAACAAAATGGACAATAAAGCACCCAATCTGAACCCAATTGAGCTTGCCTTTTATATGCTGAAGAAAAGGGACAAGCCCCCTAAACAAGCATAAGCTAAAGATGGGTGCAATACAGGCCTGGCAGAGCATCACCTAGAAGAAGACACCCAGCAACTGGTGATATCCATGAATCGCAGACTTCAAGCAGTCATTGCTTGCAAAGGATATGCAACAAAATATTAAGCATGACTACTTTCATTTACATGACATTGCTGTGTCCCAAACATTATGATGCCCTGAAATGGGGGGACTATGTATAAACACTGCTGTAATTTCTACATGGTGAAACCAAAATGTATAAAAATGGCCTTTATTAAAATCTGACAATGTGCACTTTATCCACATGTGATTTTTGTCTATTACAAATCTCAAATTGTGGAGTAGAGGCAAATAAATAAATGACGGGTCTTTGTCCCAAACATTATGGAGGGCACTGCATTAACCTCTTATATACTCACAGCACTGTATTGTAAAGGAAATATTCTGTTCCTCTACCTGTCTTGATTTGGAACTACAGTAGAGATGGATTACTGGTTTTCCTTTTGAAAGAATGTTTGGAAAAGCTGCACCTCGGCAGAACATCATTGCAGCATAGAAAAGCTTACATGGCACATGGAGTGTTTAGACAAGTGGCATTACAGTTTCATCAATCCCAGATTCAACCTGACCATTGCACCGTCTGTACGGATTTCACCATGTGGGTTGCTCCTGAATGTTCTAGTTTCCTCCAAACCCCCAAAATATGCAATTAGCGTAAATCGGCCATTGTCTAAATTAAAGCCTGACATTATCAAAGTTATTATCCGCAAAGTATGTAAAATGTTATATTAATTCCGAGAATGCATTAAAAATTCAGTTTAATTTGTAAAGCAGCAAATAGAGTAAATTTAAAATCAATGAGATGTTAGTTACTGACTTTCCATGGCTGCTGATTTCAAGAAAATTATGCTGCCAAGGTTAAGAAATGATTCTTACTGCTGTGTTGAAGCAATATTACCAGGAACTAAATGTTAACGTGCGGTCACTAAAACCAAAGTGATCCCCAGTGAAATCAAACACAGAAACTGATATGTTCACACCTATTAAGAATCACACCCCAAATTAAGCCAATCTACATGCATAATCTGCACATACCTTGCATGTTCTCATCCAATTCAAGCGAAACACCTACATCACAGATCTTAATGGTCTCAAAGTCTTCCTTAATTACTATATTGCAAGATTTAATATCTCCATGTAGCAATTTCTTCTCATTGTGCAGGTACTGGAAATAACAAAATCAAGATTTTACATTTTTGAGAATTGGAACTACAAATAATCCCCCACCCCAACAATCAGTAAAAAAGGGCTACAACCCAAAAGGTTATCTATCCATGTTCTCCAGAAATACCGCACAATCAGCTGAGTAACTCCAGCACTTTGCATCATTAAAAAAAAACTAAATACAAAATGTTTTGAACAAAAACGTCTTCGTACATTTTTAATAAAACGCACCAGCATGAACATGCAACATTAATATTTTAAAATAAACAATCCATTGATGAAAATCCAAATTTTATAAAATCTCATGCTGCTACTTTTATCCGACAAATAAGTTTTATCCGACTTCCCTCTACCATCAGTTTAATAAAAAACACACGAGACAGCATCTTAAAATTTATAATGCCAGGAAAGATGACAGTAGATTGCATAACTCAAAAGGGAATTGAATAAATATTTGCAAAGGCAAAATTCAGTTTTATCTACGAAAAGAACGAGAGTGGGAATATGCAATTAATGTTTTCTATGAGAGACGGGCTTAATTTTTACTTGCAGCATCTCATTATTTTATAATTCTTCATTACCACAGCAAGGATAGCTTCAAATTCTCAGACACCAACATTACAGACACCATTTCCTAGGCCTAGTACTTAGATGGAATCAGAGAGAAGGCACACCAATGACTCTACTTACAAGTTTAAAGAGATGTCATGACACCGAATACTCAAACTTCTAGATATACCGTAAAAAATATCGTGACCGGTCACGTCATGGCAATTCCAATGCACAGGAATGCAAGGTGCAGAAGGTGGTGGACACAGCATACCACTGAAAGCATCTGCCTGGGATTAAAGCCTCAAGGTAGTGTCTATCATCAAGGATCCCCACCATCTTCTCACTGTTACTGCCTGGCAGTAGTCACATACCAACAGGTCAAGAACAGCTATTTTCCTACAACTATCAGGCTCTTGAAGCAACCCATATAACTGTAATCCTACCTCAGTACAAAACATTGCAGACCACTTCTTGGACATTTTGTTTGTGTGTTTTGCGCTAAGGTCTTTTCTTTTTCTTTTTTAACTTCTTGCAGAATGTGCGTAGTGCACGATTTATGTATGAGTGTTGGCTGAGTCTATGTGCCTGGATGCTACTACAAGCAAAAATGTCACTGTACCTGTACCTCACCATGCCTATGCTTATGACATTGAACTTGATTTGACTTGAATTCTTAAAATAATTTATCCAGTACCATAACTACTCCATTACAGTACCTTCAATCCATAAGCCACATGCAAAGCTACTTTAAAGATGGTAGAAGCAGGAAAAGGTGCTTTCCCATTTTCACTTCTTTCTTCTATCAGATCATACAGAGACTTCTCTCCTCCAAACTCCATAGCCAGACATGGTGTTCCATCATTGGCTTTCATAAAAGCTCGATATCCTGTGAAGAAAATGCTCGGCAAGATCAAACGCAAAATTCATTGTAATTCTTACAATTTTATAAAAAGCAGACTGCTGTGAGACCGCCTCAGACTGAAGAATTACTTTACCCGCATAAATAAAATGACAGCTGAAATAAATGGGGATATTTAAAAATGAAACATTAACCCTATTAACAGCAAGAAAAGCCATTACGCAATAACACCCGTGGACACCATAACCTACATTTTGGTTGTAGTTATATGCAAACAGCACTAGTAACATGCAGCCAATAGGTAACCAATGAGTGCATTACTGCCAGAATGGTACAATTGCAGGTAGCATGCAATTACTATCACAACCATGGTATACTATTTTCACAAGTTATTCTTAACGATGCCAATGGTGGCAAATTAATGTTCAATGTTATTCTTTTGAATAAACTACTTACTCAAATACATACTATATTTTCCAGATATTATTCCACAATAATTAAACCTACCAACAATGTTAGGATGTTCAAGATCTTTTAAGCGTTTGGCCTCTATCTGAAGTCTCTCCAGGTAAACACTTTTCTGCTTCACATTACACTTGGTATTAATCTTTTTCACAGCCCATGGAGAATTTGATTTGCCTGTGGGGGATCTAAGCACAAAATACTTTATGAAAACAATACAACCTCACCAACACCATTTTGTATTCTATTTCCATCTTCAAAGCAAGGTATTATTGGAGGAGCCCAACTCGCGAGAGACAAGATTTCATTGCTATCCATCAATGGAATCAATAAAAACATGCACATTGAACTTCAAAAGAAATATGGAATCAACATATAGGAAAGCAACTTGTGTAACACTTTGTGAATTACTTTTTCTCAATAATATTGAAAAGTACAAAATTTACAGAGTACAGTAAATTTTTGGATAGATAAGTAACAAGTGATATTTTAACTGGACCACCCATTTGCTAAACAAGCTCCCTTCACTTGTATTTGCCCTTCACTTGCTCAGCTTTGTCCCGTCCCCCTCCCTTACCTCTTTTCCATCTTCCCCCTCCCCTACTAGTTAGTCTGAATGGACCAACCCAAATCGTTACTTGTCCTTTCCCATCTCAGATGCTGCCAGATCCACTGTTACTGCAGCAGTGTTTTACTCAAGATTACAGCAGTTCCTTGTGTCTTCAGATTTATTATCCCTCTCAAAAATTGTCGCCCTTTTTAAGCATCACCCAAGTTATTTTAACTGAGCAAAGTTGATAAAAATTTGTGTTTTATTTTTAATTTTATTTGTGGATTATTTTCAACAGATTTTATATGCAGTTTGTTAACTGTAGGTACAGTTAGGTATTTATATATTAGATATTTTCTCAACTTACACTTCTAAAATATTTTTCAATCTTTTCATTTACTGACCTTTTCATGAGATAAACATTGACACCAGTGCCATAGCCCAGCTTCTTCATGAAGGGGGAAGCAGGAATGGACAGAGGAATACGATTGTCATCACTACAACCTAAAAACAGATCAAACAGCACATTTCATTGAAACATACCCTGAAATTTCAGGTTGAATGTTCATAAGTAACTTTTGAAGTCTAATAGAGCCTTAATTATTTGTGCACCTTATAAATGGGCTCTATATGGACACACTAGCCGTAGTCCAACAATGGCACAAACTGACAGATTTCATCTCATCAGAAAGTCCCATACTTTTGCATTTCACAATGCAGACATAAATCCAGGACTTACTAAACGTTGCCTATTTCCTTCGCTTCATAGATGCTGCTGCACCCGCTGAGTTTCTCCAGCACTTTTGTCTACCTTCGATTTTCCAGCATCTGCAGTTCCTTCTTAAACTCCAGGACTTACTAAACTTTCAACATTGAATGAAGTTGGCTTCTTGGCACAACCTGGCCTCTTGTCAATGTTACACATTATGTAATCAATCGTTATGGTTTCTACAATATTGATTTACTGAAGAACAATTGAATTGAAACTAGCAAATCGCTTGCTAATAATTTTAGATTTTACCTTCCTGTTCGCTCATAAAATCATGTTTACTAGGCCAAGAATTGATTTATTCTACTGTAGTGTTAAGACAGTTTTCCTTTATTGTGTGGTCAAAATCCTAGCAAGACGTCAAAGATAACTCACTCATTCTCAGAAATGAAACATGCAGAACAATCTGACATATAATACGTGTAATTATAAAAAAAAAACATTCGTTAGCCTGGTAAATTCTTACCTGAATGGGATTTTTTATGTTCCTGCTGGCAGGGAGATTTGAAAGGGCAGCCTTTATCCATTTTTGCTATTTCAAACTGGAAGTTTCCCCACCAAAATAATGTGTATGCCTTTCAGACACCACGAAGATAGAGAGGACAAAGTTAGCAGTAGCTGAGGAAAGATCACTGTTAAAGGTTTTGAATAACAATCAATAACTTGCCGAGCAATATATTACAGGGCATTGATACAGAAAATGCTAGGCAACTGTGAGAAGTTAACCGTTTTGTTCTCTACAGATGTCTAATATGCTATTTTGATTTTATTATCACATACATACACAGGCCATCTGTTAGACTTATTCATGCATCCTTCAGATCAATTTAATTTTGCCTTGCAAGTACAATTTGATAACAGAGCAACAGGGCACTCAACATATGTGAATTATTGGGCTTAACGGGGTATCTCATCATCGAATGTGTATACAGATTTGTAAAGTAAACATCCTCCCACAACACAATATCTATATGTGTGTTGATGATATTCTTTAAATAAATACAAATAAATGCTATTAGAATTTCGACGTTCGTTTAACGTGCAAAGCAAAGATCCTGTTGCAGAGCTCTGCTATAGGATCTTTGGTGCAAAGTGCATTCGGGGAGGGGTTTGGGATGTTGGTTTTTTTTTGCCAAACCAAAAGACCAACCTACTCCTCCTCCCACCCAAACCCCCTTCTTCTCTCCCCCCTCCCTTCGCTCTAGCTTCTCCCTCTCCCACCCAGTCCACACACCACACCACCCCCCCCCCCCCCCCCCCACAGCAGACCTCCCTCCCAGTCCCACTGCTCTCCTACCCCCACAGCAGACCTCTCCCCCTCCCCCCCCCCCCCACCAACTGACCCCACCGACCCACCTCTTCTCTTCTCTCCTCGCTCTGTCTCGAGCCGCTCCCCTCGCGCCGCTAACAGTTTGAAAACCCGGTGCATCACGGGAACGTGGGGCGGCCGGCCGCTCGCCCCGCGCATGCGCATGCGCCCGCGCCCCCTTGGCGCCCCCAGGCGGCGGCGAGAGGAAGATCAATGCGGGGGCGGGGACATGGAGCGCGGGAGTTATCATTCAATGGCCGGGCAACATCTTGATCTGAGCTGCGGCCTCGGACCCCGCTACACACCACAGATCCTATAGCAGATCATCCTATAGCAGATCTTTGCTACACACTGGCTGCAGGGGGTGGAAGAAAAAAGGAAAAGGCAATAGGTCGACATAGGCGGGGTGGGCAGATGCAGCGCTTCTGTTTTGTTGCTTCTGTCTAGTTGCACACAGTGAGCAAAGGAGAGGTGAATATTTAACATGAAGACACACACAAAATGCTGCAGTAACTTAGCGGGACAGGCAGCATCTCTGGATAGAAGGAATGGGTGATGTTTCAGGTCGAGGCCCAGCTTCGCATGTTCTGCACGGGTGCAGTGTTCCCGATTGGCATTTTCACTTTCAAGAACTTGCGTTAACCCCTTTTCCAGAGTTGTGAAATCCAAGCATCGCCCCACCAGCAAAGGAAAATTAAAAGTTGCAGATTCGGCACCATCCGAGACAGCTGGCCCACTACTGTAGTTCAATCTCTGTGCCATTCACAGCCTACGGCATCTTGAATTGCCAGGTGGACTCATTCAAGTGCTCCAACATGTCCAACAAACAAATAGGATGTATAATTTTATTAAATAATTTTTCTGATTTAGTTCTGATCTATTTTACGGATTAGTCTAAAGCACTAATCAGATATCAGTACTTTGAAAGCCATACGCAGCATTCAAAATGAAGCTGAAAATTAAATTCTGCATAGTTCAAGCTTTCACTGAAAAATATATTTACAGATAAGTCATCGGAGATGTTTTTATGAAATACAATATTCAATTAGCATTTTTAATACTGAGAAAGATTTTTGTACCACTGGGAAATTCAGATTCAGATTAAACTTTAATTGTCATTGTCTGTACAGTACAGAGACAACGAAATGCAGTTAGCATCTCCCTGGAAGAGCGACATAGAATATGATTTCAATAAATAAATCTTTTTACATGTATACAGACATAGTGTTTTTCCTGTGGGAGGAGTGTCCGGGGGTGGGGGGGTGATTGGCAGTCACCGAGGTACATTGTTGAGTAGAGTGACAGCCGCAGGGAAGAAGCTGTTTCTGGACCTGCTGGTCCGGCAACGTAGAGACCTGTAGCGCCTCCCGGATGGTAGGAGGGTAAACAGTCCATGGTTGGGGTGAGAGCAGTCCTTGGCGATGCTGAGCGCCCTCCGCAGACAACGCTTGCTATGAACAGACTCAATGGAGGGGAGCGAGGAACCGGTGATGCGTTGGGCAATTTTCACCACCCTCTGCAGTGCTTTCCGGTCGGAGACAGAGCAGTTGCCATACCATACTGTGATACAGTTGGTAAGGATGCTCTCGATGTTGCAGCGGTAGAAGTTCACCAGGATCTGAGGAGACAGATGGACCTTCTTCAGTCTCCTCAGGAAGAAGAGACACTTGTGAGCCTTCTTGATCAGAGTTGAGGTATTGTGGGTCCAAGAGAGGTCATTGGAGATGTTGACCCCCAGGAACCTGAAGCTGGAAACACATTCCACCTCCGTCCCGTTGATGTGGATGGGGGTGTGCGTGCCGCCCCTAGACTTCTTGAAGTCTACAATGAGCTCCTTGGTCTTCTTGGAGTTAAGGGCCAGGTTGTTGTCAGCGCACCATGCTGCTACGCGCTGGAAATTGAGGGTCTCCATCAATTAAATTACATTTCTTACTACAGCTATAAGTTTAAATACATTTTAAATACAAACTTGTGTATGGGCTGTTCTATATATCTTCCACATTAGTCTCTTCAGAACCTGCTTCCCTGCCTGAAGTTTGGCATGCTTTAACAAAGCAGTGTAGAAACGAGTCATAGAGAAATATGTGTGTGGAAACAGGCCCTTCTGCCCAACTCACCCACACAGGCCAACAATGTCCCATCTACCCTAGCCCCACTTACCTGCGCTTGGTCCATAACCCTCCAAACCTGTCCTATCCATGTACCCGTCCAACTGTTTCTTAAACGATGGAATAGTCCCAGCTTCAACTACCTCCTCTGGCAGCTTGCTCTATACACCCACAACCCTCTGTGTGAAAAGGTTACCCCTCGGATTCCTATTAAATCTTTTCCCCTTCACCTTGCACCTATGTCCTCTGGTCCTTGATTTCCCAACTGGTTAAAAGACTGTGCATCTACCCGATCTATTCCTCTCATGATTTTGTATACCTCTATACGATCTCCCCTCATCCTCCTACGGTCCATGAAATAGAGACCCAGCCTCCTCAACCTCTCCCGATAGCTCATACCCTCTAGTCCTGGCAACATCCTCGTAAATCTTTTCCGAACCGTTTCAAGCTTGACAATATCTTTCCTATAACATGGTGCCCAGAACTGAACACAATATTCTAAATGCGGTCTCACCAACATCTTATAAGTTATAGTACTTCTACTCCTAGATCCCTCTGCTCTACAACACTACCCAGAGGCCTACCATTCACTGTGTAGGTCCTGCCCTTGTTCGACGTCCCTAAATGCAACACCTTACACTTCTCTGTATTAAATTGCATCAACCATTCTTCCGCCCACCTGGCCATTCAATCCAGATCCTGCTGCAATCGTTCAAAATCAGCTTCACTATCTGCAAAACTACTAACTTCTGTATCATCTGCAAACTTGCTAATCTTGCCCTGTATGTTCTCATCTCATCTGAATATTGTTAGGTCTCTGTGCATGAACAACTTATTTACCACATTGCCTTACAGGGAACCATAGGTTTCCATATTCCATACCTCAAAACTTCACAGTGTCATATGCCCAGGTCATGGAAGGATTATTTCACGTCTCCCACAAAGAGAGCATAGCTTGCATCCATGCAAATTCTTATAATTTTACACTTGATTCAGAGAAAATGAATGAAGATGAAATTATTCTATGTCAGAACACATTGTCCAACTAGTAGAAGAGGAGACAGACGCAAAATTCTGGAGTAACTCAGCGGGATCAGGCAGCATCTCTGGAGAGAAGGAATGGATGACGTTTCGGTCGAGACCCTGCTTCAGACTGATGTCAGGGGAGTGGACGGTACAAAGATAAAATGTAGTCGGAGACAGTTGGACTGGTTGGAGAACTTTGAAGAAGTCCTGTCGCCGACGAGAGTTCAGCAACATCTTCTCTCACTGTACCCCCTCTGTGATTCCTCATGCTCCGACTCAATTACCACGTTTTAACCCAGACCCGCTACCAGAGCCGCATTTGTTTTGTTGGTACTTGCCTGCGCCTCCATCTTCCACCTCAGGGATTCCAGTTCCGGTTCCAGACTTCCCAGTTTGGACCCAACCGACCCAACAGGTTCCAACAGTCGATCTGCCACTTTTCACAACAGTTCTCATTCCCTCGCTCTGACTCTCTGACTCCTGGCCTCGCTCACCCACACCTGCAACGGACCCCAACTGTAGTTCATTCTACAGCAGATGCACGGCATCAACAAGCACTTCCTTTCCTACCTGGACTCCACAAAGGATCGCAAGCTTGCTCGACTCCAGACCGGTCCCTCCGCCGACACTCCTCGACTCGACCGCTCGCAGGCCAGTGGCCGCAGTCCTGGAATGCGTCGCCTGCACGAGACCCGCAACGCCATTGCCGCCACGTGAAGCAGCACCAACACTCACCTTCTCTCCGACCCCTCATCGCTTTCCCCACCGATCCCAGGCCCGGTTCACCGAAGCTGCAGCTGCCGCCGACCTTATCCACTTTCCCGGTGCTACAACCGCAGCTACCACAGAATCTCGCCTCCCGGGGCCGCTGCCGCCGACCTTCACCGCCTCCCCGGCCATCTGCTGACCGGGGCTATTGATGCTTTGCCTGTTGACCCAGACTCCAGCCCCCAGCGGGCCTCCACCTGCGACTCCGCCGACCCACACCACTCCACCACCCACCAGCGGGCCGCAGCCATTGCCTTTCTTGAGTTCCAGGCTCAGCACCGGGCCCACAGCCTCCACGATGCAGACTCCAACACCATGTGGTCTGTATCTGCTGGGTCCGATTGCTCCCCCCCCACAAAAAATACTTAAGTGGGGGTTCCACTGGTTCATCCCCCTCCCCTTTTAAACAGGTGGCCCCAGCTACTCCCCACCCATACAATAGTCCTCATGCTCCCCTGTTCTCTGAACACCCACTATCCTCCCCACCAGACATCGCCTCGGCCTCATCTACTCACCTGCCCTCCTCCGACCCCAACCTCTATCCTTACCTTGGCAGTTCACTCACCGTGCTCCTATGCAGTGAGTCCACCAAGTTTTGTTATGATCGGTTAAATGTCGTCAAAGTTAGCAAGGTTTAAAAATCTTAAAAACTGCGCATGCAAATACGCCAGCATTTTGTGTCTATCTTCAATATAAACTAGCATCTGTAGTTCTTTCCTACACAGTAAGAGAGGAGGGCAGACACAAAATGCTGGCGAAACTAGCGGGTGAGGCAGAGAAGGAATTGGCGATGTTTCGGGTCGAGACCCTTCTTTAGACTGATGTCAGGGGAGGGTATAGGACAAGGAGACAATGGGACGAGTGTGAGATCTGGGAGGGATGGGGGGGGGGCGGAATGAAGATAGAAAGCAAGGGCTACCTGGAGCTAGAGAAGTCAACGTTCATACCACTGGGGTGCAAACTACCCAAGCAAAATATGAGGTGCTGTTCCTCCAATTTGCACTGGTCCTCACTCTGACAACGGAGGAGGCCCAGGACAGAAAGGTCAGATTGGGAATGGGAGGGAGAGTTGAAGTGCTGGGCCACCGGGAGAACAGCTTGGTTAAGACAGACTGAGCGGAGGTGTTCAGTGAAACGATCGCTTGGTCTCGCCGATGCAGCAGATGAGGCTGGAGGAGGTGCAAGTGAACCTCTGCCTCACCTGGTAAGACTGTTTGGGTCCTTGGATGGAGTCGAGGGGGGAGATAAAGGAACAGGTGGTGCATCTCCTGCGGTTGCAGGGGAAAGTGCCTGGGGAGGAGGTGGTTTGGGTGAGAAGGGACGAGTTGGCCAGGGAGTTACGGAGGGAACGGTCTCTGGGGAGAGCAGAAAGGGGAGGAGATGGGAAGATATGGCCAGTAGTGAGATCCCTTTGGAGGTGGTGAAAATGTTGGAGGATTATATGTTGTATATGACGGCTGATGGGGGTGGAAGGTGACCGCGGGGCCTGTGGACTTTAACACCGTAAGAAGTGGGCGACTCGGGAGCGCCATACCACGGTTCCAATCCGTCCCGACGTCGGAGTTTCGATCATCCCGACGAGAGGGCCTGGACATCGGACCATCGGCAACGGCAATTGCGGAGGGTTCAAGGCCTCGACCACCGTGAACAAAGAGGAAGATGACTGAACTTTATTGCCTTCCATCACAGTGAGGAATGTTGATTCCACTATGGTGGATGTTTATGTTAAATGTTATGTTATGTGTGTATTATGTTCTTTTCACTTAGTATGGCTGTATGGTAACTCAGATTTCACTGTACCCTTAGTTGGTTGTGACAATAAATGCAAATTTTAACTTGAACTAGAGGGATTGTAAGTCCATGGAGAAGATAAGCCAGTTGGAAATTGTGCCAAGAGCACCTGAAGTGCCATGGATGTAAAAAGTGATTTTTTTAAATGACAAAAAAGCACTGGTATGCATGATTAATAAACATGTATCTGGGAAATAAATAATGACATTTAACTTTTTAGAGGTACCATACATGTCCCATCACAAAGAAAAGCACTGGTATATATAAAACAACACTGCAGGTGATGGAAATCTGAAGTACCAGCAAATACTGGAAACTCTCAAGAGGTCAAGCAGTATCTGTGGAAAGAGAAACATTAGAGTTAACATTTCAGGTTCAGGACAGTGCCAAAGTTGTAAGTGTACAGGTACCGGACAAGGGGAGACAAAATAGAATCAAAGCAGAAAGAAATAAGTTCTGTGAAACAGGTCAGGATGAAATAATAGGTCTCTCAAGGAAGCTGTACTTGTGGATCTTAGGAGGTAGAAGCAGTCTACGGTGCAGGTTGCACCAGTTCTGTTGATCATCATCAAATTATTTGGCAGTTGCCTGTTTTCTATGCATCTCAATGGTTCTATGGTACTTTATTGTCACGAGTACCCAAATACTGTACTGTGAAATTATTTTTTTGTGTACGGTTCAGTGACAATCCTACAAAACTATACCTTAGGCACAGTGATACTAAGTATATGGTGTAAGATGGTAGACCACAATGAGTTAGTACACAAATTGCCACGGTTTAGATGCCATCATGCATGCTTCAAATCTGGAATTTTAAAACACATTAGAATCTTAACTTGGCCATAGAGGCCTTTGTCCTGGTGGCAGCACTAGGTTGGTGTTGCAGTTGTTATTCTGGCCAGGCAATGTGTTGATGTTCTCTACTGCTGCTCCGCCACACTGTGCCATTGCAGACTGTCTATTCTGTACACTTGGCCACTTGGGAAAGTGCCCGATCTAATGGAGACCCAGGTTGCTTCAGGGAAATTGTATACATAGGAACTACACTCATAGATAAATGAAAATGTCTGCTAAAGATCCAGACAAGACACATACAGATACAGACAAGACAAGACACAGACAAGTTGGTAGATAATAAGGCTGAATGCCGTGGAGCGAAGAGCTACTAAAACAATTAGGTCATTGACTGACTAGGCTCAATACTGGTATCACACTCTAGGTGGAGATTAAAAAGTGTTTGTCTGGTGGTATTTTTGCCTATTTGAGATAGAGATCAGTTCTAAAAATAAATGTGTATTTCTACAGTAACTTTTAAATGATTCGGACTTCTACTACTTAAATATCTTAAATAAGTATTGTGACTTGGCGGTAGACAAAAGTGCTGGAGAAACTCAGCAGGTGCGGCAGCATCTATGGAGCGAAGGAAATAGTGCCTATTCCTATTTCCTTCTCTCCATAGATGCTGCCATACCCGCTGAGTTTTGCCAGCATTTTTGTCTACCTTCGATTTTCCAGCATCTGCAGTTCCTTCTTAAACATTGTGACTTGGAAGCAAACACGACAATCATTCTGTATCGGGAACATGTAAAGAACAATAGCATAAATAGTCGACAGTCTCCTGTGTCATTATTGAAGAAGATAATTTGGTCAGAGGAGTAGATAGTCATTGAGATATTTAATATTCATTATCCCCTGAACAGGTGAAAGGGACCTTGATTCAACATTTTTGCCTTAGGTACCATACCTCCAAAGTATTTCTTCAGTACTATAGTGGAGTGAGTTACTTGAGATTATAGATATTTATTCTGTAATATTTAGTTTTGTTAGATACTGTTTAGTTGCATTTAGCAGTATACTAGACTAAGTGGGACCCATTGGGTCCCATATTCACACGGGAGGGCTGGTCCCCCGACGCAATATTCCACCTCTCCACCAATTCCAATATTGGTGGCCAGTGGGGGGGGGGGGCTTTCTGGAGTGCTGGTATGGGTTCTTGGGGTGGCAGCTCAGTCCCTCAAGCCTGATCTGTTGGCAGCTCACTCACAGCTGGTGGGCTGGCAGTTGACTCATGACTATTCCTTGAAATTCCATTTCAAGCAGGGTGCAAGTCCACCAAATTCAAATCCATATTCCTAACATTTCAAGCAGGGTGCAAGGCCACCGAATTCAAGTGCAGTTTCATATCACTTCAAGCTGGATCCAAGACCACCAAGTACAAGTGCAGTTTCATACCACTTTCAGCAGAGTGCAAGGTCACCAAATTCAGTGCAGTTTTCTTCCACTTCAAGCAGGGTCCAAGGCCACCAAATTCAAATGCAGCTTCATACCATTTCATGCAACTTCATACCACCATAAAACCACACATAACACCAAACTCACAGTTCAGTAGACATTCATTGTGTTCAGTCGATTCACAGTTCAGCCAGTCATGACCTCTCCCTCCCCCATCATGCAGAGACTGAGCCACACCCACACTTCTGGGTTTTATAACCCCTCCCCCTCCCACTGGAAAAGGTGTGCCTTTCAGGGCGTGATTGACAGGAGAGAGTTCTCAACATTTTTTAAACACTAATAACACTTTTATTTTTCATTGATGGGAAGAATTCTTTGCACCTGCTCAGCGGAGGGGGGACTGAGTAAGATTGCCAAAAATCACAGCCGTAAGTGGTAGCGTTTTATCTAAAATCAATATAAAGTGCAAACAGAAAGTAAGTGCATTTGCAGTAGTGCCTTTTAACTTCAAGCCAAATCACCCAAGCTACCATTTGCAGTAAGTAGTGCCTTTCAACTTCAAGCCAAAGCTCCCAAGCCACCATTTGCAGTAAGTAAAGCCTTTCAACTTCAAGCCAAAGCTCCCAAGCCACCATTTGCAGTAATTAGTGCCTTTCAACTTCAAGCCAAAGCACCCAACACAACCATTTGCAGGCAGTGCAGAGAGAATGGGGCTGCAGAGAGAATGGTGATTTTTTTAAAACTTCAAGCCAAAGCTCCCAAGGCACCATTTGCAGTAAGTAGTGCCTTTCAATTTCAAGCCAAGCACCCAAGCCACCATTTGCAGTAAGTAGTGCCTTTCAACTTGAAGCCAAAGCACCCAAGCCACCATGTGCAGTAAGTAGTGCCTTTCAACTTCAAGCAAAACACCCAAGTCACCATTTGCAGTAAGTAGTGCCTTTCAACTTCAAGCCAAAGCACCCAAGCCACCATTTGCGGTAAGTAGTGCCTTTCAACTTCAAGCAATGAACCCAAGCCATCATTTGCAGTAAGTTGTGCCTTTCAACTTTAAACCAAAGCTCCCAAGCCACCATTTGCAGTAAATAGTGCATTTCAACTTCAAGCCAAAGCACCCAAGCCACCATTTGCAGTAAGTAGTGCCTTTCAACTTCAAACCAAAGCACCCAAGCCACCATTTGCGGTAAGTAGTCCCTTTCAACTTTAAACCAAAGCTCCCAAGCCACCATTTGCAGTAAGTAGTGCCTTTCAACTTCAAGCCAAAACATCCAAACTACCATTTGCAGGCAGTGCCTTTTTACTTTAAAAAAAAACATATTTTCATTTTCAAACCACATTAAGGGCACCCACAGTTGTGTAGACATTTGTTCAGTGTCATTCAGAGCTCAGAGAGACATGAGACATGACCCTTGGTTTCATCCATCTTGCAGACATTGAGTGAGGCACACCACTTCCTGGTTTTATAGTCCCTCCCCCTACCTCCAGCAGGTGCAGCAGAGAGAATGGTGATTTTTTTAAACTTCAAGCCAAAGCTCCCAAGCCACCATTTGCAGTACGTAGTGACTTTAAACTCCAAGCAAAAGCACCCAAGCCACCATTTGCAGTAAGTAGTGCCTTTCAACTTCAAGCCAAAGCACCCAAGCCAAGTCACCATTTGCAGTAAGAAGTAGTGCCTTTCAACTTCAAGCCAAATCCACCCGCCACCATTTGTAGTAAGTAGTGCCTTTCAACTTCAAGCCAAAGCACCCAAGCCACCATTTGCAGTAAGTAGTGCCTTTCAACTTCAAGTAAAACACCCAAGCCACCATTTGCAGTAAGTAGTGCCTTTGAACTTCAAGCCAAAGCTCCCAAGCCACCATTTGCAGTAAGTAATGCCTTTCAACCAGGCCAAAACACCCAAACTACCATTTGCAGGCAGTGCCTTTTTACTTAAAAAAAAACATATTTTCATTTTCAAACCACATTAAGGGTACTCACAGTTGTGTAGACATTGATCAGTGTCATTCAGAGCACAGAGAGACGTGACCCTTGGCTCCATCCATCTTGCAGAGAGTTAGTGAGGCACACCACTTCCTGGTTTTATAGTCCCTCCCCCTCCATCCAGCAGGTGCAGCAGAGAGAATTATGATTTTTTTAAACTTCAAGCCAAAGCTCCCGCCACCATTTGCAGTAAGTAGTGCATTTTGAACTTTAAACCAAAGCTCCCAAGCCACTATTTGCAGTAAATAGTGCATTTCAACTTCAAGCCAAAGCACCCACGCCACCATTTGCAGTAAGTAGTGCCTTTCAACTTCATGCCACCATTTGCAGTAAGTAGTGCCTTTCAACTTCAAGCCAAAGCATCCAAACAGCCATTTGCAGGCCGTGCCTTTTTACTTGAGTGAGGCACACCACTTCCTGGTTTTATAGTCCCTCCTCCTCTCTCCAGCAGGGACAGCAGAGAGAATGGTGATTTTTTTTAAAACATTAATATCTCTCTGATTTGTCATCGATGGTAAAAATCCTCCGCACCCGTAAGGCAGAGGGGGGCTCTGTGCGAGGTGGTCAAAAATGACAGCCGTAGGTGGCGGCGTTCTGTCGGAAATCGCAGCACAGTAGGCCAAAAGCGGTCAAGATTAGAGATTTATTAATATAGAAAGTGCACTGTTCCTGGCATTAAGCAGCATTACATTGGCTGAGAAAGTAATTGCAGATCTGACAGTTACAATTATAAACATTTTCATTGTTTTATTGTGTGTTCTGCATCAGCTTTGTCTGCTCCACAAGGAAAATGAATGAGCCATTGCAAATATCAGTGAAAATGCTTAATGTTGATTGTTGTCATGTCAATGCAGTTGTATGAATTCCTGATCCATCTATTAATATTTATCCAGCTGTTTTACTTACTACAACCTTTTGAACAAGCAAACAAAAAAATCAGTCAAAGCTTAACGTGGGCAGTAGTTCTAAAATAAATCCCTGCCAAAAAGTTTATTTATGCCTGAACTTTATAAAGTGCGTGGTTCCAAACAAATTATCATTCCATAGAATATTCACCTCCAGAATATTCACCAACTTCATCAAAACTTTTCTTTCCGACACTCTGGGTAATCTTTAACACCACCGCAATGCGCGACTGCCCGCGGGCACCATAGCGGAGACGTGTAGGTGGCAATGTTCGAGGGCGAGTGGTAATCTTGAATCAATATTTGTATATCATCTGAGAAATAAATATCTAAGTTGCTGCGCATTTACACTGAACCACTGTGGCAGGGCTTGCATGCTATGGTTTCCTGCAAGATGTATAATGAATAACTACAGACTGATTCCTGGGATGTCAGGACTTTCATATGGAGAAAGACTGGATAGACTCGGTTTGTACTCACTAGAATTTAGAAGATTTAGGGGGGATCTTATAGAAACTTACAAAATTCTTAAGGGGTTGGACAGGCTGGATGCAGGAAGATTGTTCCCGATGTTGGGGAAGTCCAGAACAAGGGGTCACAGTTTAAGGATAAAGGGGAAATCTTTTAGGACCGAGATGAGGAAAACGTTTTTCACACAGAGAGTGGTGAATCTCTGGAATTCTCTGCCGCAGAAGGTAGTTGAGGCCAGTTCATTGGCTATATTTAAGAGGGAGTTAGATGTGGCCCTTGTGGCTAAAGGGATCAGGGGGTATGGAGAGAAGGCAGGTACCGGATACCGAGTTGGATGATCAGCCATGATCATATTGAATGGTGGTGCAGGCTCGAAGGGCCGAATGGCCAACTCCTGCACCTATTTTCTATGTTTCTATGTTTCTATATGTATCCCTTTGCTAATTTACATTTGAGTATAGAAGCCTATTAAAGCTGACATTATAGGGCTAATTTTCTGAATTTGCATTTACAATTATCATGGAATTCAAATGTTTTTTGAAGATAACCATTCCTCAAAGTGAATTAACATTTGTACATAATTCATAAAAGCATGATGAGCTTTTCGCTGAAGCCTAACATTATGCCAAAATGATTTTAGTTTATTAATGATAATATAGTTTGTGGCTTTTGTTCCGGCACTTCTCATGCAGCCTTAATAATAAACCAGAATACCTTTATGTGAAGGTACACAAAAATGCTGGAGAAATTCAGCGGTTGCAGCAGCATCTATGGATCCTTCGCTCCATAGATGCTGCTGCACCCGCTGAGTTTCTCCAGCATTTTTGTGTACCTTCGATTTTCCAGCATCTGCAGTTCCTTCTTGAATACCTTTATGTGAGATTGGTCAGTTCATGTTGTAACTTGAGTCACTTGGTTTTCTTGCCTCTGACAGAAAATAGCAGGTTCCAATCCCAATTTAGTCCAACAAATTATTTTAGTACTTTCTTCAGAGTCATGTGTGTTTAATTGTCATATGCAGCAGCAACGGAACAATGCTAAGGTTCGAAGTTCCCACCTGCTTTACAAGAGCATTGTGGGGACCTCAATATAGAACATCTCACTATGTGTGCTGAGATTCCCACCTGTCCTTTCAAAACAGATGGGACCCTCAATCCATTGTAATGAGAGGTTGAAAATGTCCGCAAAACTCCAGCCAGTTGTTCCGCGAAGGTGAGAAGTACATCAGCCAGATGCCTTCCAAGGGTTCACCTTCATGAAGGATCATCTGACATCACATCATCTGACATTGTCGTCAGGGACTGTAAGTACCTGAGAAGGTGTGTTGACGTTCTCCCTTTTGAAGCAAGCATAGAAAATATTGAGCTTGTCTGGAAGTTATGCCTCGTTGTTGATTACTTGGTTTTGCCTTGTAGGAAACCATGGCATGCATGCCCTGTCACAGCAGCTGAATGTTTATCCCTTCCACGTGCGGCAGGATGGTAGGCGCTATGCCGCTTAAGAGATGACATACTTGGTTTGCCTATTTTAGGTGTTGTCAGCCATGCTGTGGCACCAATCCTCCCTACCTTCAACAACTTTTTGTAAAATTAAAAATGTTGAAATCATTCATTCAGTTTGTTTAGAGATACAGTTTGTGGAAGCAGGCCCTTCAGCCCACCGAGTCTACACCAACTATCGATCACCGTACATTCATTCTATGTTATCCCAGTTTTGCATCCTACTGACTAGAAGCATTTACAGAAGCCAATTAACCTACAAACCTGCACATCTTTGAAATGTGGGAGGAAACTAGAATACCTGGAGAAAACCCACAAGGTCAGAGGGAGAATGTACAAACTTTCCACATAGGCAGGATTAAATCCTTAATTCCTTACTCCAAGAAGGTCAGAGCTGAACCTATTTGTTAATCTACTATGAAGTGAAAGTTGCAGCTTCAGTATATAAGTACATTTACAACAGCCTTGCAGCTAAAGCAAGCAAATGCTTAGTTTCCATCATTAGGAATAAAGGTCTATTTACCATAAATGGGTCAGTTAATTGCTCAACTTTCACATGGCCACTAGAGAGCAGTATGATACACTATTAACAATAGTGGAACAAAATACACTAAACATCTCAGAATATGACTAGAATCAGAACCAGAATCAAAATCAGATTTTATTCGCCAAGTATGTTTTGCAACATACGAGGAATTTCACTGTTTTGTTTAAGAAGGAACTGCAGATGCTGGAAAATCGAAGGTACACAAAAATGCTGGAGAAACTCAGTGTGTGCAGCAGCATCTATGGAGCGAAGGAAATAGGCAACGTTTCGGGCCGAAACCCTTCTTCAGATAGAAGAACGGTTTCGGCCCGAGTGTACCTTTGCCTAACCTGAAAGAATTGTCAGAGTCCCTGAACAGGTGTATAGAGACAGGTGTTGCATCTCCTGCGGATGCAGTGGAAGGTATCTGGGGTGGTTTGGGTGGGAATGAATGAGTTAACCAGGGAGTAGCGGAGGGAACAGTCTCTGTGGAAGGTGGAAAGGGGTGGAGATGGGAAGATGAGACTAGTGGTGGGATCCCATTCGCAGTGGTGAAAATGTCGGAGGATTAAGTGTTGTATGCAACGGCTGATGGGGTGAGTGGTAAGGACTAGGGGGACTGCCTCTGTTGCGATTAGGGGGAGGGGTAGCAAGGGCGGAGCTGTGGCGTACCGAGGTGACATGAGTGAGGGCCTCATCTATGATGGGAGAGGGGAACCCCCATTCCCTAAAGAATGAGGACATCCCGGATATCCTGGTATGGAACATCTCATGTTGGGTGCAAATGGAGGAATTGGGAGTAGGGGATAGTCTTTGCAGGAAGCAGGGTGGGATGAAGTGTAGTCGAGATAATTGTGGGAGTCAGTGGGTTTGTAATAGACGCCAGTCGATAGTCTATCTCCTGGGATGGAGACTGAGATCAAGAAAGGGGAAGGAGGTGTCGGAGAACTTGTGTGCAGGATGGAAATTGGTAGTGAAGTTAATGAAGTCCATAAGTTCTGCATGGGTGCAGGAGGTGGCACCAATGGGTGCAGGAGGTGGCATCAATGTAATGGAGATAGAGTTCGGAGGTAGGGCCAGTGTACGCCTGAACCAGGGTTTGTTCAACGTACTCTACAAGCAGGCGCAGCTGGGGCCCATGCGAGTGCCCATGGCGATGCCTTTGATTTGGAGGAAGTGGGAATAGTTGAAGGAGAAGTTGTTAAGGATGAGGACAAGATCTGCTAGGCGAGAGAAATTAGATGATTCTGCGGTCGAGGAAGAAACAGAGGGCTTTAAGGCCTTTAAGGCCTTCATGGTGGGGGATGGAGGTGTAGGGTGACTGAACATCCATAGTAAAGATGAGGGAGTGGGGGCTCAGAAAACGGAAGTCATTAAAGAGGCGAAGGGCATGTGAGGTATCTTGGACATAGGTCGGGAGGGATTGGACCAGGGTGGATAGCAGGCAGGGTAGGCAAGGTAGGCAGTGCCTACCCTGACTAAAATTATAAAATTGTAATAATATATATGTAAAACATATATAAATTGGTCATAAATAGTAAAGGCACTTGAGAATTATGCCTCCCTAAGAGATCGATCTCTTAGGAAGGCATAATTCTCCCGTGCCTTTCATCAGCAGTATGTTTTAAACGTGGAAGTATGTGCTACTCACGTGCCGTTGACGCTGCTTCAAGCCATCAGTGGGAACGGTCCGTAAAGGCAGCTGAAATTCTGCCATTACACTGTAGACTGCGTGCATGTGCTGCGCTGCGCAATGCGCAATGTGCATGCGCATCAGCCTACTGCGCATGTGCATGCGCATGCGCAATTTTCTTGGTGGGATTTTCAAAGATGGATAGTAATTACCTGAAGAGTTTCTCGAAGCAAACTTACGAGGAAAAGACCAAAATAATTAAAAATGGCAGACCAATGCCGCACATTAAAGAACTTCAACAGCGCAAAGGAACAAAAATAATGAGAACATTTAAAGCAGCTTGGGACAATAGGAAAGAGTGGCTATGTAGTTGTATTTCAACAAATAGATTGTTTTGTATCGCGTGCCTGTTATTTTCTGTATCTAGTGGAACTGTATGGGTAGCAGGTGGATACAGTGATTTAAATAATTTGCCTAATGCTTTAAACAAGCACGAGAGATCTGCTGTGCATTATGAAAGCCAAATAGCATTAAAGATATTTGGGTCTACACTGATCCACTTGCTCATAGATAAGCAGAAGCAACTTAGTTTCGATATTCACAATGGAAAAAGTTAAGGAGAACAGAGAGGTGCTATAAAAGTTAATATGTGCTACTTGCTTTTTGATCAGACAAGAACGTGCTTTTCGCGGTGATAATGAAAACAAAGAATCGCTAAATCGTGGAAACTATATTGAGTTACTGGAATATACAGCAACATTTGATGAAATATTGGCAAATCATTTACAGAGTTCATCTGTTTTTTCTGGCATTTCTAACAAGATACAAAATGACTTGATTGAAGCAGTAGGCACAGTTGTAGAAAATAATATTAAAGAAGAGATCGCAAAAGCCCCATTCATTGCCATAGAAGTGTATGAATCCACTAATATTTTAAATACAGCTCAGTGCTCTACAGTATTCCGGTATATATTGGACTGAAATTAAAGAAGCATTTATAGGCTTTGACAAACTTAAGGACAGAACTGCTACTAGTGTAACAGGATGCAAATAAATATTCTTGTGCTGAGAAACTTGTAGCACAGACATACGATGGAGCAATGGTAATGGCATCAAACTTAAATGGTGTTCAAGCTAAAGTAAGAGAAAAGGCACCATCAGCTTTATTTACCCACTGCTATGCTCATAAGTTGAATCTTGTTCTGTCTCAGTCAGCTAAATTCATACCTGAATGTACCGGCCCATTCAAGACCATTGACGCTCTTGCCTCATTTTTTAGTCATTCTACAAAACAAACGCAATTTCTTGATGAAATAGTGCAGAAACGCATTCCAAAGGCAGCACCAACCAGATGGACTTCAAACTCAAAGCAAATCCAAACTATTTTGCAATATCATGGAGACCTCTATAAACTTTTTGACAGCATTAACAGCAATCCTTTATTGTGTGATCCTGAAACTTTGGTGAGGAGCAATGGGCTTTATGCTTGGCTAACAAAAGATTCTACATACTTTCTTCTTATGGTTTATAATGACATTTTCATTAAAACGGACACTCTCAACAACATTTTGCAAACTAAAATGATAGATATTCATTATTGCATTGAAAGAATCATTGAAACAATACATTCGCTTGAGGATCTGTGCCAATATTTTGATGACATTCATGAAAAGTTTAAAGAATATTGCAAAGAAAATGACCTGGCTGAATCAAAATCTCGTTCAAAACGTCCAATTAAAGAAGAGAGAGCACGAATATTTGATCTGATATTGGTTGATATATTGATGCATATGGAAGCAAGATACAGCGACTTCAAAAAGTTACAATTCATTTCCTTAGTGGATGGAAACAAGTTTCAAAATCTTGCTTGCCAAATTGATCAGGAGGCAATAGAAAGTTTAGAAAGAAACTACGGTAACTTCTTTGATGTCATAAGACTGAAAGCGGATCTAGCTGGAATTTATAATGCACAAGTGTTTCGGGATAAATCATTTAAAGATTTACTTGTTTTTATATTTCAAAATGTACTGGAACAAATGTTCCCTGAAGCCATGAAGCTGAGACAATTAATTTTAACAATTCCTGCTACACCAGTTTTTGTTGAGAGATCATTTTCAGCTTTGAAAAGAATTAAAAGCTTCACCAGGAATAGAATGTCCAATGAAAGGCTTTCATCACTTGCTTTAATTTCTATTGAAAAGGAAAGATTTACTCAGATGGAGCAAAGTCCCACTGCTAATTTCTATGAAAAAGTTATGGATATTTTTGCTGCAAACAAAGAGAGAAGAATAGATTTTGTGTACAAATAATATGGTAAGTAAATTTATTTGAGCTAGATGTTTTAAAATACTTTATTAAGAGATAGGATCTATTGAAGACAAATTACTTGATAAAAGTCGAGAGAACAATCTGCGCATGCGTGGTTTCCACGATTTAAACAAAAAGCCGATGACAGTTTACCGGGGAGGGAACAATCTGCTCATGCTATGTTTCTATGTCTCTATGATTCTATGCGCAGTTCCCACGATTAAAAAAAAAGACGTCTGACAGCTCACTGGGGAGAGAATAATCTGCGCATGGCGGTTTTCAAGATTTTTAAAAGCCACTGCCTACCCTGGCTAATTACTCACGGCCACTGCCTGGTGGATAGGAAGGAGTCGAGGTATGTGGAAATCATTTCAGTGGGACAGGAGCAGGCAGAAACAATGGGTCTTCCAGGGTAGTTGTGTTTATGGGTTTTGAGGAGAGGTAAAACCGGGCTGTGCGGGGCTGGGAAATGATAAGGTTGGAGGCTGTGGAAAGCAGACATCAGGAAGTGATTAAATCAGAAATGGTTCGTGAGATTAAGGCCTGGTGTTCATCTGTGGGATCATGGTCCAAGGATAAGCAGGAGGAGGTGTCTGAAAGTTGGTGCCTGGCCTTTGTGTTGCTACAAAGGGCAGCACAGTGACGCAGGTGGTAGAACTGTTTGCTCGCAGTGCCAGTATCCCGGATTCAATCCTGACTTTGTGTGCTGTCTGTGTGGAGTTTGCACATTCTCCCTGTGACCGTGTCTGTTTCCTCCAGGTGCAGTTTCCTTGCACATCAAAGACGTGTGGGTTTGTAGGTTGAATGGCCTCAGTAAATTCCCGTAAATTTCTGTAAAATAGTGTGTTGGGAATGAATCCGAAAGTGGGATAACATAGAACTAGTGTGAATGGGTGTCCGATATTCAGCGGGGACCTGATGGGCCGAAAGACCTGTTTCCATGCTGTATCTTTTGATCAATCAATTAAAAAGATGGCATTTGAGTCACCTTGACCTTGTGTCTCTTTGTTGGGAGCACATTGAAGCTGACTGGAAACAGGTGGGAAAGTGCATCATCTACCATATTATCCAACCACTCGCTGCTGGACGTGATAGAGTGTGTGGATCCCACATTGGCAACATTGACTACATCAGAGCCCACAGAGCTGGACTGGAAACGATTCAGCCACAATCCCAAGAGGCTGCCTAACAAGACATAGAGCAGGTAGTGCTGTGGGCAATTGTACTGCTAAACAAGATGAAAACAATTTAAAGCGGCGATTGATAGGTTCTTGATTAGTGAGGGCGTTAAAGGTTACGGAGAGAAGGCAAGAGAATGGGGTCGAGTGGGGAAAATAGATCTGCCACAATTGAGACTCAATGGGCCGAGTTTCCTAATTCTGCTCCTATATCTTATGATCTACGTTATTAGTTTAGAGATATAGTGCAGAAACAGCCCCTTTGGCCCACTGAATCCATGCCGACCAGCGATCCCCGTAGCCAGTTAGCGTATAAACCTGCACGTCTTTGGGATGTGGGAGGAAACCGGAGCTTCCAGCAAAGACCCACGCAGCTCAAGGGGAAAATGTACAAACTCCATACCGACAGCACCTGTAGTCAGGATCAAACCTATGTCTCTGGCACTGCAAGGCAGCCACTCTACCGGTGTGCCACTGTGCCAATGGTTTTTGCTCATTCATAACCATTTCATTGTGGTGCTCAATATCTAAATGGTGCTCAATATCTATGTGGATAAATGTGAGGTTATACACTTTGGTAGCAAAAACAGGAAGGCAGATTATTATCTAAATGGTGTCAATTTGGGAAAAGGGGAAGTGCAACGGGATCTTGGGGTCCTTGATCATCAGTCAATGAAAATAAACATGCAGGTATAGCAGGCAGTGAAGAAAGCGAATGGTATGTTGGCCCTCATAACAAGAGGAGTTGAATATAGGAGGAAAGAGGTCCTTCGGCAGTTGTACAGGGTACTAGTGAGACCTCATCTGGAGTATTGTGTGCAGTTTTGGTCCCCTAATTTGAGGAAAGACATTCTTGTAATTGAGGAAGTGCAGCGTAGGTTTACAAGGATAATTCCCGGGATGGTGGGACTGTCATATGTTGAGAGAGCAGCTGGGATTGTATACTTTGGAATTTAGAAGGAAGAGAGGGGATCTTATTGAAACATATAAGATTATTAATAGTTTGGACACGCTAGAGGCAGGAAACATGTTCCCGATGTTGTGGGAGTCTGGAATAAGAATAAGGGGTAAGCCATTTAGAACAGAGAGAGGAAACACGTTTTCACACAGAGAGTTGTGAGTCTGTGGAATTCTCTGCCTCAGAGGGCGGTAGAGGCCGGTTCTCTGGATACTTTCAAGAGAGAGCTAGATTGGGTTCTTAAAGATAGCAGAGTCAGGAGATATGGGAAGAAGGCAGAAAAACGGGGTACTGATTGTGGATGATCAGCCATGATCACATTGAATGGCGGTGCTGGCTCGAAGTGCCGAATGGCCTACCCCTGCACCTATTGTCTATTGTCTATAGTCTATTGGTTCAGAATTTCAACATTCAGTTAAAAATGCATTGAATGTACAGTATTTATTTTAAATGAACCTTTAAACTTTCTTGGTGTTGCAAAATTGTCAGCTTTCAGAATAATTAGAGAGTTGTATGCCAGCCCTAGAGCGAAAATGGAGAAAGAAGTTACATGGTGAACTCTCACCCAGAATCAAAAACAGCCTGGAGCAGCGGTAGAGGATTGTCGATGGTAACTTGGAATATAAATATATGGTCTTTTGCTATTCATTATTTGGAGAGTCCAGGTCACACAACATTGTCATTGATCTTTTAAAAACTGTTTGGACATCTGCTAAAGCATAGCAACGGCAGAGGCTCATTTAAATAACAAGCATAGTGTGAATCTCAGGCCATTCCAGACCTCCCAATTTGGACTTTCATTCTATGTGTGAGAAATGGTTGAGATCTGCTTAGAAGGGTCAGTAATGAGTCGTGCAGCAAAATTCAGGCCTCCGGTCCACTTGGCCATGTCCATGTGACCTTACAAGTAAATATCTACACTGATCCAACATTTCAGCACTCAGCCCATAGCCTTCTGCGTTGTGCTGTTTCAAATATTCATCTAAATACTTCCCATGCACTGTGTGAGTACTTGCCTCTTTCACTCCTTCAGGCAGATTTCAATTCTGGGTGAAAAAAGTATTCCTGAAGTCCTCTTGAAATTACCTGTCCATTACATCAAAATTATGCCCTCGAGTCATAGACATATCTGGAAAATTAACCCAGTCTATTCAGTCTCTTGAAGGGGCTGAAATGGTAATGAACTCATCTTAAGACAGGAGACTCTCGACGTGGCTAAAATGCCCTAACACGTGTTTTACAAGTGTGGTACCATGACCTTATTCATGTATCTTATCCCCTAACTAAGTATCTAATATGTCTTCTTCACCACCTTATATGCAGCTGCCTTCAAGGATTTTTGGACCTGCACAAGGTTCCTCTGGTCCTCAGAAATCATGTCTAGCCTTTTTGAAAGAGAATTAAAAATCATTTTTTATTAAATGCATTTATTATTTTACATTATATTTCTACTTCCTGCAATTATCTTATTTTTGCAATAATAGAAACAGAAAGCCATCAAAATAAGTGAAATTTTATTTTGCATCACCTGAGGTAAGTTTCTAAGCAAATTGTTAATCTGTGCTCAGTGGCTTGAAACAAAAACAATGTTACACAGGGACTGTAAAATACTTTAGCTCTCCAAACTAAAAAAAAAGAATGAAAAAGGCATTGGATTGAAGTGAATTTGGTTCAGTGATCCCAGACATAGATAAAAATGGAGAGACTTGGCTTGGATGTTGGATCCTGAATTCATGTCTGCCTAATGAGACCAGTGACAGAACTATGTAAATTGGACTGTGGCCTCATCATGGTATTAATTGTAAGGTCAGGCACCAGCCACACAAATAAATTGGACATCAGCCAGTCAGGACTACTGGCAGCTCTCCTTGACTTTAATACATGGCTATAACATGAGGGCAATGGAAGCACCTTCTCCCCAAAAGCAAAGACATCTATTGTATCTGGCATCCTCCACAAGATGATGATGCCTGGAATGTCAAGGGACTGGATTTGTTTTCTTTGTAAAAGTGGAAAAGCCTGAGGAGGGACCTGATAAAGAAATATAGAATTCTAAGAAACATAGATAGATTATTTCCAAAGCTGAATTTAAAATGGTAAAAGGTAATTGTTTCTATTGCTTCAGATTTAACTTAGTCTGCTTTATAATTTCCCTGTTCAAGTATGGAAGACCTGTACCTTGCAGATTCTTCTTGAAGAAGGAATGACATTTATGCAATGCTGCTGAGGAAGGCTTGTTTGAACCATTGCACTTCATTCTTTAGTACCACCTACCTTGATGGGGAGTCGGATGGTTAGGCTTGATCATAAACTAGGCAATGGTACATAACAAAATGACGTTGAAAGTATAGGGAGATTATGAAACGGACTAGGTTACATCTGAAGCAATGGAAACATATAATTGCACCTTATTGTCTATGACAATAAACTAATCTGACATTACATTGACATGGAAATAAATCGTTTAGTCCATCCTGGCTGTCAGAATAGTCCCATTAATCCCATTCCTCTACTTATGGCCTGCAACTAATCCCATTCATATGTCCATTAGCCTCCTTCTGATTCACCTACCATCCATCTACACCATTAACCAGTCAATCTACCAGTTTTGCATTGGGATGTGAGAAAAAACCAGAGTACTTGGGGGGGATATTCACACAGTTACAGTAAATGTGCAAACTCCATGCACCGGAAGTCAGGATCAAATATTGAATGGCCCTGTAATCCAGCATATACATTTTAGTGGAGCACAGCATAATAGCAATGATTGACAGTGGTAATATTTATTGTATTGTTGATTTCAATATCCAGGGCTGCAACATGCACAATAAAATTTTGGGGTCTGTGTTCTTCAGTGCATAAAATAATTACAAGACAACTAACAATATTTACTATAATATTTCATCTTTTTCCACAGATAATACTGCTAAATATATATGTTTTCCACTGATGTTGGGGCATAAAATGATAGAACTATGGAAAATAGAGAATAGGTGTACTTTTTGTAATTTTTTTAATAGGTGGAAATAAATCCAAGCGGAAACAAAACTCATTTAAAATGATGTCCTTCAAATGATTAAGGGTTCCCTTTTCAAATCAGTCAACCTTGCATATAAGCCCTGCATCTTCTGCATGTCCACAGTTAGTCTTCCCCCATCCTGAGAATTTGCACTGAAGAATTGTGTCCTCTGTCCCGGTGCAGGCAACATCATCCATCCAGATTAGCCCTGTACCTGCAAACAAATAATCAGTTCCTTTTAGTTATTTTGCGGGCTTTATTTTTTAAATATTCTATCAGTAAAAGTTGTCTGTTCAGGCATTCAGCTAAATCGAATGCGACTAATTTGCACCTGATACACCAGTGTGAACAGCTCTAAAGTTCGCACATCTTTCGCATTTTCTTTAAGTTAAAACGTTAGAGGTCCTGCTTGTAGTTGGCTGAGTTCGCAAAAGATCTAATGTTAGTGTTTCTGGTTCAAAGTGCTGATTGTTTAAGCACTTGTGCCAGATTTAAGACTCCAGCATATTTGTCTGAAACAAGATAAACAATGAATTGAATTTGTTCAGTTGTCCAAAGCCTAGTTCAAACATTTTTTTGGAAATTACGAACTTCCACAGTTTTGATGATTTCAGTTTTAGGCCAAAGTTTTGTTGCATAATTTCTAGTTTTTTATTGAATGCTCGTGTTTACCAATCACAAAGCAATTTGACAATGCATCATATGGTGAGTTAACTCAATGCATGTGATTGTTGAATTTGCTCTCATTATCAAAGCTTCCCAAGTGGAACCAATTTTAATTAATTCCAAATTACTTACATTTTGGCCAGTTTGCCATTTACTGTAATTACTTTTCTGAGCCTGATTAGTAGCAGTTGTGGCCCCACACACAAGGATCCAATATGCCTCCACACAAGTATATTTAGTTTCCTAAGTCACAGCGAGTTTACTGCACACCCAATGCTTCCACAGCACCATCACCAACATCACCTTACCTCACACGTGAGCCCCCACCATGAATAACCATATAGTGTGCAAACTAGATACCACTATTTACATAAAAACATTATAAATGGAAAACGTCATAACTTGCACAGCAAGACCAGGTCTTTTTTAATCACAAAAAATATTTGAATGCATGTAAAGTTTGAAGTAATCTAAAGAAATGTGCCCTTTTTGGAGGCCACATTTGCAAAACGACTTTGATTTGAAACCTGCAATCAAATAAATCATCTCAAAGTTAATGTCAGAACAGTAATCTTGAGTGTAGCATTCAGAGGGTAGACTTCGGTCAAGTAATAATGTATTGATTGAGTTCAGTTTGACATTTAACATATCTTATTCTTTTAAATTGCAATGTTAAACATGTAAACAAGGTCACACTGTATGAACCGGATACATGAGAATATAAAACTGAGGCCCCAAATGAAGCATGATGCATTTGCCATTATGTGAGTGCAGCATATACAGAGTATGAACCTTGGTGAAATAAGGGCAAAGGACGCAAAATTCAATTTAATCATTATTTTGACACAGTTATGGCAAGACAGGTGTGATATACAGGAGCTGATAGAATTGATGCAATGTTTGGTGCAGTTGGTGTCCTCGGCTTAAGGGACTTCAACTGGGATTAATAAGTTGTGCTGTGATGCACCAGGAAAGGCGGAATTGCTGCTTGGATACTTTCACTTGCAAGTCGTCACACCCCTTAGATTACCTGCTGCAGAATTGGCCAGGCAAAAACAGGAAGACATGGCATTGACTGAGGCAGGTACAAGAATCCAAACGGTAGTGTTGCAGAAGTGTCAACCGTTACACTTGTCCACCGGTTGAGATGATCTTTCTGTCTTATGTGGAGGCTGCAGGTGAGTGAGCAAACTGACTACAGTACAGTTAGAGAGTCGGAAATGGTCCAGGTGTATTTGAGTGCCGGATGGACAAATAAAGTTAGTGGTGAAGTGGATGAAGTCAGTCAGTTGTGTGCGGGTGCAGGAGGTGGCACCAAAGCAGTCGTCGATGTAGCGGAGGTAGAGGTCGGGGATGGGGCCCTGGTATGTATTGAACAAGGATTGCTCGACGTAACCTACAAATAGGCAGGCATAGCTGGGGCCCATGCGTGTGCCCATAGCTACGCCTTGTATTTGGAGGAAATGGGAGGAGTCGAACGTGAAGTTATTGAGGGTAAGGACCAGCTCCGCTAGGCGGAGGAGAGTGTCAGTGGCTGGGTATAGGTTGCTTCTCTGGTCGAGGAAGAACCGGAGGGCTATGAGACCATCGTGGTGGGGGATGGAGGTGTAGAGTGATTGGACGTCCATGGTGAAGATGAGGGGGTGAGGGCCTAGAGAATTGAATGCGCGGAGACGACGGAGAGTGTCTGAGGTGTCTTGAACATAGGTAGGGAGGGACTACTACAGTACATCTCTGTGGACATCATGCAAATCGGGAAAGAAGAGGCATGTGCTGGTAATCGGAGCCAGTGCAGTTAGAGGCATAGATACCTTACTCTACACCCATGTGTTGCTTGTCATGTGCTTGAATGGACGGAAATTGGATTAAATGGGAAACACTTAACTGCTGTGGTCCATTGAAGAACTGATTTCATTGATGGAACAAAGAAGGAGATTCTGCTATTGGCAAATGAGCTTCAGGATCCAAATTTAAAAGCATAATTTCTTGGGCGATAACCTCTGGATTACTATACAAGCCATTGGCCTATCATACGTAAGATCAGAAAATTAAATGCATGATTCAAAGACTTGCGTGGAACAAATGGGGAAATGGTGGTTCTGTAGAAGGAAATTTCTAGAAAGTAAAAGAGAAAGGAAAAAATAATTGTTTAGGATCATGAAACATCTGGAAGGGATGGTGCATACAGACATAAAAGTATGCTTCCAATGAGAAGTGTACGTGAATTACTGCTTCACCTGGAAAAACTGCTTGCTGAACTCCAGGATCCATGCACCAGGGTTGGTTATGAATCCAGCAGGTGCCTACTCTTAGCCCAGTTCTTTCTGGCTTTCATTTTAAACTCTGCAGAAATATCCACAGTATCTCAGATCCACTGTTCTGGTAAGGCATTGGTATTGCTAAGTTTCTACTCCATTCTCATTTCAAAGTTGATTCCATTCTTCACATACATATCCTCCTGCTAATCATCGGGAACTCTTCAATGGTTCAATGGTACGTATTGTCACATGGACCTCTGTACAGTGAAATTCCTTTTTTGCAAACAAACTATACATAAGCACAATCATATCGAAGTACAAGAATGTAAGAATGGTAGATTACACTGAGGCAATACACAAGAGTTGCCGTGTTTCTGATGCCAACTTGTATCCTTCTCCACTTCCTACATGGTGGACTGGTATTGTGCAGTTATTTTCATCTTGGGGCTATTTGTTTTATTGCCTGAGAAGGCGCCAACATCCACAACCCATCACTGCTGGAGATAACAGTCAGCATGGGGTTCTGAATGTATGACCTCCTGACTCGGAGAACTAACACTATGAAAGAATGATTGAGCACGGGACAGCTGAATTCACATTACTGTGGTATAGCCTAGCCTAGATGTTGCAATATATTGTGAAATTGATGGGAAATTATGGGCAGGATGCCCACGACTCCCTGCTGTGTGCTGCTGGTGGTGAGACTCCCCATCAGCAAAGTGAACTTGGACAATCATCTTTAATGTCACAGTAAAGCTACTAAGACATTTATGTAGGATGCTCCATGGTGTCTGGAATCCTGTTCAAAGTCTCAATTAAATGCAGACATCTGCATTTAATCACAATTTCCTTAAAAGTCTTACAGCCAACAAATACGTGTACTATCTCCCTGACAAAGACATCTGTGTAGCAAATGGATTTTTTTTTTCCGAAGGGGAAATAAGATGTTTTTGACATATTTTAAATAGCTTTCTCTGGTAGTGTTTCTTCAGTCTGTTTCAAATAAACTATTCTCTGGGAAACATTTGAGAACAGTTTCACTTAATACAATAAAATAACATTTTTTTGCTTCCTTTTTGCAGCATATTTCAATTCATATTAAATGTAAAGGTCAATAAATGGCACAAAACAAATTTTTGCAGAGAAGTATTTGTTCCATATGGAGATGAAAGGGCAGAAATCAATACTTGTTCCCACACACTATCCACACTGTGGTGTGTGCCTAACGTGTGGTTCTGAATTTAGGCACTTTGTGGAACCAAGTTTTGGGAGAAAAATAAAATCCACGTATGCTTCCATAGCACATTTTCAATGCATGTGACAGAAGATGAATTACGGTGTTAATTTTCTTTCATCAAACTGAAAGCTATATGCCAAGTGTATTGCATTGCAGTTATGAAGATTAATGGAAACATGATGAGAATATGAGCAATCATATGACAGTTTGCCTTTTATATTGCTGCCTATTTCTTAGAGAACGTAAGAAAATATTAGACCTCAAATTATCATTGAGTTGGCCAACTGATTACTTCAGGGCAGATACATCTGAACTGTGTCTGTGTGGTGTCTCAAAGAATAAATAAAGATAATTGCTGTAATATGTGGCAGAAGGAACCGAAGATAGGCACAAAAAGCTGGAGTAACAGTCAAAGCTGGAGTAACACAAAAAGCAGCGAAACAGGCCGCATCTTTGGAGAGAAGGACTGGGTGGCGTTTCGCATAGAGACCCTTCTTCAGACTGTAATAATATTGGGTGAGTAATTTTACTGCCCATTAAAACATGGGAAAAAAAGTAAGGTCTTGTTTTTGTGACGCCCTTCTTTACTCTAAGTGCAGGCAGGGTAGCAGTTTGAGTGCTGTTATGCTTTTCCTGCAGGATATGGGGAGTCAGGGAAACTTCCACAGTCCCTCAGGACCACACCCATGGGAAGTGTGGTCAGTGCAGCTCCTGCCTAACTGAGGGAACTGGAGCTATCGCTGGGCGACCTCAGGATCATCCAGGAGAATGAGAGCTTCATAGACAGCTCTAGTGAGATTGTCACACATAAGGCGAAGGCAGAAAGTAGATGGGTGAAATTAAGAAGGGTAAAGTGAGTTAGCAGTGGGTGCAGGGATATCCGATATCTTTTGGATACAGTGAGGGGTATGATCGTGCAGGATAACATAGAAAACATAGACAATAGGTGCAGGAGTAGGCCATCGGCCCTTCGAGCCAGCACCGCCATACAATATGGTCATGGCTGATCATGGCTGTTCCGGCTTTCTCCCCATATCCCTTGATTCCGTTAGCCCAAAGAGCTCTATCTAACTCTCTTGAATACCAGTGAATTAATTGGCCTCCACTGCCCTCTGTGGCAGAGAATGCACTACTGGGTGAAAACGTTTTTCCTCATCTCAGTCTTGAATAGCCTACCCTTTATTCTTAAACTGTGACCCCTGGTTCTGGACTCCAACAATATTGGGAACCTTTTTCCTGCATCTAGCCGGTCCAATCCCTTAAGTATTTTATATCAAAGTAGCAGCAACCATATCTGTGGCATTGAGTCTGATTGCGATGCACAGCAGGATAGGGTGAAGTCAGATGGGGATATGTTCATAGGAGACTCAATAGGTGTTGGACAGAATGAAATTCATTATACATATCCAGGTATGCTCCCTTAATATAGAGAGCCCTACTAGAGAGAATACAACACTGGACCTCTTCTTAGTGAACAAGATAGGGCAAGTAACTGAAGTGTCAGTGGAGGAGCACTTTGACTCCAGTGACTATAATTTATTAGTTGTTTTATGGTGAACGAGTGGATTGAGCCACAGGTTAAGGTGTTAAATTAGGGAAGGCCAATTTTGAGGCATTAGGCAGGAACCTGCAGAGGTCAATTGTGAAAGTTTGTTTGCAAATGGAAGTATTTCAAAAAGCGATATATCAAGAATACAGGACAGTATTTTCCTGTTAGTGTGAAGGGCAAGGCAGGCGAGTTTAAGAAACTTTGGTTGAGAAAAGTTGTCGAGAATCTGATAAGGAAAAAAATAAGGAGACGTTTGTCAGATTTAGGCTGTGGAAATCAAGCAAATCTCCTTGCAATGTAGGAAGTATAGGATCATTTAAGAAAAGAATTGATAGGGCAAAAGGAGGCCTGGAAATTTAGTTGGCAGGCAAGTAAAGGAATATCCCAAGAGATTCTACAGATATGTTAAGAGTAAAAGGATTGCAGGTAAAAAAAAAGGTCCCTTTAAAAATCAATATGGTCATCCTTGGATAGAACCACAAGAGATGGGGGAGATAAGATCATGGAAGCTAAGGAATTGAGTTATATGAGTTGCAGTGTCTTAAACAAATTACCAAAGAAGATTTATTGGTAATTTCAAAGCTAATAAAGGTAGAGAGGTTTCCAAGGCCAGACCAAGTATGTCCTTGAACCTAGTGAGAAGCTAGGTAAGACATTGTGGAAACCTTTGCAGAGATATTCACATCAACATTTCCCACAGGTGAAGTTCTGTAAGACTGGTGGGTGACTAATGTTGTACCATTATTTAAGAAGGGCAGCAAAGGCCAGCCAGGGAACTACAGGCCAGTGAGCCTGACATCAGTGCTGTTGGATGGGATTCGTAGGGACAGGATCTACCAGCATTTAGCTGAGCAGAGACTGATCTGGTTAGCACAGGTTAGTGCATGGGAAATAATGTCTTGTGATGGCTGAGAAGTGCCTGAGGGTGCTGAACTGTAGTTACTGTTCAAGCCAACACAAACACATAGCTATGCAACCATGACAGCCTGGTTCATGCAAACATGCATTGTAACACACCCAACAGCATTCCTTGCAGAAGGCTCTCAAAATTTTTGACTGCATCAGCAAAACGGAGGAGGCACTTTGCATGTCAAAAGATTCAGGTAATTGGAGAAGGTGTTGCCAATCATGAGCTTTATGGAGGTGCCAGTGGCCAGGAGTGGTTCAAGCACTGATGTTGGTGATACGCTCACAAGCCATTAACATTTTCACAGGCCACCCCCACCCTCACATGTTTTTCTTCTACATTACAATATCCAGATTGTTCAAATGGATGTCTCTTACATGTCCTTCCGCTCACCAAACTGTACCATTTCCTATTTCAGATGCACCAGGCACGCCTAATAGTATAAGGAAAAAACAGGAGTAGACCGAAGATGGACCCAAAGTGCCAGAGTAACTGAGCAGGTCAGGCAGCATCTCTGGAGACAAAGGATGGGTGATGTTTCGGGTCAGGACCCTTCTTCAGACTCTGAAGAAAGGACCCAACCCGAAATGTCACCCATCCTTTTTCTCCAGAGATGCTGCCTGACCCGATGAATTACTCCAGCACTTTGTGTCCATCTTCAGCATATACCAGCATCTGTAGTTCATTTCTACAAAACAGAACTAGACCAGTGGATCCTTGCGATTGCTGAACTCTGACATAGTTCACGTGGAGTTTGCACCACTCAAGTGCCCTCAGGATAATTTCTTGGTCCTCGTTATTTGTTTTCTGTCTTAATGACTTGGAAGAAGAGGCAGAGTGTAAGGTTGCCATTGACACGTAAATAAGTGGAATGAAGATGAATTGTTACTCGATGTAGACAGGTTGAGTGAATTAAATAATAGTTGGCAAATGGAGTTTAAGACAGGAAAGTATGAAGCCATGTACTTCTGTAGGAGAAGTCAAAGAGCAGAGCATTGAAAGCAGAGATATTGAAAATGATTGGAGGAAGGTAGGGAAGATTCAAACAAGGGGACATGACTTGAGAATTAAGGGACTGAAGTTTAGGAGTAACATGAGGGGGAACTTCTTTACTCAGGGAGTGGTAGCTGTGTGGAATGAGCTTCCAGTGAAGGTGGTGGAGGCAGGTACGTTTTTATCATTTAAAAATTAATTGGATAGTTATATGGATGTGAAGGGAATGGAGGGTTATGGTCTGAGCGCAGGTATATGGGACTAGGGGAGATGATGTGTTCGGCACGGACCAGAAGGGTCGAGATGGCCTGTTTCCGTGCTGTAATTGTTATATGGTTATATGGTTATATGGTTATATGGAAGGTGACATCTAGGGGTTCTTGTCCATGAATGCCAAAGGATAGCATTGCAGGTGAAGCAATCAGTTAGGAAGTGAAAAATGGCACATTAGCCTTTATTGCAAGAGTGTTGGAGATAAAATAAAATATAATATTGTTACAATTGTATCAGGATACTTAGTGAGGTAATGTCTGAAGAGCAGTGCATTATTTTGCTCCTGTTATTTAATTACCATTGTAGGGAGTCCAGAAGAGATTCTCTAGAGAATTCCCAGGGTCCAAGGATTGATCTTTCGTGAACAGCTAGACCTACCTTTTTTTGAAGCTTTGGAGAATGACGGCTGATCTTATTGAAACATGTAAGACGATCTGGGAGCATGGCAGGGTAGATATTAAGGTGATTCAATGAGCAGGAGAAACTCAAATAAAGGCTCATATTTGCAAGAATAAGAAGTAGTCATTTAAAACTGTCTATAGGTCTACAGTTTGCGAAATACTTGTTCTTGGAGAAGATGGCGAATCTCTGGAATTCACTACCTTGGAGGGCAGTGGAGGTTTGATCACAACCAGTAATTAGTGAGGGTGGATATTTCTTTGAAACAGCAGGGAATTAAGGGCTGCATGGAACTGGCCCAGAAATTGAGTTAAGGTCTGGGGAAGATCAGCATTAGAGTCATAGAGTCATAGAACGTGGAAACAGGCCCTTCGACCCAACTTGCCCAAACCAACCAATATGCCCCATCTACAACAGTCCCACCTGCCTACATTTGGCTCATATTCATCTAAACCTATGATAGACACAAAATGCTGGAGTAACTCAATGGGACAGGCAGCATCTCTGGAGAGAAGGACTGACTGACGTTTCGGGTCTTCATCCTCCTGTGCTACAAGGACCCGAAACATCACCTATTCTTTCAATCCAGAGATGTCGCCTGTCCCGCTGAGTTACTCCAGCATTTTGTGTCTATCTTCGGTGTAAATCAGCATCTGCAGTTCCGCCCTACACATTCCCTCTAAACTTATCCGATCCATGTACCTATCTAAATTTTTCTTAAGCATTGTGATAGTAACAGCCTCAACTACCTCCTCTGGCAGCTCATTCCATATACCAACCACCCTTTATTTAAAAAAACAATGCTCCCCAGCTTCCTATTAAATATTTTCCTCCTCACACACCTTTGTCCTCTGTTTCTTGATTCCCCTACTCTCAGTAAAAGGCTCTCTGCATAAATACTCTGTCTATTCCTCTCATAATCTTACACACCTCCATAAAAACACCCTTCATCCTCCTGTGCTACAAGGAATGAAGTTCCAGCCAGCTGAACCTCTCCCTAAAGCTCAGAACCTCGAGTCCTGGCAACATCCTTGATCATATTGCCATGATCAACAGGCATGATCCTATTGAACGTCAGGCCAAGTTTTAGGTGCCAGATGGCCCACTCCTGCCTTTATTTCCCTGTGCTCCAGCAACGCAGCCACAGGTCCGGTGAACTGGGACATCGGGAGCTCGCGGGTCCGGGGGGAGAGAGAGACCGCTTCCCCGGAACGTCCCGCAGGCCAAGTTTTAGGTGGGGTCCAGATGGCCCACTCCAGCGCCTGCCGGGGGCTCCTTTGTGACATTTAGACCCTGGGTGACTTATCATCGCCCACCTGGGGCTTGGATATCGGGAGAGACATGGAGAACAGGGGAGAGAAAAGACTTTGCCTTCCATCATGGATGGATGTTTGTGTGAATTAAATTGTGTGTATGTCTAGGAAATTGTCTTTGTTTGTATGGCTGTGGAAACAGAATTTCGTTTGAGCCTCACTGGGGCTCAAATGACAATAAAATTGTATTGTATTGTATACAGTGATATATTTGCACCGTCCTATTGTTCTTATATTCATCATTGCATTTGTTGTGTACAAAATGTATTTCTTGTTTCCTCCATGAGCTTCAAGCGAACTGGATATTTCACTGCACTCTGGTGTATATGGCAATAGACTAATCAGAATCTGAACAACTAATATAGTCTGGCTAATGTGAGAAATGTTGCCAGAGCCTGCCTGGAAAGTCATCCAAGCCATGTCTACTGCTGTGGGTGTCATTGACATGGGGCGATGGTCTACATCCAGCAACTAACATAACTCTCCCACTCCCATACGAGAAAACAAAGATTTTATCAAGGAATTTAGCAACAGGTCCTAATTTATAAACCATATGAAGACACAAGGAACTGCAGATGCTGGAATCTTGAGTGAAACAATGTGTTGGAGTAACTCAATGGGTCTGCCTCCAATTCTGGAGGGAATGGACAGGTGACATTTCAGTCTGTCTAAAGAAGGGTTCTGACCCAAAATATCACCTGCCCATTCCCTCCAGAGATGCTGCCTGATGCATTGAATTACTCCAGCATTTTGTGTTTTACTTTATGTTTTGTGGAGTGGAAATAAAAAATCTTCCAGGATGCTTTTGGTTTCTCTAATCTGATCCATTTCATATATTTTTTATATCTTCCAGAATTAAAAAAATATATCTTCTTCTTTATAGCACAGGCATTAAAGGCTTCCTATATGGAAATTATTTGTTGGGGTTCCAAATTTTGATCGTCACTCAGGAAGCTTATCTAGTGAGGCTAAAGCCTACAATAATAACACATTTGTCCAGGGAAAGTCATAAAAGGAAGCTGACAGATTAAACAAAGTGTTCTCTTGGATACGCCATCCATCACAGGCTCATACAGCAAATTATATTTTCCATAATTGGATAAATGGTATGAATCGAATAATTGGTTATGTTTAACTACCTCACATTTACAGTTCAGTTCAGTTTAGTTTACTGTCATGTGTACCAAGGTACAGTGAAAAGCTTTTGCTATCCTGTCTTGACATGCATTGGGCTAGGTTTATATCAGGCAGTTGTTGGTACTAGTGGTTTAGGTGGGAGACATTTGGAAGACTCCCTGGCCTGATTGTTGTTCACAAGATTATTTCTCTCCTAGAGGATGGCTAATAAATCCACGATTAAAATCCCATCCAACGTTGCAAAGCCTTCCATAACACAGGCAGCTCAAAAATACATTCCCAGCAACACACGACAAACATATTGCAGTCATTAAGGCCAAAGCTGAAAGGAGTCTACATGTTGGAATCACAATCCAATCCTGCCTCTGAAATTAAATATTACAATAACATACTGCAGCTTTATTCAGTTAGGAATGCAGACTAAGACTATTTCCTCCACTGAAAAAAAGGAAAATGGGAAAAATATCAACTGGCTGTAGAAATCCAAAAATATTTAAACATCAAAAGCGGAATAGTGCTGTAAAATGTGAACAATAATAAGATTTTTTAAATCTTCTCTCCAGTATTGGAACACCACTTTCCATCAACTTCCTCGCAATTTATAGATCATCTTTGAAGCTGACTTCTCACCTACATAGGAGCCTGCCATGAAACTGGACCTTTGAAGCCCTCTGTAAACGGCTAAAGCTGTGCGTCTGGATCAGATTGATGCAAAATTACTAGTCATATTTTGTACAGATGTTTTCTTTTCTGATCCATTAAGTTACTAGTCATTTCATTTTCAAACAAAGTTGACATAGCATCCGTGGATTAAAGTGCGCAAAACACATTCTAGTATACATTCATAAACTGACCAGATGCTAACAATTACAGGTTAGTTTTCATTTTAGTGCATGAGATGCAAGAGAAAAAAAATTGCAGTGCTCTCCACTGCAAATTATTGTGTTTAATCAGATCTTGGGAAATTATTAACCTACTTTATTTGATTTTGTTTGGATTTTCTGTGATTACTGCATTCAATTGTCATCATATAGTATTTTGGCACATCTGCTAATTTACTGGAATGTATAAATTTTCCCAACTGTTTTGAAGCAGAAGTGGAGATCAGATCCAGGCCTACCAGGTAATAGATTCTGAGATAATTGTAATGTCCTGAAAATTCCATGGCCTGAAAGGTTTGTTTTGCAAGCATCCCATATGAAATGAATAAAATGAAATGAACTCGGTAACCTGGGCATCGACCCCTCCCTCTGCAACTGGACACTGGACTTTCTAACCAACAGACCCCAGTCTGTTAGGTTAGACAAGCACACCTCTTCAACCCTCACCCTGAACACCGGCGTTCCACAGGGCTGTGTGCTGAGCCCCCTCCTCTACTCCCTCTTCACCTATGACTGCACACCTGTACATGGTACTAACACCATCATCAAGTATGCAGATGATACAACGGTGATTGGCCTCATCAGCAACAACGATGAGCTGGCCTACAGGGAGGAGGTCCAGCACTTAGCAGCATGGTACGCTGACAACAACCTGGCCCTTAACTCCAAGAAGACCAAGGAGCTCATTGTAGACTTCAGGAAGTCCAGAGGCGGCACGCACACCCCCATCCACATTAACGGGACGGAGGTGGAACGTGTTTCTACCTTCAGGTTCCTGGGAGTCAACATCTCCGATGACCTCTCTTGGACCCACAATACCCCTACTCTGATCAAGAAGGCTCATCAGCGTCTCTTCTTCCTGAGGAGACTGAAGAAGGTCCATCTGTCTCCTCAGATCCTGGTGAACTTCTACTGCTGCACCATCGAGAGCATCCTTACCAACTGCATCACAGTATGGTATGGCAACTGCTCTGTTTCCGACCGGAAGGCATTGCAGAGGGTGGTGAAAATTGCCCAACGCATCACCGGTTCCTCGCTCCCCTCCATTGAGTCTGTCCAAAGCAAGCGCTGTCTGCGGAGGGCGCTCAGCATTGCCAAGGACTGCTCTCACCCCAACCATGGACTGTTTAACCTCCTACCATCCGGGAGGCGCTACAGGTCTCTCCGTTGCCGAACCAGCAGGTCGAGGAACAGCTTCTTTCCGGCGGCTATCACTCTACTCAACAACGTACCTCGGTGACTGCCAATCACCACCCCCCCCCCGGACCCTTATTATTATTTATCCAAATCGTTTGCTATGTCGCTCTTCCAGGGAGATGCTAAATGCATTTCGTTGTCTCTGTACTGTACACTGACAATGACAATTAAAATTGAATCTGAATCTGAATCTGAATAGTATCTCATTCCTTCACAGCTATGAGGGTTAATCCACTTTATTGGACTTATCTTAGTTGCAGTTTATTGATGCTGCAGGTGAAATGTCAGCTTTGACAAAAAGTGGGAACCAATGGTAGTCCATCATTCGCTGGTTGTGTGCAGAATAGATGCACAGTTGACTGCCTCGGGGAATCTGGCAATGCATGCGTGATCTGATGGTGATAGTCACATTCAAATCGACACAGTATAATTGTTCCTTTCCCAAGGAGGTTGCAAACCACAGAACATGTGTGTACTGCCATTCCTACATTTGCTCTGTGCAGTTTATTCATACCAAGTGGTGGCTCTTGACTGCTGTCTTTTTTTAGAAGCATGTCTACAAGTTTGAATACATTCATAGTGCATGATTATTTAAAGCTGTCAATGTAATAGTTTTAACACTATTGTATGAACGCTGGGCAGTGGAATGAAAGCAGGAAAATTGGATTAGGAGGCAGAGATCAGCCATGGTGGAATACTCAATGGGCTGAATGGCCTAATTCTACTCCTACACTTGTGAACTGTGAACTAGTGAATTGGTAACACTTTCAGAGAGCCAGCATTGACAAAGTGAATCGGTGGCCCGCTGAGATACTCCAGCATTTTGTGTCTATCTTGACAAAGTGAATAGTCTCCTTCTGAGCTGTACATATTTGTGATTGAAGGTTTATTTCTACCTGAAATTGATCAATGAAATACAAATAATATTAGAATTAAGCAATAATCAGTGCAAATGGGAAAATAAAACAAGCATCCCATCTCTTACTGCTATCTGCAACGGCAAGGTATCAAATGAATTATGTGCCATTAACAAGCTTGACTTTGGTCTTCATCACAACCTTTGACTTCCCATCACAACTACAGTCATGTTTCATTCTCACAAATCATGTTGCAGGAATGGGGAAAGATAAATTCATGAAGATTTGTTCCTCTGGATTAAAGATGAATATGAAGTAAGTCCCCTGCTAATATCATGCTTGCTCTGCAATCTGTAAGTCCTGACATCTAACTGAGTCACAGAGAGAAATATAGAAAGAGGCAGGGGGGGTATGTACCTACCTTGAATTTTGAAATCTGACAAAGTCTCTTTGAGGGAAGTAGACGAGGCTTGGAACAAAATACAGATGGATGTAGGTGAAGTATATAAACTTCTAGCTTTAAGGCAACCTCCTCAAGCACAAATGGGAAGATGAAGAAAATGAATGATGGTAAAATGAGGTGAAGTGCTCTTCTGGTGAACATTTGAAAGAAAAGCATGAATAGAAAAAGATGAGAAAAAGGAAAGCTGGTAAAAATATAGATGATAGGAGTGAGAGGGGATGGGAGTAAACATGAATAAAGTAGGGAACATGTGCTGTAGTATGTTCCAGTTTATGATTATGCTGCATCCACCAACATGGAATTCAATCTCCAACCACCAGTGCCTTTTTTGTGCAAAATAATATGGCAGCCACCTGCTCCCACTTGAAAGAAATGCAGAAATAACAAAGGATAAAAAAAAGTTACAAAAATAAAATCCAGAATCAATGAGAAAGAGCGAAAGCAAAAAAGTTAGAGGAAAGAGAGTAAAGAGGTAGAGGCAGGTCAGAAAACATTCCCTAACTTATTATGAATGCAATGTTTTGGTAACTCACCCATTGGAATGTAATATATACCATCTGGAAAAAGTTATGTCCTGGCTCCTTCTGAGACTGAAAAGGTAATTCAAAGTCAGGCCCCATTCCGGTAAGGGAATAATAACACAAGATTCCAACCAAAAAAAACACAGCTCAACATGTGCGAGAAAAGTAATGTGACCAACAAAGAGGCCAAGGGGACATTGTACACCTTCCTCAGGAAATATTAACACGGAAAGCCAATATAACTACAGTGGAAGAGAAAATGTTCTGGTTAATCTTACCCAGTTATTCTACCCTTGAGAGCACCAGCACTGATTATGGTCCTGAAATATTCACGTATTGATGTAAATGTTAAAATAAAACATGACATATGATCAGAGTAACGTACGCTTCTAAAACGATATTAGAGAAAGACACGTCCATTAATATGTAAACTGATGCAAGTTGCACTGCTTTATTTTATTAAGAAAATAAAAAAAATACAACTGCATTATAGTTGTACAACAAAAAATCTACGCAGATTGAGTTTTCTGTAGTTGGGCTAATATGATCACTTGTTTCAGAGGGTTTATTTTTATGCTACAGTCAAATCCTTTACCCATGCAGGCTGCTGTGGCCAATGATAGTAAAACCAATGAAACAATGGTTACTTAATTCTCATCAGAACAAAATTGATATGAAGTAAAATCTGGATTACAAATTAGATGCTGCTCAAAACACAACTAACAAGTTAACATCTTAAAGTCGCAGCATACCAATGGTATTTAGTGGGAAACGGGGTGGGGGTTTATCCCTGGAGAAATGTGCCTCCTCTGATATTGATGGTACTATGGTATGGGAGAAGGCCATGGTCCCATATGTTGGACTGGAATGGGGATAGAAACGTAACTGGGTTCCACACCAACTTCCACACCCATCCAGACTGTATCATTATACGTTGCTCAAGCACAAGAATGTTTTGTTATTTCAAAAACAAAATATAAAAAAGTTACCTTGTCCAAACTTATTTGCTGTATCGGTTTCAGAAACCTCTTTGTAGCCAAGCATCTTGCAGACCACTTCTCCATCCAACTTGTCCCACTTATCATCACACACTGTCCCCCAGAGATTGTCATAGAAAACCTCCACCCTGCCTTCGTGAGGTCCTGTGCCATTCACCAGTCTTACCACAGGTCCAATTTCTCCTAATGAAAACATGGATTAACAAAATGATTAAAAGCCAACCAACATAAACAAAGCATAGGCATCTGATTGTTGCAAAGAAATTGAAGATGCATTGGACGTAATTTCCCAAACCTTCTGAACCATAAATTGGGGCGGATTGAACATTTGGAACTCTCACTCCATTGGGTAAGAATTAATGGAAAGAAGATCGAACCCAAATAATTTTATTGCTGACCACTGAAAATATTTTGAGAGGAAGTTACTGGAATTTTCTTTGGAAAAAGAAGAAGTGAACATTTGAAAATTTATTAGCAGATCATAGACTCGTGGTTTAGTTATTATTGAATTCTTGAGAAGGTTAAAAACACAATAGATAATTAGTAAAAGTGAAAGCATGCAGAATAGGAGGAAACTTCAGGCCTGATTGTTGTTGATCGGAAGATGAGAGGCTTATACACTCGCAGGCTTATGAGCGTAATACAAAAAATTGACAAAATGTGCAAAGTACTGCTGGAAGTGAACATAACAACATACTTGTAAACTTTATAGTTATCACCAGAACCACATTGTGAATGAGGCTCTCGGTGGACAGTGCAAAAACTAATGCAATGAACATATTCATAGGAATTGATCTACACTGGACTATTCGAGTGTAGTTGTGGTAAACAATCCATGGTGTTTGATGATGAAATTTCCAATAAATAATATTGACACAAAATCTAAGAATGATAGTTTTAAGCAACTAGTGCATAATGTGGGAAGCAGGCAATATTACCTGCAGAGAAGACATTTACAGGTACTGGCAGGTATCTTGTACTTCCGGTGGCGCTGGTGCCAGCAGCCTCCACCTACAGCCCGGTATTTTTTGTTTTTTTTGTTTATTTTGTTATGTTAAAAGTGTATTTTTTTGTGTTTTTTTTTGTGTCCATCTAAGAGGGCACGGTGCTTTTTCAGCCGCTTCCTATCCACTATGTTCGATCGCGTCCTCCCCCCCCCCCCCCCCCCCCCCCCCCCCACACAGCGGCCTACCTACCTGGATTGGCGCGGCCTTTCCTGCCGGGATCGACCGGAGCTCCAGCAGCGGCGGGACAGCGCTGAAACATCGCGGGGCTGGCGATGCCTTACCGTAGCCCGGAGTGCCAGCACTCAAGGAGCTGCGGTTTGCAGGGCTCCCAACGCGGGCGGCGCCCTGCGACTGACAGCTCGACCACCGTATATGTACTGCAACTCCAAATCAGAAAAAGTTTGCTCACCGTCGGGGCTTGGCGTCCGTTCCACCAGCCCGGCGTGAGGGCCTGAACATCGGGCCACCCGGGGCGGCGACTGCAGGTGCTCGGAAGGCCCCGTCACCACGGAGGGGAGGCTGGCTGGACTATGTGCCGTCCTCACCTGGGTGCCATTTATGTTATGTTGTGTTGTGGACTTTTTGTGTTTGTGCTTTTGCTAAATTTTTAATTCAATTTCAATTTTTTTTTTTTTAATATGTTTTATTATTTATTTATTATTTATTTTTATTATTTTTCTTGTGATTTTTTTTAACGATACTGCTGTACAGGAAATTCATTTCGTTGTCTCAAAGTGAGGCAACGACAATAAAATTTGAATACAAGAATACAAGAATACAGCCTTTTTCCAAGAATATTTAAAGCAGTATTTGGAGATGATTTACTATTTTTCATCCATCTAATCTTTTCCTATCCATGTATTGGTACAACTGTCTTTTAAATGCTGTCATCGTACCTGCCAGCACTACCTCCCCTGACAGCTCATACCGTATATGTACTGCAATCCAAAATAAAAAAGTTTTGCCTTGTGTCCCCCATTCCCCTCACCCACCTGTCCCCTTGTTCTTGATTCCCCTACCCTCGGTAAAAGAACATGCATTTACCCTATTAATTTCCCCCATTATTTTATACACCTCTCTAAGATCACCCCTCAGCTCCTATGCTCTAAGGAATAATGTCCTAGTGTGGCCAATCTCTCCATCTAGCGTCATAAATATTCTCTGCTCTCTTTCCAGCATAATGACATCCTTCTTAGAGTAGGATGGCCAAAATTAAACACAATACACCAATTGCAGCCTCATCAACATCTTGCACAACTGTAATGTCTCAACTTCTATACTCAGTATCCTGACTGATGAAAGTCAATGTACAAAATGCCTTCTTTACTACCTGTGGCACCACAGTGTGTACTTGCATTCCTCAATCCCTCTGCTTTACATCACTCCTCATGTCCGTACCATTCACTGTGAAATTTCTGCTCTGGTTTGACTTTCCGAAATGCAACATCTCACTCACTTATCTGCATTAAACCCCATTAGCCAATCTTCAACTGACTTGCCCAGCTAATCAAGATCCTGCTGCAATTTTTGATAACAATTTTCACTGGCTACAATAGATGTGTCATCTGTAAACTTACCAATCATGCCTTGTACATTCTCATATAAATTGTTGATATAAAGCACAAGCAGCAATGAGCCTAGCACCAACCCCGATGCACATCACTACTTACAAGCCTCGAGCTGTTGTTTATAAAATTGTTGATGGCAAGAATATTCATTGAGAGATGTGCTCATACAAAATCATTTATTACTAGATCTGTTTGCACCTGGCTGTATATGTGAAGACCAAACACTGAAGGGGTTCTTTAAATGCCTTGCATCCCTTGAGATCACACTTGGAGTATTGTGCATAGTTCTGCTTGCCTGCCAAAGGAAGGATGTCATTAAACTGGAAACAGTGCAGTAAAGATTTATGAAGATGGTGCTTGGAATGGAGGGTTTGAGTTATAAAGAAGGGGTGGATAGGCTGGGACTATTTTTCCTGGAGATCAAGAGGCTGAGGGTTGAGAGGTATATATAACCATGAGGGACATAAAGAGATGGTTAACATATCTTGGTTGGCACACATCAGTTGGGACAATGTGCCAGGTTCTGTGCTGCAAAATTCCATGACCTCGACTCGACTATTCCAGTTGTCTGTGTCGGTAATCTCCACCAATAAATCAGCATTTGGATATGTTCTCTGCTTCTGCCACCATTCATTGCCGTTGGCACTAAGTGTTTTTAGAGAGCATCCAGTCCAGGAATGGACTTTCATATTATGCAGAGGTAATAGGGAAAGTAAAGCATATGTGTGCACACATTCTCGCTGTCCGAGCACGACGTGAGGAGGGCTCTGACACGGGTGAACACGAGGAAAGCTGCAGGCCCCGATGGCATCTTGGGGCGAGTACTCTAGTCCTGTGCTACGCAGCTAGCTCCAGTGGTCACTACAATATTCAACTTCTCCCTGGACAAGTCCGTGGGCCCTGCCTGCTTCAAAAAATCCATCATTGTACCGGTACCAAAAACTGCCTCCCCAGCCTGTCTGAATGACTACCGTCCGGTGGCCCTCACCTCGGGAGTCATGAAATGCTTTGAGAGGCTGGTGCAGAAACACATCTGCGCCTTCCTCCCTTGCAACATGGACCCGTTACAGTTCGCATACCATCCGAACAGATCCACGGACGATGCGGTCTCCCAGGTTTTGCATACCGCTCTCTCTCATCTTGACAGCCAGAAGGGGGGCTACATGAGGATGCTGTTCATAGACTTCAGTTCAGCCTTCAACACGATAGTCCCCACCAGACTGGCCGGGAAACTACTGGAATTGGGGCTCAACACCTCCCTGTGTGCCTGGGTCCTGGACTTTCTCACCGCCAGGCCCCAGGTAGTCAAGATGGGAGGAAATACATCGAAGTCCCTCACCCTGAGCACAGGATCGCCCCAGGGTTGCGTCCTCAGCCCCCTATTGTACTCCCTGTACACACATGACTGTGTGGCTAGGTTCAGCTCCAACTCAATAATCAAGTTTGCTGATGACACTGTGGTGGTGGGCCTGATCTCAGACAACGACGAGAAGGCCTACCGGGAGGAGGTGGCTGATCTAGCACTCTGGTGCCAGGATAACAGCCTCCTCTTGAACATCAAAAAAATAAGGAGCTGATCGTGGACTTTACGAGGGGACATCATCCGAGGACGTACACACCATTGAGGATAAATGGGGATACTGTGGATAGGGTGAGTTGTTTTAAATATCTGGGAGTCCACATCTCTGAGGATATGACATGGACATCACATGCCGCAGCACTCGTGAGTAAGGCAAGGCAGCGCCTTTACCACCTCAGGCAATTGAGGAAATTCATAGTGTCTCCGAGGATCCTCCAGTGCTTCTACTCAGCGGCTGTGGAAAGCATCTTGTCCGAAAATATTACCACCTGGTTTGGGAATTGCTCTGCCCAGGACAAGAAGGCTCTGCAGTGAGTAGTGCGTTCGGCCGAACGCACTATGGGAACTTCACTCGCCCCCCTGCAGGAACTATACATTAGGAGGTGCAACTCCAAGGCCAATAAAATCATGGGAGACCCCTTCCACCCCTGCAATGGACTGTTCCAGCTGCTACGGTCAGGCAAACGCCTCCGTTGCCATGCTGTGAGAACGGAGAGGTTGAGAAGGAGTTTCTTCCCAGAGGCCATTCGGACTGTAAACTCCTATCTCACCAGGGACTAACTTTACTGAACCTTTTTCCTTCCGCCCACAATATTTAATATGTAAAAGAATATGCAAATCTGTTTGTAGTTTGTTTGGTTGTTTGTTTGTTTGTTTGTTTGTCTTTTTACACAAAGTCCGCGAGCATTGCCACTTTTCATTGCACTGCACATCTCGTATGTGTATGTGACGAATAAACTTGACTTGACTTGGATAGGTCCACTAGGATACGCACTGGTATGAAGGCACTCCAATATGAAGAAAGACATGAAAAATCAACGACTTCAACAGAACAGAGGGATATTCTAGGATAATTTGAAAAGAGAACCTCAAGATATAAAAAGATGGGACATATTAGATTTTTTAAAAAGCAATGGGGAGAATTTTTACACATGAGTTGGTTTGGGTGAGATGGAAACATTTTTTTAAATCGCAGGACCCACTTCACCTAGGTTGCATCCTGTCCAATTTCATATTAGAATTAAGTGTGTCACAGTCACCTAACCAATTTTTAAGAGGTAGGGTGGCTAACTACATGTATTATGAGGCTGAGATTTAATTTAATCTAAACACAAAGTGCTGGAGGAACTCAGCGGGCTAGGCAACATCTGGAGAAGGAATGGATGTTTTTGGTGGGGACCCACTGATTAGTCTGGAATCAGCTGGAAACCATGTAAGGGAGAGGTGAAGGGCAGATGTAATCAGATGGGTAAGAGGTTCCATTGGCTAACGTATGAGAGTAGCAGGTGGATGGAACCAGGAGGGGAGAGGTATTAAAGTTTCATAGCCCAAAACCACGCATCCCTGCTGTGAAAACCTACCCCTATCATTATAGAAGTCAATAATATTGCAGTGATTAACAAAGAGATCTAGAAACAAATTAAATATTAAATCTTAAGTTTAGAAACCGGAACAAGTACATTTCATAAGGAGTTTTATGAAGCTGTTGAATTCACTGCTGGAGTTAGAAATTGAAGCAAAGGCTTGAAGTGTAATGCCCCTGTCCCACTTAGGAAACCTGAACGGAAACCTCTGGAGACTTTGCGCCCCACCCAAAGTTTCCGTGCGGTTCCTGGAGGTTTTTGGCAGTCTCCCTAATGGTCGAAAGTGGTTTCCGCTTCTTCTATGTTCCGGCGATTATTTCAATCATTATTGAAGGCGGTTGCCAGAGGTTGCAGGTGGTTGCCGGAGGTTGCAGGTGGTTGCCGGAGGTTGCAGGTAGTGGAAGGTAAGACCGTCCATCGCCTGCAACCTCCAGCAACCACCTTCAACTAGCATCGCAACCGGCTTCGAATAAAAAATTACCGATTTAAAATGGCAACCTATTTTTAGTCGTAGCTGGTTTTGAATTTTTTGCAATAATCGCCAGAACATAGAAGAAGCGGAAACCACTTTCGACCATTAGGGAGACTGACAAAAACCTCCGGGAACCGCACGGAAACTTTGGGTGGGGCGCAAAGTCTCCAGAGGTTTCCGTTCAGGTTTCCGAAGTGGGGCAGGGCCATTACCATTTAATAACAAATGAAATAGATGGGTTCAAAAGTAAATGAAACGGAGCTGCAATATGTGCAGCACTTATACAATGAACATGTGCTACAACATACAGTATGTGCAGAATAGACTGCAACATATCTGGATGGGCCAAGATGTACAGTAGCATAATGCTTACGTTGCATGACTAGGAATCTTGTTCTGGGTGTATTCAAACAACACACATTTAACATTTTTAGCTTTAAAGATAAAAGCTACCAAAAATGATCAGGAAACTGACTGCAGGAAAAAATTACCAATCTCTTTAAGGGAAAGAAAACATTGGCCTACAGATTATTTCATGCCTGGAAAGGGATTATGTATTTGAAGCAAAGCTGTGTACAATACTGGGAATGCTGTTAAACTCTGACTTCAGTGGTAATTGAAGGCAGGAGTTTCAAAACAATAGTTTGTATTTTTTTCTAGTAGAACAGCACAAAGAGAAGCACTAGCGATGCTTTTTCTTAAATAGACAACAGACAATAACCATGGCGCAGGAGTAGGCCATTCGGCCTTTCGAGCCAGCACTGCCATTCAATGCGATCATGGCTGATCATTCACAATCAGTATCCCGTTCCTGCCTTCTCCCCATATCCCCTAACTCCACTATCTTTAAGAGCCCTATCTAGCTCTCTCTTGAAAGTATCCAGAGAATCGGCCATCACCGCCCTCTGAGACAGATCATTCCACAGACTCACAACTGTTTGAAAAAGTATTTCCTCATCTCCATTCTAAATAGCTTACCCCTTATTCTCAAACTGTGACCCCTGGTCCTGGACTCCCCCAACATCGGGAACATGTTTCCTTCCTCTAGCGTGTCCAAACCGTTAATAATCTTAGATGTTTCAATAAGATCACCTCTCATTCTTCTAAATTCCAGAGTATACAAGCCCAGCTGCTCCATTCTCTCAGCATATGACAGTCCCGCCATCCCGGGAATTAACCTTGTGAACCTACGCTGCACTCCCTCAATAGCAAGAATGTTCTTCCTCAAATTTGGAGACCAAAACTGCACACAATACTCCAGGTGTGGTCTCACTAGGGCCCTGTACAACTGCAGATGGACCTCTTTGCTCTTATACTCAACTACTCTTATTATGAAGGCCAACATGCCATTTGCTTTCTTCACTGCCTGCTGTACCTGCATGCTTACTTTCATAGACTGATGTACCCCCAGATCCTGTTGTACTTCCACTTTTCCCAACTTGACACCATTTAGATAATAAACTGCCTTCCTGTTTTTGCTACCAAAGTCGATAACCTCACATTTATCCACATTAAACTGCATCTGCCATGCATCTGCCCACTCACCCAACCTGTCCAAGTCACCCTGCATTCTCATAGCATCCTCCTCACAGCTCACACTGCCACCCAGCTTTGTGTCATCTGCAAATTTGCTAATGTTACTTTGAATCCCTTCGTCTAAATCATTGATGTATATTGTAAATACTGTAGCTGCAGTCCCAGCACCAAGCATTGCGGTACCCCACTAGTCACTGCCTGCCATTCTGAAATAGACCCGTTAATCCCTACTCTTTGTTTCCTGTCTGCCAACCAATTTTCTATCCATGTCAGCACTCTACCCCCAATACCATGTGCCCTAATTTTGCCCACTAATCTCCTATGTTGGTCCTTATTAAATGATTTCTGAAAGTCCAGGTACACTACATCCACTGCTCTCCCTTGACCATTTTCCTTGTTACATCCTCACATCCTCAAATAATTCCAGAAGATTAGTCAAGCATGATTTCCCTTTCGTAAATCCATGCTGACTCGGACCGATCCTGTTACTGCTATCCACATGTGCCGCTATTTCTTCTTTCATGATTGATTCCAGCATCTTCCCCACCACTGATGTCAGGCTAACTGGTCTATAATTCCCTGTTTACTCTCTCCCGCCTTTCGTAAAAAGTGGGAAAACATTAGCTACCCACCAATCCACAGGAACTGATCCTGAATCTATAGAACATTGGAAAATGATCACCAATGCATCCACGATTTATCGAGCCTCTTCCTTAAATACACTGGGATGTAGACCATCAGGCCCTGGGCATTTATCAACCTTGTCCCATCAATCTACCCAACACCATTTCCTGCCTAATGTGGATTTCCAGTTCCTCCATCACCCCAGATCCTCTGGTCACTAGTACATCAGGAAGGTTGTTTGTGTCCTTCTTAATGAAGTACCTGTTCAACTCATCTGCCATTTCCTTGTTCCCCATAATAAATTAACCTTTTTCAGTCTTCAAGGGTCCAACTTTGGTCTTAACTAATTTTTTCCACCTCACATACCTAAAGAAGCATTTACTATCCTCCTTTATATTCTAGGCTAGCTTACCTTCGTACCTCATCTTTTCTCCACGTATTGCCTTTTTAGTTGCATGGGCGACAGCATTATGTTCTACACTCACATGTTGTACTTGCATTGCATATAGCACATAGTTAAAAATCAGTGCAGCATGGTGAACCAATAAATATTTTTTCAGGGTTTGCTGTAAGCCGTCATGCAGCACAGAATAGATCTTATGTAATCAACGCAATTATAGGCGTTCCTCTGTGGGTCCAGTTAATTGATCATTAGGGAGAGATAGTCATGGGAATGGTAACGCTGAGTGTTGAGTAGGTTGGATTATGACTTTCAGAATTGGTTTAAGGCACAATTTGTCACAGAGTGTCAGTAGTTAGAATCGTTATCAGATAATGTGAAGAGGGATAAGATTGAAATTAGTTGCAAGGGTTTAGAGGTTGTGGTTAGTAAAGGGGATTGAGTGGCCTGAGGGAGATCTGTTCTCATCCACATGCCACAAGTGTTCAGAACAATTAATGACGTGATTTCAGGCTTCTTCACACATTGCTGGGATGTAACTATGTCACTATGTCATTGCTGGGCATCACTATATATTCTTCACAACCTCCATACGTTGGCAGATTCATAGACAGAAAATTGTAAACTCCACAAACCATGCTCTTTTAACAAAAACGGTTTCATTGGTTATATCATATTTTCACATTGTTGTTCCACCATACAAAAGGATTTCTACTCCCACACCAATGCTTGATTTAGCTATTCCCTGAAGATCAGCTGTATCAAACTGCTTTCATGGAAAAAACAGTCCAACACAATTTTGAACAATGAAGGGTTTGGTAATATATGCCAATTGTGGCAGCAAAGTCCACATTAAATGTCATAACGTCTAGATAATTATGTCTTGAGAAATTGCTGTGGACATTAGGGGCCGCATGGTGTCGCAACAGCGCCGGAGACCCGGTTTCGACCCTGTCTATGGGTGCTCTCTGTACGGAGTTTGTAGTCCATACAGGTTTATAGATTCATTGGCATTGGTAAAAATTGTAAATTGTCTTTAGGGTTTTGGATAGTGCTAGTTTACAGGTGATCAATTGTCGACGCAGACTCGGTGGGATGAAGAGACTACTTCCGCAATGTATCTCTAAACTAAACAAAAAAACATTACTTCACTGCTGTGGAGATGCTTTTTACATGATGGTTTAAGTAACACTTCTAGTAAAATAAATCTGGTGGGTTGGCAATGGCTCTGATGGACAGTCAGAGCACCTGTGTGCCTCTGCATTTTAGTTTCCATCACTGCAGGAAGTATAGATATCTAGCCAGCTGAATGTCCCATGCATTTTAGTGCTTCGATAACCTTGGTTGTATTACCTTGTTGCATATTAACCTTGGTTGTACATTACCAATAATCACAACAGATTAAAAAAAATGATTGAACAAACCAAAGAAAATAATTATTTTTACTGGACAGGAATTTTATGGAATTTGATGAACATGCTTAAAAAAAAGTGAAGAAAAAGCTTGAGTTTATATTATTAGTTATCCTGTACTGCTTCATTCAACAGTGATAGATTTTGAAGAGTGCTTACTGTATATAAGCAAATAACTGTATCGCTCTGCTTTTTGTGTTGTTAGTCAAAGTAAGCAAGTTGGCCAAGATAATAGCAGAACTTTCAGCTCCTTTTTGATTTGTGCAAAGAGATCCAGCCTTGGTTTATCATTCCTTTAGAAACATGGCACCTTTGATAATACAGCACTCTCGTTGTACAACAGATGGATTATTTGCTTAATCCATATTGGGGATTTAACTCACTCTCAGACAAAATTTAGAATAGGCAGGTATTTCATGTATAGCAGAAAAATAGGGTTGGGAGGGAAAATAGATCACTCATGATTGAATGGTGGAGTGGACTCAATGGGCTGAATGGCCTGACTTTTTTCATATGTCTTTATGTCTGTTACCTACAAAAACATGCTGACTGCATGAATGGAGAAATAGCAAAGATTATTTTGAATAAATAAGCTTAATTCAAGTTTAATTTATCAAACCGATTTATGTCTAATCATTGCCATGACTCATTATTGGGCATGTGCCAGCTGATCCATGCTTAATGACCAGGCTAGAAGACCTATGTGAACTATTTTGATTATCCAGGCATTCCAGCCTGTGTTTGTGGGTTATGATTTATGACTAGCAGATGCAAATGCTGGGCCGTACTTTAATTTACAATCTAAAGCAGAATTATGGGACCTTTCAGATAATATCACAATAGAAAAACCTGCACGTCACTTTACAACTCCAGCCAAAGTAGGCGGAAAGGCATTGTAATTGAACAAATAACAGTCAATGTGCATTCATAGTCCTCACAACAGAATGTAGAGAAATAAGAAAGCAGCCTTTAGAAAAAGTATATAACTACTTCCACGTGTATCGTGCCTTCCATGTTGGAATACTGCCAATCTAATCTAATAAAAATACTTCAAAACATTTGCTCCAATATTGTTCCTGTTTGGTGACTCCCACTGCATCTTTGTTCAGGATGAGCCACCATAATCTTGTAATTACTTTTTAAAAGAAAATAATTAGCGTTAAATCATACAGGACAAAAAAGTTGCTTGATTGCGGTTCCTAACAATGGAATTAAAACTAATCCTCTCAATAATTGGTGCACAGTGGCCACATCCCACAGCATTCACTGGCAAGAAGGAACAACATTGTTAAAAAGTCGTTGTCTTCAGATCCCCATTCAAAGATCACGCACATCATCATTCCTTCTTCAGTTTTGGATCATAGAAATTCCTTTCCCATCACAATAAATCAGAATCAGAATCGGAATGCTTTATTGTCATTGCATGTGTCACATACAACGAGATTACTGTGTCTCTCCATTTAAAAGAACTTCAAACATTCACATACTCATACTTTTTACACTCCCTCCCTCCCCAAATCCACCCATGGATTCACATTTACATAAATTAACACTGTCTCCCACCCCCCCCCCCCCCCCCCCCCCCCCCCCCCCCCCCCCCTCCTTCCCCATAACCCGCTCCCGAGACAGAGTTCAGTTCCAAGATTGCTGATGGGTAAAAGCTGTTCTTGAGTCTGGCAGTGCGTGACTTTAGCGACCTGTACCTTTTTCCTGAGGGCAGCAGTGTGAAAAGGTGGTGACAAGGATGTGTAATGTCTTGCACGATATTACAGGTCCTGCTGCGGCATCTGGAGTGGTAAATGTCCCCCAGAGGGGGCAGGGGGAGTCCAACGATACCCTGGGCAGTTTTTTATCACCCTCTGGAGAGCTGCTCTGTCAGCTGCTGAACAGTTCCCAAACCAGGCAGTTATGCAGTAAGTCAGTATGCTTTCTACTGAACAGCGGTAGAAAGACTCCAGCAGTTTAGCAGACAGATGGGCCTTCCTCAGTGTTCTGAGGAAGTAAAGTCTCTGTTGCGCCTTTTTTACAACTACAGCAGAGTTCACAGACCATTTAAGATCCTCACTGATGTTGATCCCCAGAAATTTAAAACTAGGCACCCTCTCCACCTCCTCGCCCCCTATCTCCAGTGGCCTGAGCTCCGCTCTATGTCGCCTGAAATCAGTGATGATCTCCTTTGTCTTTTTAGTGTTCAGAGAGAGATTGTTGTGAGCACACCACTCAGAAAGTCTGTGCACCTCCTCTCTATAGGCGACCTCGTTCCCATTTGAGATGAGCCCCACCACGGTTGTATCGTCCGCAAATTTTATGATCCTATTTGCGGGGTGATGGGGCAAGCAATCATGTGTGTATAGGGCGTAGAGGAGCGGACTGAGCACACAGCCCTGCGGTGCTCCTGTGCTGAGGGTCAGGGATGTCGAGGTGTAGGGTCCAAGTCTCACCGTCTGTGGGCGTTCACTGAGAAAGTCCAATATCCACCGACACAGTTGACTGCTGAGGCCAAGGTCTAGCATTTTTGTGATCAGCTTGCTGGGTATGATTGTATTAAAAGCTGAGCTGTAATCAACAAAAAGCATCCTGACATATGACCCCTTCTCCTCTAGGTGTTGTAGTGCAGCGTGGAGGACAGTGTTTGTGGCATCCTCTGTAGATCTATTAGCCCCATATGCATACTGGTGTGGGTCAAGTGAGTGGGGGAGAGATAATTTAAGGTGACCTAGGACCAGCCTTTCAAAGCACTTGGAGACTACAGATGTAAGAGCAACGGGCCTGTAGTCATTGAGGGAGTTGATGTTTGTCTGCTTGGGCACCGGGATGATAATGGTGGTTTTCAGGCACGTTGGCATGGAGGAGTGCGCTAGGGAAAGGTTAAACATGTCTGTGAATACCCCAGCGAGCTGGTGAGCACAGTCCCGGAGCACCCTGCCTGGGATCTCATCCGGGCCAGCAGCCTTACTAGCATTAACAGTTCTCAGGGCCCGCTTTACCTCCTCTAACTGGAGGGTAAGTGGCTGGTCAGCAGGGTCCAGTTGAAGAGAGGTTCTTTCATTTGGACCTCTCTCGAAACGGGCAAAAAAGTGGTTGAGCTCCTCTGCCAGCAATGTATTTGCAGCTGTCGGTGGGTCCCGGCTGCCCCTGAGGTTTGTTAGGTGATGTATTCCCTGCCACATGCGTGCTGTATCCCTGGAGGTGAAATGGTCCTCGATCTTTTCCATGAAGAACATTTTAGCTGATTTAATGCCCCGCTAAAGGTTGTGTCTGGCAGTGCTGTACAGTTCTTTGTTGCCAGATTTGTGGGCCAAGTCCCGCTCGTTCAGAAGACGCTGGACCTCCGTAGTCATCCGTGGTTTCCTGTCCGGAAAGACACGGATGCACTTGTTGATGGTGACACATTCTACACAACATCTGATGTAGAAGAGTACTGCTGCAGCGTACTCTTCTAGGTCCTGGTTATAAAATAGACTCCAGTCTGTGCTCTGAAAGCAGTCCTGCAGTTGGAAGGTTGCATCCTCTGGCCAAGTTTTAATGATCCTGGTAGTGGGTTTCAGGTTTCTACTGATGGGGATGTAGGCTGGGAATAACAACAATGACTGGTGGTCTGACTGTCCAAGGGGGGGGAGGGTTAAGGCTCTGTAACCTTTAGGAATGTTAGAATAAACACAGTCTAGTGCGTTTTCCCCTCGAGTTGGGCATTTAACATGTTGCACAAACCGTGGCAATACTTTCTTTAAGTTGGTGTGATTAAAGTCACCAGCCACGATAAAAACCCCATCAGGATGTGAGTTCTGTTGTTTGTTGATCGCATTTAGCAGGTAGCCAAGTGCTACATTAGCTTTAGCCTCCGGAGCTAAGTACATGGCTGTAATAAAAACCACAGAAAACTCTCTTGGGAGATGGTAGGGTCTGCATTTAACTACCATCATTTCTAAGTCTGGTGAGCAATATCTCTCAGTAACAGTAGCATCCGTAGTCCAGTTATTGTTCGTAAAAACAACCAGGCCCCCCCCCCGCATTGTATTACCTGAGGCTTTGGTTCTGTCGCTGCGGTGAGTAGCCCGGCCCGCTAGCTCGATAGCAGCATCAGGTATTCCAGGATGGAGCCAGGTCTCACTGATTATCAGAACACAACTATCCTGGATAGCTGATTGTGATGATAAACAGAGTCTTAGCTCGTCCATCTTGTTGTTAAGAGACCTGGCGTTGGAGACAAAGAGGCTGGGGAGTGGTGGTCTGTGCGGATTCCTCTTTAGCCGAGTTAGCACGCCAGCTCTACGCCCTCGCTTCTGTTTGCGGTCTCTCCGTCTACTGCGGTGACTGTTGGTGGAGGTTATCCATGGGGACCCCGGTGCTCTGCTGATCTCTGCTGGAATCTCGTGTGTATGTTGGAAAGTACACAAAACCCCCAGTTGTTGCGTCGTTCCAATAAAAGTTAGCGATTCTCGGGTGAAGTGAATCGTGTTTGGTCTACCCTGGCACAATTCCCACCAAACAAACAGAGATAAGACGAAAAAACAGTTCAATTTAGGAGAGCTCACAGCCGCAGCGTCCTGGCACGCAGCCATCTTGCTTGAGAGGCAGAGGCTCAAGAGGAAAGTCCACAATGACTTATCGAGGAAAAAAATGATAGAATAGGGCCAACATACATTTATGCCACTAGCAACAAGGCCAGAAAGCAGAGTAATAACAAAGCAATAATGGATATATGAATAAGCAAGAACAAAGCATAATAGCAAATGACTCAGTTGGATAAGGATATATATCTGAGTAATTTCATGATCAAGAGAACAGAAAACTTGAATAAGTCTTCAGGCAAAGTATTGAAGAGTTTAGACCAGATTAAATATTTAGCTAGTCACAATGATCACTAATGGTGGTTATTGATTTTAGTTTAGTTTAATTTAGAGATATAGCGCAGAAACAGACCCTTCGGCCCACCGAGTCCGCATTGACTAGTGATCCCTGCAAATTAACACTATCTTACACACACTAGGGACAATACAAAGCCAATTAACCTACAAACCAGTACGCCTTTGGAGTGTGGGGGAAAACCAAAGATCTTGTAGAAAATCCACGGGGAGAACGCACAAACTCCGTACAGGCAAGCTCCCGTTGTCAGGATCGAAACCAGGTCTGCGGCGCTGCAAGTGCTGTAAGGCAGCAGCTGTACCACTGCAACACCATGGCCACCCATTATTACTGATTATACTGATTGATGGGCAAAACTTGGCTCAGATCATTGAAGTCAAACTGGTAAGGGATGTTCAGGATGGAAGCTTCAAACATGCTCTGTTAATTTGGCATCTGTTAAATAATCAATTTGGAAATCCTGATGGTCCAGCATTAGACAAAAGAATAAGAATGTACAGTCATCGCTGGAGTTGGGGTCCAGAAGACCAGGCATCAGGAATGGAGCAGATTTGTGGCAGGGAATCAGGATACTGAGTCTTTGAATATTTTTTATTGGGTTCATCGTAATGTGTATCATACATCTGTGTAACACGTAATAATAGGAGCAACAACTAATAACACCATCTACCAACAAGTAGAGAGCAGTTCTGTGCTACTATGTGCGACTGGAGACCCGCAGTCTATTATTTATCAGACTTTACGAGACTTTGTCTTGCACTAACTGTATTCACGTTACTCCCTTTATCGTGCATTTGTATACTGTGGATGGCTCGATCGTAATCATGTCAAGTCAAGTCAAGTCAATTTTATTTGTCACATACACATACAGGATGTGCAGTGAAATGAAAAGTGGCAATGCTTGTGGATTGTGCAAAAAACCCGACAAAACAGGATAGAACAGAATCAATAATTACATATTTGTGAGAAAAAAAAGACAGCAATTTTAAAAAGACACAACACAACAGTAAATTGGTACAGTAAATTAGTCGCTGGTGAGATAAGAGTTTACAGTCCTAATGGCCTCTGGGAAGGAACTCCTTCTCATCCTCTCTGTTTTCACAGCATGACAGCAGAGGCGTTTGCCTGACCGTAGCCTGTTGCTGGTGTGGAAGGGGTCCCCCATAATGTTGCTGGCTCTGGATTTGCACCTTCTGATATACAGTTCCTGCAGAGGGGCGAATGTAGTTCCCATAGTGCGTTCGGCCGAACGCACTACTCTCTGCAGAGCCTTCTTGTCCTGGGCAGAGCAGTTCCAAAACCAGATTGTGATGTTTCCGGACAAGATGCGTTCTACAGCCGCTGAGTAGAAGCGCTGAAGAATTCTCAGAGAGACTCTGAGTTCAGTCTGAAGAAGGGTTTTGGCCCGAAACGTCGCCTATTTCCTTCGCTCCATAGATGCTGCTGCACCTGCTGAGTTTCTCCAGCAATTTTGTGTACCTTCTGAATTTCTTCAGCTGCCTGAGGTGGTAAAGGCACTGCCTTGCCTTACTCACCAGTGCGGCAGCATGTGATGTCCATGTCAGATACTCTGAGATGTGGACTCCCAGATATTTAATGCAGCTCACCCTATTCACGGTATCCCCATTTATCTTCAGTGGTGTGTACGTCTTTGGATGTTTTGCCCTCCTAAAGTCCACGATCAGCTCCTTAGTTTTTTGACATTCAGAGGAGGTTGTTGTCCTGATACCAGAGTGCAAGATCAGCCACCTCCTCTCGGTAGGCCTTCTCATTATTTTCGGTGATCAGGCCCACCACCACAGTGTCATCAGCAAACTTGATTATAGAGTTGGAGCTGAACCTAGCCACACAGTCATGTGTGTACAGGGAGTACAATAGGGGGCTGAGGACGCAACCCTGGGGGGATCCTGTGCTCAGGGTGAGGGACTTCGATGTACATGGTCATCACACGCCTCAGCACTGGTGAGTAAGGCAAGGCAGCGCCTTTACCACCTCAGGCAATTGAGGAAATTCAGAGTGTCTCCGAGGATCCTCCAGTGCTTCTACGCAGCGGCGGTGGAAAGCATCTTGTCCGGGAACATTACCATCTGGTTCGGGAATTGCTCTGCCAAGGACAAGAAGGCTCTGCAGAGAGTAGTGCGTTCAGCCGAACGCACTATGGGAACTTCACTCACCCCCCTGCAGGAACTATACAACAGGAGGTGCAACTCCAGAGCAAACAAAATCATGAGAGACCTCTTCCACCCCTGCAACGGACTGTTCCAGCCGCTACGGTCAGGCAAACGCCTCCGTTGCCATGCAGTGAGAACGGAGAGGTTGAGAAGGAGTTTCTTCCCAGAGGCAATTCGGACTGTAAACGCCTTTCTCACCAGGGACTAACTGTACAGAACGTTTTTCCTTCTATTATTTATTATGTAAAATAATATGTGTGTTAAGATTGTGTTTATAATTTGTTTGGTTGTTTTGTTGTTCCGCGAGCATTGCCACTTTCATTTCACTGCACATCTCGTATGTGTATGTGACAAATAAACTTGAACTTGACTTGACTTGATATCCCCCCATCTTGACTACCTGGGGCCTGGACTTGAGAAAGTCCAGGACCAAGGCACACAGGGGGGTGTTAAGCCCCAATTCCAGCAGCTTCTCAGCAAGTCTGGTGGGGACTATCGTGTTGAAGGCTGAACTGAAGTCTATGAACAACATCCTCACGTAGCCCCCCTTCTGGCTGTCAAGGTGAGAGAGAGCGGTGTGCAAAACCTGGGAGACCGCAGCGTCCGTGGATCTGTTCGGACGGTATGTGAACTGCAACGGGTCCATGTTGGGAGGGAGGAAGGCGCAGATGTGGTTCTTGACCAGCCTCTTGAAGCATTTCATGACTACCGAGGTGAGGGCCACCGGTCGGTAGTCATTCATCCAAGCTGGAGAGGCATTTTTTGGTACAGGTACAATTATGGATCTTTTGAAGCAGGCAGTGACCACGGACTTGGCCAGGGAGAGGTTGAATATTGTAGTGAGCACTGGAGCTAGCTGAGTATCACAAGACTTAAGGGCTTGTCCCACTGTACGAGGTAATTCAAGAGTTCTCCCGAGTTTCCCCTGATTCAAACTCGGAGAATTATGGTAATAGCCGCTCTTAGGTACTCGGGGCTCTCGTGGACATTTTTCAACATGTTGAAAAATCTTCACGAGCTTACTGCGTTTCCTGAGTACCTGCCGTTAGCGTTACGAGCCACTAAGAGACATCCCGAGCTCCGACGTACCCGCTACGTACATTCTACGTACTTACCACGAGTTTGATTTTTTTTTAACTCGGGAGAGCTCTTGAATTACCTCGTACAGTGGGACAGCCCCTTAAAGTACTCACCCAGATATGCCATCTGGGCCTCCAGCTTTCCTCGTGTTCATACGTGTCAGAGCCCTCCTCACGTCAACTACGGCCTGGCATCTGGAAATATGGACGTCTAAAAGGAAGAGTCCTACCGACTGTGAAGGGCGGTGAAGGATGCTAAATTGAGGTATGTTTTGTTTTACTGCTGACTAGTTAGCACAGTACAAACGGTTTTCACTGTACCTCGGTAACTGTGACAATAAACTAAGCTCAAACTCAACTCAATACTCCAGAAGTTCTGCTAGTCCAGCGCGACCAAAGTTTTGCAGGTGCTAGATTACTGGAGTTTTACTGTACAAATATAATGTTCGTATTGAAGGTAGGCATGCAGGTGCAGCAGGCAGTAAAGAAAGCGAATGGTATGTTAGCTTTCATTGCAAAAGGATTTGAGTATAGGAGCAAGGAGGTTCTACTGCAGTTGTACAGGGTCTTGGTGAGACCACACCTGGAGTATTGCGTACAGTTTTGGTCTCCAAATCTGAGGAAGGACATTTTTGCCATAGAGGGAGTGCAGAGACGGTTCACCAGACTGATTCCTGGGATGTCAGGACTGTCTTATGAAGAAAGACTGGATAGACTTGGTTTATACTCTCTAGAATTTAGGAGATTGAGAGGGGATCTTATAGTAATTTACAAAATTCTTAAGGGATTGGACAGGCTAGATGCAGGAAGATTGTTCCCGATGTTAGGGAAGTCCAGGACAAGGGGTCACAGCTTAAGGATAAGGGGGAAATCATTTAAAACCGAGATGAGAAGAACTTTTTTCACACAGAGAGTGGTGAATCTCTGGAACTCTCTGCCACAGAGGGTAGTTGAGGCCAGTTCATTGGTTATATTTAAGAGGGAGTTAGATGTGGCCCTTGTGGCTAAGGGGATCAGGGGGTATGGAGAGAAGGCAGGTACGGGATACTGAGTTGGATGATCAGCCATGATCATATTGAATGGCGGTGCAGGCTCGAAGGGCCGAATGGCCTACTCCTGCACCTAGTTTCTATGTTTCTATGTATTCATTTCAAGTGAAGTAAAAGCAATCTACTATAAGCCTTAATTTTTCCCAAGAGCCAGGTAAAGGAAAAGTTAGGAAAAGTTAGTTAGATTAGAAGAAAATGGAGCTCAAATAAAGACAAGATGTTACAGTACATAAAGCAGTCAAAGCTGTTTGGCTCTTGTGATTTCAAGGTGTCAGTAAACCAGGTAGTGGACAATGAACTGTACCCATTATCTATTTCTATTGCAGGAGTTGTCATGAACCAAACTTTTCATCAAACTAGATCTGCCACACACAAATGCTCAGATGAATGTGGGTCAGGAGATTCAGCAATATTTACTAATTATGCTTGTACTCATACACAACACTAAATTGTGCATGAAATTATTACCAAAGACCTACCCAGAAACTAGAAACAAAATATTAGGAAACATTATCAGAGAGAGTGGGATAAACAAGATGCATATATTTTAGCAGTTCACCATGTCTCTTCACAATTCCTTGGAAGAATTTTCAGTTATAATATAAACCCACACATACTTAAAATATTGGAAAAAAAATAACTTGTATCTGTATAGGATTTTTCATTGTCTTCTCTAAACATGTGCTGCAGAAAAATAGTACGTATTGCTCAAGAATTGTGTGGCCAAGGAACAAAATGAACTCTTTTTAGCCTACTTACAAAAGAAGGTGTAACTAAATGACGCTTATTTGAGAAAAGTACCAATAAACATTTGGTAGCTTGGCACAGAATCCTAACATTTAATTATACAAGTAATGCCCCAACACAATATCAACACCATTTACTAGCTTTAAAACGATCTGCTCCATACTCACCATTATCTCCTTTCTCACCCTTTTCTCCTTTTCTTCCTCTTTCACCTCTGCGACCTTTTTAAAAAAAATAATGACATTACATACATGTTAGTGAACAAATATATCCAAAGAGTAAACTGAATTTGAAAGTCTCAGCCTATCCATCCTCACCCTATAACTCACGCCTGAAATCCCAGGTAACATCCTGGTGAAATAATTTTGCACTGTGCCCACTTCTAAAGTAATGCACAAAATATTGTATTGGAACAGAACTTGCTATTGAACAACTTTCTGACCATAAACCTTTGTGACTCCCAACTGTCTGATGGAATCCCTATCCTAGAGGTGGAGACCTGGTGTGGCATCAAGGCTTGTGCTACATAATGTACTGCAATGTGGAATAGAGAGGTTAAAATCAGGTGCCAGTGTGTCTGACCTTTCACTCTGTCACTGTTCTCAGCACTCAGTCCAGATCTGACCTGAGGGGCCAGATGCATTTTCAATTAAAAATAAAACATAAATTAAAATTAGGGGCTTCGTAGGAGTTGCATGATTTTGGATGTGGATCTTCCCTACTGGATATGATTGGTGATGTGTGATGCCTTTCAGTGGCCCACATTGTTCACTGCAGGCTGCTTCAAACCTACTTTCCCATACATCGTGGCAACCATACCCCTGTCCCTCATCTCATAATCCAGCCAGCCACCAATCTGCTGATCCAAAGTGACCATTCAACCTCCGTCACGATCCCATCCATGATCATTAGTTAATAAGGTCATAAGTATTAGGAACAGAATTAGGCATTTGGCCCATCTACTCCGCCATTCAATAATAGCTGATCTATCTCTCCCTCCTAACCCCATTCTCCAGCCTTCTCCCCATAAACCCTACCACCCATACTAATCAAGAATCTATCTATTTCTTCCTTAAAAATATCCATTGACTTGGCCTCCACAGCCTACTGTGTTAAAGAATTCCACAGATTCACCACCCTCTGACTAAAGAAATTCCTCCTCATCTCCTTCCTAAAGGAACGTCCTTTTATTCTGAGGCTATGATTTCTGGTCCTAGACTCTCCCACTAGTGGAAACATTCTCTCCCCATCCACTCTATCCATGTCTTTCACTATTCACTATTCCCTCATCCTTTTAAACTCCAGCGAGTACAGACCCAGTGCCGTCAAACACTCATCAATGTTAACCCACTCATTCCTCGAATCATTCTTATAAATTTCCTCTGGACCCTCTCCAGAGGCAGCCATCCTTCCGCAGATATGGAGCCTTTTCCTGGGACACCTACTGGTAACCTCCAACTACCAAGCCTATCACTGGATAACAATCCCTGTACTGCCAGCTGCCAAACCATCCCTCAAAGCTTGTTCCCTCATCATCAATCTCACCCATTAACCATCAAAATCCTCTGCAGATATTAAATGTACCAGCCAACCAACAATCAGAACTTCTGCCTATCAAGCTGTCCCTGTGCCTACCAAATCTGTCCCCATTTACCAAGCAAACACCTAGACAATCGATGTTTCCGTCCACGCCGACTGTTGGTCAGTCGTCAGCGTTGATCATTCCCAATATCACCTACAAGAACACTACCTCATACTCTGCCGGGATAAACTACAACCCAATTGTATGAACAATTAATTTTACAATTTTAGGTAGCCTGCACGTCCGGTTTTGCTTTCTCTCACCTTTTGATCCACCTAGGGTCTCCCACACTTACCAAACCCCCAGCTTCACATTTTCCTGTTACCCGGTTGTATACACCTCCCCCCATCTGGTTTTGTCTGGGTATCACCCACACACTTAACCTACTGGGTCTCCTATTCGAGCCTCCAACTGGTTCCATCTGCCCATCTTCCTCCCCTTTTACATTTACTAGCTTCTTTACTTATTATATTCCAGCATCTGCAGCCTCTTGTGCATTCACTCATTACCTTCCAGCGTCTATCGCTATCTCCGCCTGCCCTCTCCCATCCTGGCACCATCTGCCCCCATTTTTCTCACTTCTTTTTTCCCTTTGGGGTGTGAGATTGCAACCTTCACGTGGTCCACCCTGTTTCGACCAATGCAATCAACCCACCGTACACAAACAAATAGATCAAATAGAACAAGTTGACCTACATCTTTAGGCTGTGCACGCCATACGCAGGAAGAAGAAGACTCTCTCTTTATCTGTCTCTACCCATCACCCACGTTACACTGACTACCAACTCCACAACCCCTGCCCCTTTGTCTCTTCCCCATTTGGCTTCATCTACCCAAAAAAAAATCTTTGCCTGTCTACCCTATTTGTGCCTGAATATAGTTAACATCTTCTTGGATGGCCAGCTGAAAATGAAATTTTCAGTTATAATATAAACCCACACATACTTAAAATATTGGAAAAAACAATAACGTATCTGTATAGGATTTTTCATTGGCTTCTCTACAAATGTGCTGCAGAAAAACAATACGTATTGCTCAAGAATTGTGTGGCCAAGGAACAAGATGAACTCTTTTTTGCCAACCTCCAAAAAATGGTGTAACTAAATGACGCTTATTTGAGAAATGTACCAATAAACATTTGGTAGCTTGGCACAGAATCCTAACATTTAATTATACAAGTAATATTATACAGTTAACATCTTCTTGGATGGCCAGCTGAAAATGAAATGTCCTCGTTTGTGGAATACTCTTGGAGAGCTTTAATTTCCTTTTAAAAATGAATTGGCCGATTAATGAAACTCAGGATAATGCTTGAACAGTAACATACCGAATGATCCTTTTTGTCCCTTGACAGAAAACCCAGGCAGTCCACGCTCTCCAGGATCTCCTTTGAGTCCCGGGGATCCAGGTAGTCCAGGGATACCAACAATCCCTAAAAAGAAAATATGACTCTAGATGAGTAATATCCACAGGTTACATTTCCCTCGTGAAATATATTAAAACCTGAGAAAATTACAAGAGAAAACATATAAGGTGATTGAATTTTTGAATGCTGCAGTAAAGACTCAACAAAAATAAGACAAACACATTGTGCCAAATATATTTTCTGAATAGATCTTTGGTATCTAGTATCATACTAAAATAAACCCATTATACTTAAATAATGTACTCAAGTTGTGCTAGCAGAACATTGAAAGAGGAGGGACTATAATTACCCTAATGAGCCTGCCAAACCTACTCACCACAATAAGAAACTTCTGCAGTAAAATATAAGTGCTGGAAGAACTTAACAGGTCAGGCAAAAGTAGGTAAAGATCAGTTACAAAATAGGCTCATGATACGTTAAAAGGAAAAGTCATCATGGCTAGATCGGATTTGTCTGCAAATATTATATTAAAAAGAAGGATATATTAGGCAATTACAGGCCAGCCAGTATAAATAAATGGTATCAGGACCTGGTAACGGGAGGTAAAACAACAAAAACAGACTTGGTTGGTAGTCCCCTTTCTGCGGAGTTTAATGTTATAATAGAGCGATTGTTCCTACTTTCTTTTTCTTTCTTTTCTAGGGTCTATTTTCTCACTTTACTTCCTTCTCTAACTTCTTTTCTAAGGGCTTTCTTTTCCCAACACTCTTGCACTTCACGACTCTTGCGCACTTTCTTTACTTTCCTTACTTCTATCTTTTTCTTAAAGCTCAAAAAAAATGAAGCGGTACAAAAAATGTATTAAGATATATGTGTTGTGTAGTATTGTAATTTACCGTACTTCTAATAAAAATAAAATTTAAAAAATATATATATATATATAAGTGCTGGAGGAACTTAACAGGTCAGGCAAAAGTAGGTAAAGATCAGTTACAAAATAGGCTCATGATACGTTAAAAGGAAAAGTCATCATGGCTAGATCGGATTTGTCTGCAAATATTATATTAAAAAGAAGGATATATTAGGCAATTACAGGCCAGCCAGTATAATGCCATTGTTGGTGGCTTTCAGAACCAAAAATTTGATAAGATATCTTAACATGTTAATATCTATTTGGACATATTAACGTGTCAAGCATGCACTAAGAAAGAAGATGCCAAAGCAGCAGGACTTTGGAAGTGGATTACAACACTTCATGTTTGGTGCATATGATCAGAGATGATTACAAAGCCAATATTGTGATTGATTAACATGACATGAGATTTTGATAAAGTAATTGAAAGGATAGATGAAGGCAATGCAGTTAATGTTATGCAACTGGCCATTAAAAGGGTATGTGATAGGGACAACTTATTACGTTTGCTTTCCCATGTGCTAAAATTTGCTGTAACAACATAGAATCAAATTTGACTGAAGATGGAGAGTTGTAATGAAAGCGTGTTCTTGGGTCTGGAGCAACGCAGTGATGCCCCTAAGGTTCAGTATAAAGACAATTGTTCCCTTTATAGTAATGATTTAGAATTAGGGCTTTAGTGCACAATTTCAAAAACTGCAGGTCGCATGAAATCTGGAAGTATTGTAATCTGTGAATATAATAGGATGGGATTTCAAGAGGACAAATACTGGTAGAATGGAATTTAATTTAAGAAATTAAATTCTATCCATAGATGGAAGAGGTGATACATTTTGATTGTGGGTGGCACAGGGGCACAACCAGTAGAGCTGCTGCCTCATACTGTAGCTGGAGAGGTTCAATCCTGACCAGTGCTGTCCACGTAGAGTTTGCACGTTCTCCCTGTGGTTTTCCTTGTTTTGCTCCAGTCTCTTTCCACATTCCAAAGACATGCATGTTGATCAACTAATTTGCCATTGTATTGCCCTTGCTGCATCGGTACACTGTAGAATCCTGGGGTACTGATGGGGATAAGTAAGTGACAGGGAAATTCAGTAGGGAACAGCATTGCTCTCGGAGCCGGTATTGGCGCGATAGGCAAACTGGCCTTGTTCTACAACTTGAAGACATGAAATACGGTAGAAGGAAAGGTGACCGTTCTCACAAACCATGTGCTACAGTTTTAAATTGATTGCTATAGCATACGTTTATAAAGATTATAACACCGAAAGTTATTTTGTACAGAGGATGGTGATGATCTAGAATTCACCGCCTGATGGTTTGTGGGAAAAATAAGGGTTCAGGGGTAATTAGATAGACATTTGGGGGGGGGGACAATTTGTAGATCTATATGGATGGCGCAGGGCAAGACATAGCTTTACAATATTTTACAGGTTAGGGCGGCTCGGTGGATTGGAACAGAAAGAAGCACAGTAGTGAAAGAGGAAAACTTTTGCACATGAGAGGCTGGTATTTGGAATGCACTACCTGATTGGATGAAGCACATGGACCCAAAGAGCATTCTTTGGAGAAGTCTGTGGGTTAACGTATGATGAGCATTTGACGGCACTGGGCCTGTACTCACTGGAGTTTAGATGGATGAGGGGACGCGTCATTGAAACTTACCGAATAGTGAAAGGCTTAGATAAAGTGGATGTGGGGAGGATGTTTCCACTGGTGCGAGAGTCTAGGATAAGAGGTAATTGCCTCAGAATTAAAGGACATTCCTTTGAGAAGGAGATGAGGAGGAATTTCTTTAGTCAGAGGGTGGTTAAATCTGTGGAACTCTTTGCCACAGGAGGCTACAGAGGCCGTCAATGGATATTTTTATGGCAGCGATAGATAGATTCTTGATTAGTATGGGTGTCTGAGGTTATGGGGAGAAGTTAGGAGAATGGGGTTTGGAGGGAGAGATAGATCAGCCATGATTGAATGGAGGAGTAGACTTGATGGGCCGAATGGCCTAATTCTGCTCCTATTACATGACCTTATGTCCTTATGACTTGAATAAATATTTGACAGAGAGGAAATGTTGATAGGGGTAGAGTGCACCATATTGAAGTAACTGGATCGCTTTCAAAGCTGGTGCAGACTATATGGGCCAAATGCTTTTGTTCTGCTTTGTGATATAGTATGTTTACAAATATTAAGGTCAATTTAATATTAAGTTAAATATTGATATAAACTCTTGTTTGTGGAAGAGCAATAGCTTTAGATTTCACTTCTTATCAATTCAATGTGGAATTACCTATATTTTGGTGTTTCATGTTTGTGGAGAATTTTATCAGCAATAGCTCTTTCTGAAGCACAAATCAATCACAAATCCTCTTCCCTTACTTAGTGTCATCGTTGTAAAAATGTTCAGAAAGTACACTCCAAACTCCAGCCACGTCGCACAAAAAGCTTTTCTGCCTGGCTTTAGTTTCAAGCATAATATAAGTCTATCTTTGTCAGAGGATTGAAAAGTCAAAACATTCTACTTATAAGCACTGTATAAACAATTGAATTGCACACTCTTTAAGTGAGTCAGAGGACCTGATTGCCTGAAATAAAATAGCCTCTGCCTAATCCCAAAGACCAATCGTAAATCTTTTCTGTGCCCTCCCTCACACTCTCAATATGATGACAACCACCAAGTGGGAGAACAATGGAAGACCCGGCATGGGGAAAACTGCTGAGAATGAAGGAGGACCACAAATGGAACGTGTTAAAAATGGTTTGTGTAAAATAGGATACTTTGTAACTTTGTAGGTGCCCTTTATGTGGTGACTCTTTGCATACCTTGGGTGTGCAAAACAAAGAATATCACTGTGACTTGTCACGTGACAATAAAGCATCATTCATTCATTCATTTCACTTTGGAGTCACGTGAGTGACTACGTGAAGAACCCTGCCAGGACGCATGCATGTCATATCGCTACACACATTGCGAAACAGTCAGGCGGGGTGGAACGACGTTCCCCCGCAGCGGCAGTTTTAAAAGCCGGAACCTGCAGGTAAGAGTTACTCTGCGGTCTTTTTGTGTTTTCCCATACTGATTTACAGGTGGGGAGCAAATGGACAAGTCGAAGAAAACAATGATGGCTGTGACAAAGCTGGTGGGGGAGGACCGCGGAGTAGCGGGCAGCCAGCAGCGGCCAGCGGCACATGAATCACCCATAATGGGAACAGCTGTGCCCGATGTCACCTCCGCACCAGCCAGATCCACTCCGCGGCCGGGCGGTAAGGCAAAACAAAAAACCAACAAAGTCGTGGACTCAGATGAGTCCGACTTTGAGCAGCCGCGAGTGGCCAGCGACCGTGAGCGCTGGAGCCGGATGGAGCGGTGTGTGGAGCACTTGCTCCAACGTGACAGGCTCAGGGAGATGGAGTCTAGTCAATGTGGGCACTATGTAAAACCCACAGCAGCACCGCTTGTAGGGCTGCACAGTGCATCTCCCTCGTCAGAGGGGAGTACTGGGGGTCAGTTCTGGGCTGATCCTGAAGAGGGGTTTGCAGAAGAGAAATCAAGTGTGCAGGAGGTGCAGGAACGTGAAAATCTACTGGACATGGTGTCCAACTTCATACAGCCAGACCAAACTGGCCAAAACCTGGAACAAAAACTAGCTGCCAGTATTGATTATATGTCCTTTAACCAGCTACAGGAACAGGCTGTATTGGACACCACGGCAAGACACTTGGCACCGGGTAACTGTATATCCCTGAATGTTCCTGTTGTAAATAATTGCATATGGAAACATATCGGAGTAGGAGTTAGAGGCATGGATGTCAAACTCCAAAAGGTATTAAAGCTCCTAACAGCGGGAATAACAGCTTTCACCCGCACAGTAGAGAAGGACATGTCGCAGGACCAACAGGATGCACTGGCACTGCTTTGCAACACACAATATGAAATAAACAGCATCAGGAAGAGTGCAAACCTGGAAACGTAAAACCACCAAATTCTACTATTTGGAGGTAACCTATCAAAGCAAGTCAAGGTGCTTGATGAGGAGGCAAAAACCCTGGGGCTCATAAAAGGGACTTCATCAAAAACCTACTACGGCCATAAACAGCACCCTTACGCACCTACCAGAAGAACAAGACAAACTGGTGAAAGCTCGAAGGTCCGGTACACCGAACATGAGTCTTTTTTAGGCCATGGCCCAGGCTGGCCTTCTTGGAAGATACGCAAACCTCCAACATCAACCAAACCACAAACCCAGACACCGGCGCCTCAACATCAACGAAGGATTTACAAAAATAAGTAAACCTGCCACTGGTAACTATGGAGGTAGGTGGGTCTGGTTCCCTACAAATTGCAGGGAGCATGGAGGTTGGGGGGAGATTACACTCCTTTCTGGATGCATGGAGTATGTTAACTACCGACACTTATATTTTAAGCAGTATCCAGGGATATACCATAGAATTTATACACAAATACAGCCCTCCAGTTCAGCATGTACCGAACCGAATGTTCGTACTTTCCGGTAAAGAAAAATCAGAAGCGCATGCTGAACTGGAGCGGCTTTACACAAAAGGGGTAATTGAAAAATCCCAACACGAACCGCTAGAATTCATGTCCAATATCTTTACCAAAAACAAAAAAAGATGGTGGTTGTCGCATCATCATAGATTTGACCAAATTGAATACATTTGTACAATATATTCATTTTAAAATGGAAACCTTTGTCACTGCAAAACAATTGATTTCTAAAGGTTACTTCATGGCTAGCATCGATTTAAAAGATGCTTACTATTCATTGCCTATACGAGGTGACCACATATGTTACTTAAAATTCAACTGGATGGGACAGCTCTGGCAGTATAGAGTGCTGCCAAGTGAGTTAACATCAGCCCCCAGGCTGTTCACAAACATTTTGAAACCAGCCCTAGCGTTTCTACGGAAACGAAACCACATGGTCATGGCATATCTAGATGACATGCTTATTGTGGGCAGAACTTTGGAATTGGCCAAACAAACTGTAACAGCCACAAAACAGTTGTTTGAAAAACTGGGGTTTATTATCCATCCAGTTAAATCTAAATTAACGCCTTCCACTACTATGGACTATTTGGGGTTCACCATTGACTCAGTTCACATGTCGGTGACTTTGCCAAAGGGAAAGGCTATAGACTTAATAGAGGCTTGCTCATTGACATCAGTAAACCGTCCATCAGATTGGTAGCAAAAGTAATTGGCAAAATGGTGGCTGCTTTTCCAGCCACACAATTTGGACCTTTACATTACCAACATTTACAGAGAGCAAAAGTACGAGCACTCAAAATTAATGCTGGTCATTTTGACAGACCAATGAAGCTACCAATCAAAGCTAAAATGGAACTAAAATGGTGGATAGATAACATCTGGCTTTGTTCCAATCCAATCATTATCAGCAACCCTTCTATGGAGCTACAAACTGATGCCAGTGCACTTGGTTGGGGTGCCACCAATTCCATCTCCAGCTGTGGAGGTAGATGGACTGCACAGGAGGCATCATTATTACTAACACTGGGCATAAACTACCTGGAAATGTTGGGTGCATTCCATGGCCTAAAGTCATATTGTACTGGGTTATATCACCAGCATGTTAGACTACAGATTGACAATACCACCGTGGTAGCATATATCAACCACATGGGTGGAAACAATTCGACATCATGTGACAATCTGGCTAATACAATTTGGCAATGGTGTATCCAGAGACATATTTGGATATCAGCTACTTACCTACCAGGTAAATTAAATTTAGTGGCAGACACCAGGTCACGCAAATTTAATGAAAACATCGAATGGATGTTGAATAAAAAAGTATTTGCTGATATTACAGCATGGTATGGAACTCCAGATATCGATCTATTCACATCCAGGCTTCATCACCAGTTATCAAACTATGTTTCGCGGGAACCAGACCCTGGGGCAGCGGCGACAGATGCATTTTTTCTGCATTGGGGGAAATTGTTTATTTATGCATTCCCTCCTTTCTGCCTCATCAGTCGGGTATTAAGGAAAATACAGCAAGACTCTGCGTCTGGTATTTTGGTAGTACCCGATTGGCCTACTCAACCATGGTTCCCTGTGATACTCAACATGGTTAGAACCATGTATCACCATCCTGAATAGATCAGATTTATTGGTTCATCCCGTAACAAGGGATAGCCACCCATGCCATAACTATATGAATTTATTAATTTGTAGAGTCTAAAAATACCTCTACTACAGCTGGGACTGATGGACCGAAGAGTGAACATGATTTCGGAGGCCCACAGACAGTCCACCAAAAAACAGTATCTGGTCTATATCAGGAAATGGGAGATGTATTGTCACAGAAACAGCATCACCTACAGATTAATGAACATCCCGTCTGTTCTGGAATTCCTGGCAGGCCTCCATTATGATGAGGGGCTCAGTTATAGCGCCATCAACTGCGCCAGAAGTGCCCTATCAACTTATCTATGGTAAGGAACAGAGCGTCACTCTGTTGGGACTCACCTACTGGTAACAAAACTTATGATGGGAATTTTTAATACCAATCAAGAACCAGGTACTCGCAAATATGGGATGTGAGTATTGTCCTGACGATGCTCAGGAATTGGTCTCCAGCAACAGCTCTGTCCCTTCATAGACTGACATTAAAAACAGTCATGCTAATGGCATTGGTCACGGCACAAAGGGTACAGTCATTACATAAATTAAGACTGGACAACATGACTTCTTCATCTGGAAATATTACGTTTCATATTTATGAATTAGTTAAGCAGAACAGACAGGGATCAGCAGGCCTCAATATAGAATTTAGGTCTTACCCAACAGATGATCGTCTCTGTATAGTAAGACATTTGTTGTTATACATGGAGAACATGAAAATCATCAGAGGAAATGAGAAGGCACTTTTAGTCAGCCACAAGCAACCACACAAAAAAGTGATGGTCCAGACCATCTCAAGATGGCTGAAACAGGTTCTAATACAGGCTGGGGTGGATACTAATATTTTTTAAATCTCATTCCACCAGGGCTGCAGCTACATCAGCAGCTATGCAGTTGGATTTACCAATGGACCAAATCCTCAAGACAGAGGATGGTCAAGGGAAAAAACATTCCAATTATTTTATCATAAACCAGTCATTAAACCTGGAACATTTGCAGAAACAATTTTAAGTTCTGTAATTTAATTTACCCCATAAATAGGGGCTATAATTTGGTGTTAATAAATGTTCATGGATTTCAATGTCGGATTCATGTCTAAATTATGTTGACACAATTTCTCCCACAGTCATTGACAGATGCAATGCATGGACTCCTTTCCACGGCATGAAATCACAGAGATTTGAAATCTTCACGTAGTCACTCACGTGACTCCGAAGTAAAATAGTAAGATTAAACGAGAACTTACCAGTTCGAGGTTTGATCATTATTTTAGGAGGAGTACGTTGAGGGAATATGTGCCCTCCGCTCCCACCCATAATCATATACTCAACTGGTATTTCTTCTCTAATCTTACTATGTTCAGTCATTACAGTTATCTGTGATTTCACAATGCTGCTTTGAAGAATGACACGCATGCGTCCTGGCGGGGTTCTTCACGTATTGCCTCAACGTACTCCTCATAAAATAATGATCAAACTTCGAACTGGTAAGTGCTCATTTAATCTTACTATTCTTTCATTCATTGGATGAGGCTAGACCTGCACATTATATACATATTATAAAGGTCCATTGCTGCTTTCATACTCTGCCTCTCTTTCTCAAGCCCTGAGTTACGTAAGCTTTGTTAATCACCTTGCAAGTTTGGAACTTGCTTTTGACACTTCAGTGATTATTAATTGCTAAGAAATGTTGCAGCAAATTTAGGATGAATAAATCTTCAACAACATACTATTGAATAAAAGCACTTTTTTAAAATTAAACTCACCATCAGCTCCAGGAAATCCATTTAGTCCAGTAGGTCCATGAAATCCTTGATCACCTTTGTCACCTTTTGGTCCAGGGGGTCCTAAAAAATGGAGTACTCAGTCAACCAATTGTAATGTAATAGTTTGACCACTGGAGGTAATTTTATTTCATTAGGAAATACAAGTACGTTAAATCTGACCGATATTTTCAAAAAGCAAAGTTCTTAGGTCTCATTATGTTCACAATCTCTACATTTATCCGATGATGTATTCCAGTAAACCAATGTCATATAAACTGAGAATTCTCATATAATGAAGTTTGCAAAGTTCCATATGCAGTCAACATACACCGGGTAATCAAAGAACATTTGCACCAATGCTAATTGAACAAATAATAATTGAATACCTTTTTTCTTTACTTTGACAACATTTAATGTTTTTGCCCAAACAAGGAATATTAAAGACAACACAGTAAGGCACTTTCTAAATCTTAGTTTATGTTCTTTACATGGGACACGGTTATATTATAATCTAGACCAGTTTCTATATATTCATCCTACATTATATAGTATTAAAGCAGTTGTAATACCTTCCATATTAAATTAAATATTTTCATTTCCACAACTGTGTATGCCACCAGTTAATCTATTAAACCATTCTATTATAGAATTTATAAATGGCATCCATGGTAGAATTTGTGCTGCATTGTTTGTCAGTTTTACCACTTAACTTTGGTGTGGTCAAAAGGGCTTTTGGCACATTGGCCTTCATTAGTCAAAGCATTGAGAATAGAAGTTGAGAGGTCATGTTGCAGTTGTATAAGGCATTGGTGAGGCTGCATTTAGAGTATTGTGTTCAGTTTTGGGCACCATGTTATAGGAAAGATGTTGTCAAGCTGGAAGGGATACAGAGAAGATTTATGAGGATATTGTGAGGATTCGAGGGCCTGAGCTATTGGGTGAGGTTGAACAGGCCAGGACTCTATTCCTTGGAGCGCAGGAGGATAAGGGGTGATTTTATAGAGGTGTACAATATCATGAGAGCACAGATGCACAGAGTCTCTTGCCCAGAGTAGAAGCAAGAACCAGAGGACATAGGTTTAAGGTGAGGGGGGAAAGATTTAATATGAACCTATGGAGTAACTTTTTCACACAAAGAGTGGTGAGTGTAGTTAGCAAGCTGCTGGAGGAGGTAGTTGAGGCTGGTACGATCGCAACATTTAAGAAACATTTAGACAGGTACATGGATAGAACAGGTTTAGAGGAATATTGGCCAAATGCAGACAGATGGGACGAGTGTAGATGGGACATGTTGGCCATGATGGGGCAAGTTGGGCTGATAGGCCTGTTTGTACGCTGTAAGACTCCATAACTACGAATCTTTGTCTCGTATGTTTGCCAAGTTTGTTTTATTGCCACATTTTGTAGGTCTGGAGAACGCTGAGCCTCCATGTCTCCATCATCATCCAGCTCAATTTTATGACGTACTTGGCAGTGTTAGTCATTACCAAGACACAAGGAAACAATAAACAATGAAGTTTATAGAATATTCAACACTCAAAGGTATTTATTTGTCTTGTGTAATAGTTATGAACCAGAAAAATAAAATTGTTACTTGCTACAAGTTTACAGGCAAATAATTCACCACCCTCTGACTAAAGGATTTCCTCCTCATGCTCTTCCTACAGGAACATCCTTTAATTCTAAGGCTATGACCTCTGGTCCTAGACTCTCCCACTAGTGGAAACATCCTATCCACATCCACTCTATCCAAGCCTTTCACTATTTGGTAAGTATCTATGATGCCCTGCCCTTCATCCTTCTAAACTCCAGCGAGTACAGGCCCAGTGCCGTCAAATGTGTCATCGATCATCTTTGATGATATCCATTGCCTTCTTGAGGTAGCCTTTCCTGTAGATCATGAGACATTCCTGTAGAATGGGGACATCAGAACCTGTGACAGACCTGGCGACATTCACCACTTTCTGCAGCCTCAATCATTCATGAGCGATTGACTTTACAAACCAGGCCATGATTCACCCAGTCAGTATGCTCCGATAGACTTGCCAAATATCCTCGAACTTCTGGGGAAGTAGAGGTGTTGGTGAGCTTAAATCAATGAATTAGGCCGAGGACAGATCATCAGAGATGTACACACCCAGGAACTTGTGGAATCCTTCTACTGCCATCCTGCCAATGAGCACACGTGCGTGGCCCTTCAGCTTCCCCCTCCTGAAGTCAACAATCAGCTAACATTTAAATGTAGAACCAGCATGTTTTAGTTAAGATAGAGATTAAGAAATATATGAGCAAGAATCCACAAATCAAGATTTTTTTTTCTGTTGCCTTTTAAAGGAACAGGTCATGTTCAAACACTTTGAGGCAGCAGTCACAGCTGTGCTTAGTTTGTAATAGTACATGCCAATATGGCATAACAGCACCTCTAAAAAGATATACGTCTTTATTTATTTACCTGGCCATGTGACCCAATGTGTGTAGCAGCGCCTTTTTTTTCTATAAAGAAAGCGCTGGTCAATAGGAGATACGATCTCACGTGTAGTCCATTGGCACTAGAGTAGTTGGAGAATTAAACCATACGCGTCACGCTGTTGTTCATCGACTATTGCTTGGCGTTCAACACCAACATCCCTTCCAAGGTCAGGGAACTGGTTCCCTGCACATCCCTTTGCAACTGAATCTTCAGTCTCATCATCAACAGAACACATTTGGTATGAATTGGCAAGACCCTTCCTCCTCGATAACCATCAGCATAGGGGCTCCTCAAGACTCTGTGTGCGGTCCCTTGCTCTACTCACTCTATATCCATGACCCTGTAGCTGGACAGTTCCAACATTATCTTTACATTCGCTGACAGCGCCACCATTCTTGGGTGAATTACGGGTAATGATGAGTCAGAGTACAGGAGGGAGATTGATCGCCTGATTGTTTGGTGCCAGAACAACAGCCTTGCACTCACAGAACTAAAAAGCTGTTTGTGAACTTTAGAAGAGAAACCAAGTATCCTCAAATCTGTCTTCATCGAAGAGTTGTTGGTGGGGAAAAGTCCACAGCTTAAGTTCCTTGGTGTGCATATCTCTGAAGATCTGTCCTGGAGTCAGCACATTGATGCAATCATAAAGAAAGCCCATCAACGCCTCTACTTCCTTAGAAGATTGAGAAGATTTTGTATGTCAATGAATACTCTCTGGAACCTCTACTGGTGTACTGTGGAGAGCATATTGACTGGTTGCATCGTGACCTGATTTGGCAACTCAAATGCCCAGGAATGAAGGAGATTACAAAAAGTGGTGACCATTGCCCAGTCCAATACTGACCTCCCCACCATTGAAGGAATCTATGGGATGCATTTCCTTAAAATGTAGCTTCGTCAAGGACCTACAACACCTGGACATGCACTCATCCTACTCCTGCCATCGGGAAGAAGGAATAGGAGTCTGAAAACCAGGACATCTAAGTTCAAGAATAGGTTTTTCCCAATACCATCAGACTATTGATTACTACAAACTCCTATTAAGCTTCAAATTACAAACCATCTTGGTTGCATTAGGGATTTGGGGCTTTTATTTGTTTTGCACTATATTGTTTTTTATTTATTGAACTTTGTTTAGTTTGTTTATTATGTTTTCTATTGAGTACTGTATTTCCAAACATGTTGTGCTGCTGCAAGTAGGAATTCCATTGTTCTGTTTCAGTATGTGTGACACTCTTGACTCTTATGCACAACTATAGAGCTGCTGCCTCACAGCTTCACCAACCTGGATTCAATCTAAGCCTCCAGTGCTATCTACGTAGTTTGCACTTTCTGCTGTGACCATGTGGGGTTACTCCAAGAACTTTGTTTTCCTCCACATCCCAAAGATATGCAAAGTGTTATGTTAAATAGCTACTATAAATTGCCCTTGGTGTAAAGATGAGTGGGCGAATCTGAGAGCTCAGCTGATCAGAATGTACAAAAAGTAAAATGGGTTAAGAGTATGGTGAATGTTAATGGGCACTTGATGGTTGGTGCAGACTTGATGGGCTGCCACTTGTGCTTTATAGTTGTTGTCTGCTTCTGAAATTAGCATTGGTCATAGTCATAGATGGAAACAGGCCCTTTGGCCCAACTTGTCCACACCCTTGCAATAGTGCCTGCCTCAATTACCTTCTCCGGCAGCTTGTTCCATACACCCACCACCCTTTGTGTAAAAACATTATCCCTTGAGTTCCTATTAAATCTCCCCCCCCCCCCCCCCCCCCCCCCCCCCCCCCCACCCCCCCACACCCACACCTTAAACTTTAAACATCAATCCTTCTGTTCTCAAGCTTTATTAATACTATTATTCAACATTGCAATGTAGTTGGATGTATAAAGTCGGCTGCTTTACAAATGAAGGATTATTCATCTGCACTCACAGATGACTTTAATGTGGCATTGAAGAAAGTCAAGGACAGGATTCCTGTCCACATTCCTTTCTGAGTGCTCAGCAAGATGCAAGAGGAAATGTATTTAAAACGGCTAAGATAACTTCAGATAAAAGACATGCAAATAGAAGACACTTGAGGTAAAAATTGAAGACACTTAAAACTCAAGGTAAAGGAATCGCTAGGAGGTAGTGACCATAATATGATAAGTTCTAATTGCAATTTGAGAGTGAGAAGGTTAAATCAGAAATGTCAGTTGCAGTTAAACAAAGGGGCCTATGAAGGCATGAGAGAAGAGCTGACCAAGGTCGATTGGAAACGGATCCTAGCTGAAATGACAGGAATGAACAGCAATGGCAGGAATTTCTGGGCATAATCCTGAAGATGCAGGATCATTTCATTCCAAAGAGGAAGAAAGATTTTAAGGGGAGTAAGTGACAACCTTGGATGACAAGAGAAGTTAGGGATAGAATAAAACTAAAAGAAAAGGTGTGTGACATAGCAAAGAGTAGCGGGAAGCCAGAAGATTGGGAACTTTCAAAGGGCAACAGAAGGTAACAAAAATGACAATACGGGGTGAAAAGATGAAGTATGATGCTAAGCTGGCCAAGAATATAAAGAAGGATAGTAAAAGCTTCTTTAGGTATGTTAAGAGAAAAAGATTAGTAAAGACAAATATGGATCCCTTGAAGGCAGAAACAGGTGAAATTATTATGGGGAACAAGGAAATGGCAGAAGAGTTGAACAGGTACTTTGGTTCTGTCTTCACTAAGGAAGAAACAAACAATCTCCCAGATGCACTAGAGGACAGAGGATCAAGGGAGACAGAGGAACTGAAAGAAATTGATAAGGTCCCATGCAGGAGATTAGTTGGCAAAATTAGAACACATGCTATTGGGGGTAGGGTATTGACATGGATAGAGAATTGGTTGGCAGACAAGAAACAAAGAGTAGGAATAAGCGGGTCCCTGTCATAATGGTAGGCAGTGGCAAATGGAGTGCTGCATGGCTCGGTGCTGGGGCCGCAACTATTTACTATATATATTAATGATTTAGATGATGGGATTAAAAGTAACACTAGCAAATTTGCAGATGACACAAAGCTAGGTGGCAGTGTGAACTGCGAAGAGGATGCTAGGAGGTTGCAGGGTGACTTGGACAGGTTGAGTGCATGGGCAGATGCTTGGCAGATGCAGTATAATGTAGATAAATGTGAGGTTATCCACTTTGGCGGCAAGAACAAGGAGGCAGATTATTATCTCATTGGTGTCAGATTAGGAAAAAAGGAAGTGCAACAAGACCTGCGTGTTCTTGTACACCAGTCACTGAACATAAACATTGCAGGTACAGAAGGCAGTGAAGAAAGCTAATGGCATGTTGGCCTTCATAATGAGAGAATTTGAGTATAGAAGTAAATAGGTCCTTCTGCAGTTGTACAGGGCCCTGGTGAGACCACATCTGGAGTATTGTGTACAGTTTCCGTCTCCTAATTTGAGGAAGGACATCCTTGCTATTAAGGCAGTATAGCGTAAATTCACGAGGTTAATCCCCGGGATTGCGGGACTGTCATTGGAAAGATTGGAAAGAGTGGGCTTGCATTCACTGGAATTTAGAAGAATGAGATGGTATCTTATAGAAACGTACAAACATTATAAAAGGACTGGACAAGCTAGATGCAGGGAAATTTTTCCCAATGGTGGGGGAGTCAAGAACCAGGGGCCACAATCTAAAAATAAAGGGGAGGCCATTTAAACTGGGATGAGAAAAACTTTTTCATCCAGAGAGTTGTGAATTTGTGGAATTCCCTGCCACAGAAGGCAGTAGAGGCCAATTCACTGGATGAATTTAAAAGAGTTAGAGCTCTAGGGGCTAGCGGAATTAAGGGATTTTGGGAGAATGCAGGCATGGGTTACTGATTGTGGATGATCAGCCAGATCTGATTCCTGGGATGTCAGGACTGTCTTATGAAGAAAGACTGGATAGACTTGGTTTATACTCTCTAGAATTTAGGAGATTGAGATGGGATCTTATAGAAACTTACAAAATGCTTAAGGGGTTGGACAGGCTAGATGCAGGAAGATTGTTCCCGATGTTGGGGAAGTCCAGGACAAGGGGTCACAGCTTAAGGATAAGGGGGAAATCCTTTAAAACCGAGATGAGAAGAACTTTTTTCACACAGAGAGTGGTGAGTCTCTGGAACTCTCTGCCGCAGAGGGTAGTCGAGGCCAGTTCATTGGCTATATTTAAGAGGGAGTTAGATGTGGCCCTTGTGGCTAAGGGGATCAGAGGATATGGCGAGAAGGCAGGTACGGGATACTGAGTTGGATGATCAGCCATGATCATATTGAATGGCGGTGCAGGCTCGAAGGGCCGAATGGCCTACTCCTGCACCTAATTTCTATGTTTCTATGTTTCTATGTTAGGATCACAATGAATGGCGGCGCTGGCTCGAAGGGAAAAATAGCCTCCTGCTGTTTATGTTTCTATATTCAGCAGGTTAGCCATCAGCTGTGCTGAAAGGTCAATGTTCTTGATATATTCAATATTTAATGAAACTATCACCACTACAAGGCCGCTTGCTTTTGCAATAAAAGCGTTCTTATATTTAGCAGCAGCTTTGGACTGGATCTTGCTGGCAAAAGCCTGCTGCTCACAAATGCCACCTATAGTTAGTTACCCATGTTACCTCTGTTACAGCCATTCATATAATGGAAATTCCACCTTTTACAATTTAGTAATCATGACCCAAAAATTCAGAAATGGGAATATAATTCGCTCTCATGGAACCTATGTGAAAAATATATATAAACACTATTATGTTTTTAACTTGCATTTCCTGGGGCTTGTCCAGGTGATTCACCAATGCATTATGGAAAATTGCAATGTTGACTGTTTTATATGAACACAACACTCCCTCCTCCTGCCACCTAACATGGTGGCCGCCTGTACATATGGTCCAAATGTGAACAGATAATCTGGTCCAGCTACCTTGTCCACAGCGTTGCTCGCTCTCCAATCTATGAGGAGTTTTAAATGTTTCAGAGAATTGGTGCAAATATTGAAGCAAATAACCTTAAAACATTAAAATGATAATTTTATTTCACAAATTAAGAACTCAGGCAGCACGATTGCGCAGCGGTAGAGTTGCTGCCTTGCAGCAACAGAGACCCGATCCTGACTACGAGTGTTGTCTGTATGCCGTTGGTACGTTCTTCCCATTAAACATGTGAATTTTCTCTGGGAAGCTCCGGTTTCCTCCCACATACAAAGACGTATAGAAAGTGGCTTGGAATAAATGTAAAATTGTCCCTAGTGTGTGTAGGATAGTGTTAGTGCAGGGATCGCTGGTCCGCGCGGACTTTGTGGGTTGAAGGGCCTGTTTCCATGCTGTATCTCTAAACTAAACTAAACTAAAATAAACTAAACTAAATTAACTGAAACATGTAATAAAAATATTATACTAAACCAAAGTGATAAAAAGGAGCTCAACCTCTCCTTTACAGCCCTACAATTCTCATTGAAATCACTTCTTCCATTAGAATCCCACTCACAAATACTTTCCTTCTCTGGATTGCCTCCTCTGACATTCTGATCATTGGCCACTTTGGCTCCCAAACATCACCTCCCTTTGTTAGAACCTTTGTTAGAGTCAAGAGTGGTGACAGAACAGCATAGAATCCATCAGTGCACCAGGTTTACACTTTAGACTTTGGACATGAAGCGAATAAACAGGCTCTTCGGCCCGTCAAATCTGTGCCAACTAGTGATCATCCTGTACACTAGCATTATCCTACACACTAGGGACAATTTACAATTTTACCGATGCCAATTAACCTACATACCTGTACATCTTTGAAATGTGGGTGGAAACCGGAGCTCCTGGACAAAACCCATGCTGTCACAGGGAGAGCGTGCACACTCCATACAGACAGAACCTGGGGTCAGGACCGAACCGAGTCTCTGATGCTGTAAGGCAGCAAGTCTACCTCTGTGGCACTGTGCCCCCCTCTGAGCTGCATTTGTTTACAGATCACGGGACTCATTGGGTGTGGCTTAAACCTACCTTTTCTGATGCCAAGCTTGTGTTAACCTGTTGGTATAATCAAGTTTCTAGAACAATATTTACTATGGTTAAATCGTACAGGTTGCCCTCCTTTATTTGAAGATTGACATACAGACTAGGAGCAGCAATACCTGTGGTTATATGTCAATAAAAGGCTTCTTAACAGGTGCTACATTCTGACAATGCAAAAAGATAAACTCATTATGCAAGATAAATTAAGAGAAAACAAAATTAAACTAAATGATTCAGAGAATACAATAATTACAGTAATTTGAAGATATATATTTTAAATAACTTGATTATCGCTTACTGTATCCAAACTTCCATTGCAAGCATTCGTTAAGGATAAAATCAAAAGGGATGAGATCAAAATTACCTTGCGCTAAAGTAAGGTTTTTCAATGTAAGTGAATGCTCCCAGTCCTTCAGCCTCAGATCCTCTGTGACATTGTTGAGCATGGCTACCTCCTGTTTCAGTTGCTTCTCTGTGTTTTGCTGAACAACCTTCAAAATCTTCGCATCTTCAGACACATTTGCCAAACGTATTTGAAATAGCTGAAGTCTCGTGTGTTGGTTGCTAATATCCTCTGTGAAGGTGCTGTTGACTGTAGTAAGTGCCCAACGTGCCTCCTTCACCTGCCTACTCAGATTTCCTGCATTTGACGTTAACTGTTTTAAGTTTGCCTGTTGCTTTTGGAGTGTATCCTGTGCACTGCTTAAACTTAGAGACAAATTGTATATTTCTTGTCGGTTTGTTGAACTAAACTGCTGTAAATCATCTTCTAAATCATTCACAGATGCATTAATGTCATCCATGCGTGCCTCAAAGCTCTGCAGCTTGGTTTCCAGTCTCTGAACAGACTCGCTCAATTGAAACAAAAGGACTGAACGATTCCGGAAAAGTTCATGTAGTTTCAAAATATTATCCATGACATCTTCCTTGGATGCCTTCTGCTCCATTGTTTGACGCATGTCTTTGAAGCCTTCACCTAAGGTTGTAATGTTGTCTGTCAATATTTTCCAATCAACGGGTGAGCGTTGATGTCTGGGAACTGAAAAAAATATAAATGTAAACATTGCAGGCAAACATCTTGCACTCTTTAGATCTAATCTCTTTTGAACAAGGTTATGTTTGACTCCATTTAACGTGAGCAATTTGCAAATCCTTGTTTACCAGCTCTCCCAAACATTCAATCAGTCCTAGGATGTGTACATTGGATGTCACATATTAAAATTCCAACAGCAAAACGTGCTAAATATTGGGCCTTTAATGTTTGGATGAGGAATTTAACAGGCAATTTGGTACATTTGTTAGCAAACATATCTGAATCAAATACGAGCATTTTTAAATTAAATGTAACTTTATCTTAAAACAAGTGGTCACAGACTTATGAAAATGTACTGCCTATTCAAGGTGACCTATTCAATTGCAGTAGTTATTCTTTAACCGTTCAATTTAAAAACATGGATGGCACAATGGCGTAGTGTGTGGAGCTGTTGTTTCACAGCTCCAGTGACCTGGGTTCGATTCTGACCTCCAGTGCTGTCTGTGTGGAGTTTGCATGTTCTCTTCATGACCATGTGGGTTTCCCACAGGTCTTCGGTTGTCCCCCACTAACCAAAGATGTGAGGGAGTAGGTTAATCAGCCACTATTATTGTCCTGGGTGGGTACATGAAAGGTAGAATCTGTGGGGAGTTGATGAAATTGTGGGGGGAATTAAAATGGGGTTAATGTAGGATTCGTGTAAATGATTCGTGCAAAGGTTGGTGGGTCAAATAGCTTATTTCCATGTTATATGAATCAATGTTCTAGCATTTTCATGGCTTTTCTCCTTATGCAGAGATATTGATGCTAGAAGCCCCTGAAAGTCAGGGGATCCACATCACATAGAAATGTGAAAATATGTCAGTAGTGACAGCATGAATGAGCTAATAATATTTGAATGTGCCCATATATTCACAGGCATTAAGAACCATGAGTTCCAAAGAATTTAAAAGCAGATTCATTCTAGTCAAGGAACCCAGCACAATTGCAGGTGTTGGGTTTAGGTGCAGACGTTGGAGAACATTAGTATTTACCAGTATTGTGAAATGGAAAAATAACAATTCAATAGATTGCTTTATAGAGTCAATGAGTCATACAGCATGGAAACAGGCCCTTGGCCCAGTTTGCTCATATCTACCAAGGCCCCATCTACACTAGTCTCACCTGCCTGCATTTGGCCCATTTCCCTCTAAACATTTCCTATCCATGTACCTGTCCAAATGTCTTTTAAACGTTATAGTTTTTACCTCAATTACCTCCTCCAGCAGCTAATTCCTTACACCCACCACCCTCCTTGTGAAAAAGATGCCCCTCAAATTCCTATTAAATCTTTTCCCTTTCACCTTAAATCTATGTCCTCGGGTTCTAGATTCCCCTACTCTGGGTAAAAGACTCTGTGCATCTACCCTATCTGTTCCCCTCTTACACACCTTTGTAAGATCACCTCTCATCCTGCTACACTCCAAGAAATACAGTCCTAGCCTACCCAACCTCTACCTAAAGCTCAGGCCTTCAATATCCTTGCTTAACAAAATCCTTCTTGTAGCAGGGTGACTAAAACTGAACACAATATTCCAACTGTGGTCTCACCAGTGCCTTGTAAAGCTGCAACATAACCTCCCAATTTCTATACACAACACACTAACTGATGAAGGCCAATATGCCTAAAACCTTCTTGACCACCCTAACTACCTGTAATGCCACTTTCAAGGAAATAGGTACCTGCACTCCTAGATCCCTCTGTAATACAACACCCCTCAGAGCTCTGCCATTTACTGTGAAGGTCCAGCCCTGGTTAGATTTCCCAAAATGCAACACCGCACATTTATCTGCATTAAACTCCATTAACCATTCCCATTTGCACAACTGATCAAGATCCTGCTGTGATAACTACCTTTGCCATCTACAATAAATCCACTATTTATTGTCCAATAATTGCAAGTCCATTTTGCACTGCTGGCCAAAAATATATGTCGATTGCAAATGCTGTAAATTGCATTCAGACACTTTGTGGAACCAGGTATATCTTTTTGAACAATAACAGCAAGCACAGTTGGGAGGGTATGGCATGTGTATCATTGTTTTCCATTTATATAATGGGCCACCTCTTCCATATAAAGTGATATCATGCAGAAACTGCCAGCATTTCTTTGGTAAGGTGCCCCTAATTTTTTCACTTTCTCATTATTTCACATAGTTGTTAGCTACTCTTTGGGAGAGTTTTGCAGATTGCTCTCTAATTTTAGGCACAAATGTGTGCAATTCTACAGAACTAATACTGTGAAAGTTGCCCACTGAATTTGTGCCATGCAGTGAGGGACAATGATAAACATTAATGGAGTTAGATTTTTCTTAATTAAATATTATCCAAATAATCTCAATCGGTTAAAGTAGTTTTAGCTGCTTTAACTGACCTAATTTTATTAATTTTTAATAACTTTTTAATTGGCTTAGATATTAAAAAAATAATAATAATGAATATGCACATTCATAAGCATCATTAGTCTTTGAAGGCATTGACAGCTGGCTGAGCTGAGGACAGGTCTGCCAAAGTTTGTTAAGGTTTTTTGTGGTTTGGTTGCAATGTGATGGCTTACTCTACAGAAGGCTTCACTATTTAGGATCTGCAGGACTACCTATTAGATTGACTGGTAAATCTGCAAAAGGTAAGGATAGACATAGAAACATAGAAATAGGTGCAGGAGTAGGCCATTCGGTCCTTCGAGCCTGCACCGCCATTCAATATGATCATGTCTGATCATCCAACTCAGTATCCTGTGCCTGCCTTCTCTCCATACCCCCTGATCCCTTTAGCCACAAGGGCCACATCTAACTCCCTCTTAAATACAGCCAATGAACTGGCCTCAACTAGTTCTGTGACCTTCTGTGGCAGAGAGTTCCAGAGATTCACCACTCTCTGTGTGAAAAATGTTTTTCTCATCTCGGTCCTAAAGGATCTCCCCTTTATCCTCAAACTGTGACCCCTTGTCCTGGACTTCCCCAACATTGGGAACATTCTTCCTGCATCTAGCCTGTCCAACCCCTTAAGAATTTTGTAAGTTTCTATAAGATCCCCCCTCAATCTCCTAAATTCTAGCGAGTACAAGCCAATGTGCTTATTGCATCATCCAAAGATGATGTGATTATTGCATCTTCCAGCTGCCATTGTGGGCAGCTCGACACTGACAGTATGCTAGGCCATGAAGTGTGTGGAAGATTTCAAAATGGTAGATATGACAAATGATCACGAAGCAGAAGGAAAATTGTAAGAGTAGTGAGCAGGCCTGGAGCCTAAAGTAAGCTTCTCAAAGTTGCCCTTTGAGAAAATTAGTGAACAATTAAAATGATCCCTTTCGTAATGTAGAAGAAGAGAAAATGTATTCAAATCCTGCTGCTCTCAGGAAAAAAATCATTATAAAGGCAGGATTCATTTTTGTCATGTGTTAGGAATGTTTGAATATAAAATAAATTGAAATTGATTCTGTTCAGAACTGTAGTTCGGCCACATCTGGGACACAAGGTATAATTTTACAAACTGGTGTGAGACTAAATTCGCAATATACATTCCTGGAACCATGATTCATTACATTATCCCACTGTGTAGAGTTTTAGATTGCTCATATTAAGAGGCACATGATATCTCAAGCTTAGATGCAGCACAGATTTATGAGGATTAGGGCAGGGTGAAGGGGTGAACAGTTACAGCTATTATATTTAGTAAACTGAGTGAACATATAATTACACTCTAATTTTCATGAGCAGCCAAAACAAAGAAACCACAATCTCAAGATAAGCTGCAGAGCTGAATAATAAAATGTTTTGTGGAAAGATTTATTGGAACGCTTTGGCACAATGAACAGTCAATGCTAAACTTCACCAGTGTGCTCTAGCTACAGAATCATATTTACCTAAGTATAAGTTACAAAATTACAATTTTAATTGATGAGACCCCAGGCCAATAAGTAGAACATTAGATAAGCACATGTTGAATACAATTACAGAGGTATTTTGCAACATTGATATCAGTAACTACCATCCACTATTTAACAGAAGAATTGTGATCATGACAGAATCTGGTAATGGTAAAGCATTACATCTTTCCATCTAACTGCACTGATGAACTTCATGCCCTAATTTATTCCTCATTACCTAACCCTTATCATACTGTAGTAATTTTGGACCTCAACAGTGTTAATAAATCTTTCCCAATGCATAGTGTTCAATCGAGCTGCAGTTGACCAGTTTTTTTTAATACACCAGTTCCCTTTATCAGTTCCCTGTCCCTTGTGCTCAATGTCCTTTGAGATAAAGCCAATAGTCTATTATGGTTTGCTTACTTTGGCTGCTCATGAAAATTAACGAGTGTACCATACTTCTTGGTTATTTCTATCTTTGCACTAGGTTCTGTGATTTTCATTCATGATTATGATTAAAGGGCGGCACGGTGACTTGCTGCCTTACAGTGCCAGAGGCCTGGGTTTGATCCTGACTATGCGTGCTTGCCTGTACGGAGTTTGTACGTTCTCACCGTGACCAGCGTGGGTTTCCTCTGGGATCTCTGGTTTCCTCCCACATTCCAAAGATGTTCAGGTTTGTAAGTTAATTGGCTTGATATAATTGTAAATTGGCCCTTGCGTGTGTAGGATAGTGTTAGTGTACGGGGATCACTGGTCGGCGCGGACTTAGTGGGCGGAATGGCCTGTTTCCATGCTGGATCTCTAAACTAAACTAACACCCAAAATGTTCTTGCCCTTCCACTTCCCTATGGGGTCTTACCCTATAGGGGTCTGGTGGCAAAATGGATAGCCAGGTGTGCCATCACCTGTCCTTCAGGCTTTGAACTTTTGCATTCTCTCAGGCCTATTGAGGTGAGAGTGTCTGACAGCTGGCAATTCCCTTTGGAGCTGATGGTTGTCAGTCAACACAAGTCAGTTTAATGTTGCCTATATTCAAAACACTTAATTTGCTTCAGTCACCAAGGAGAAAAATAACCTAGTTATTTAAACTCTTAAAGTAAGTTGAATGTGTGTTCAGGTCATAAGGTCATAAGGGATAGGAGTCGAATTAGGCCATTCAGCCCATCAAGTTACTCCACCATTCAATCATGGCTGATCTATCTCTTCCTGCTAACCCCATTCTCCTGCCTCCACCCCATTACCTCTGACACCCGTACTAATCAAGAATCTATCTATCTCTGCCTTAAAGATATCCACTGAATTGGTCTCCACAGCCTTCTGTGGCAATGAATTCCAGATTCACCACCCTCTGACTAAAGACATTTTTCCTCATCTCCTTCCTAAAAGAAGGTCCTTTAATTCTGAATGTGGTTGGATGGCTAGGTTTCTGATTTATTTTAATGCTTCTATTATATTTTAGTTTTGCAGATTAGGAACAATTGCTTTCCCATTCCGGGATTCCTTTTAGGTTTGTAATCAATAGATTCTGATGGTTGATTGCTTGCGATGGAAATTGGAACGCTGTTTTAATTAAGTGTGCTTTTTATATTGGCTACAGTTCTGTTAATTTCAGGAGCTTTGCGTTTTTTTCAATATCATGTTTTTCCTTCCATGAATTGAATGAGTTGCAGCTTCAACAAAAATGTTGACATCGGAGACATCACCCTGCCTTTCGATGTTCAAGCTTCACAGTGAATGGTGGTGCTGCCTCGAAGGACCGAATGGCCTACTTCTGCACCTATTGTCTATTGTCTATTAATGCATTGTAGTCGCAACTGTTTCAAAATTTGAGTTGAGATTCTGAAATTTTCTAATCATATCTAATCTGCTTTGCTTTCAATCAACATTTGAGGATGATGTATATTACTTAAATGGAAATATGTTGATATGGAAGATGTATGAAGTTGTTCAAATCAGAAACTGGAGTAATAAGGGTAAAGAATTATCATATTGGACAGCTACAATATCTGCTCAGGCAACTCCTGCTCTTTAATTCTGAGTAGGAAGGAACTGCAAATGCTGGTTTACACTGAAGATAGACACAACATGCTGGAGTAACTCAGCAGGTCAGGCATCATCTCGAGAAAGATGAAAAGAGTGACATTTCATTTCAACTCAATTTTTTTCTCTTTATTCCTTCTCTATATTCATACATATCTTTGTCAGAGGAGCCGACTGGTGATACTATAGATTGAGGGGATGAAGTAACGCAAGCAGGAGAAACAGTACAGGGAATGATTTTCTCAGACATTACCAGTTTTCATATGTTATTGAATTTAAATAAAATTAAGTTAGACTAAAATATATCTATACATTGAATTTTGAAGAACATTGAATTCTCCACTTTTATGTAACTACAAAACCCTCACTCTTTCTTCTTCCCCCACACCACCCCTCTTATCTCAAGCCTCTTGCCTGTGCCACATCTGGACGTGCACATATTTCTCCCCTCCCCCTCCCCTTCAACTCACATTCTTTCCCCTAGTTTCACAATTGGCAATTCTTCAATCCTTTTCTCTCACACCTTGTGTCTTCATCTCTGGCCTTTGTTCAAAACGTCTTCCTATCAACGCCTCTCACCCGTATCAACTGTATCAACCTAAAACATGCCAGGCGTTGTTCTGCCCCTCCTCTCTTTCAGCTTTCTGCACCCCCCCCCACCACCTCACAATTAGTTTGAAAACGGGTCCGGACCCGAAACTTCACCCATCCATGTTCTCTAAAAATGCCTGACCCACTGAATTATTCCTGCACTTTGCATCATTTTCAGTAAAATATATTGCTGGTTAGGGTAATATAATTAGTGGCACTATAAGTCCACTTTATTCTGTTTCAGGAACACAAAACTAAAGATAGACACAAAATGCTGGAGTAACTCAGCGGGACAGGCAGCATCTCTGGAAGGAATGGGTGACGTTTCGGGTTGATACCCTCATTCAGACTACTTGCTCCATGAGCCAGTATGAACGTGCCTGACCCATATATTGGTCTCGACTCTTCTTTCCTGGCTGTTTTTTATAACCTTTGAATCTGTTATGGTCCAAAAATCTGTCTATTTGTATGAGTATGTTCAGCGACTCAGCCTTCACTGCTCCCTTGAGCAGGATTTCCAAAGATTTATGAGGTACTGAAAGAAGAAATTCCTCTCACCTCAGTATCAAGCAATCCATAAAAGTGAACGCGCTTTTGGAGAGGTTCCATGCGCCACATCAGAGATGCTTGAAACGAGTCTCCCTAACGTGATTATCTAAAAATAATTGGGCAGGGAGGGCCTAATTTTTCTCTCAGGTTTCTTAAAGTCTTGAATATAAATGGATAAAGCAATAAAGAAAATCCATAGAATTTTGTACTTGGCGAACAGGGGCACACAGTAGAATAGCAATGATAACGTTATATAAGACACTAGACCAAGTGGGATGTGTTGAGCCCTGTTTCCCAAACGCAATATTCCACCACTCACCCGTTCCCCCAACGCAACCCGTTCCACTAACACAATATTCTGTCACTCACCCATAACCCCCAACTGTGCAGGCGCAGCTCATTTGCCCTCATCCCCCAACAATCTCTCCCCCTCCTCTTCACCTTCCCTCTTCCCTCTTCTATCTTCTCTCTTCTATCCTCTCTCTTCTATCTTCTAACTCCTCTCTCCTTTCTCCTCCTCCCCTCTCCCACTCCTTACAACAATATAACAAATCTCTCATTGCACTGCGTGGAACACTGTTAATGGGCAGTTTATGTAAATGAGATCCCATTGTGGCATCATAGTGGCTAACTGCCAAACTGGCACTGCAGTGTTCAAATTATTCTTTCTCAAACTTTCTCAAAAATGTGAATAACTTGTAAAATATAACATCAATCTGAAGGAAACACGATCCACTACACCACAAGTCCACGAAGGTGGTGCAATAATTGTAGCGCTATCGTGTACCGTTTTGGCATAGTTAAGGCCATGAAAAGCTGACAAACAAACACGCAAACTCACTGACAAGATGAGAATTTTAGTAATATATAGACAAAAGATAGATAGATAAATATCTGGCCCCAGTGAGGTTGGTGTTTGGGTGCCCCAGTGTAAAAAGGATATTAAAACCACAGGGAGCTGACAATCATTGGAATGCAGTTGTCTCCTGTTATGCATTGTTAACATTAGAAAGTGATTTTGTTTCAGCTGTAAGTGTTTATGTCATTTAAAGAGGAAATTAACTTTTTCTAAGCTGTATAACTACAGTATCTCCTGTTCTTATTTCTTACATCCTCATGATCTTAAACTGGAAACTAGTCATTTTCAGCTGTCTGTGATATTTGGCAAAACAACCCACTCCAAATCAGCCATCATTAAGCCAGAGACTGAGCATGCATATATACTACGCCCATTTGTTTTTGGTTCCATTTACATAATCACCCTTTTTTAAATGTAAAAGTAGTTTTTTTTGTGATGTTATATGCCAACATGCCTTAACAAGTTAAAAACTAAATTTAATCTTTTTTAACATTTTATTACAAAAGGTTACTACAGTTTAAAAAACAAAATGTATTAATTAAAGCAAGCAGTCAGGCCCTTAAACAGCTAATAGCCAATTTTTTCTCAGACAACTTTGTTCTCATCACTTCATCATGGGAAAACATAATCCAAAAAACATTCCTGAATTCCAAAATCAGATCTCTCATTATATTTCAGTTTGTCAGGAAATTCCTTATTGAATAATTAAAGGTGGAGGATAGATTCCGTGAAACAGCTTCTTGGACAAATTTCCTTTACCTATTCCAGGATGCTGGTCATCTAATGACCTAATGATGTGTCCTGCTGTTTACTCATTGTACAAGTGCTTTCTTGGCATGGGCAACCATCATTCTGCCAGTTTTACAAAGTTCACAATTTATTAAATGCAGGTCTAGAACATCCAACACACGAGAGCCTTAGAAGATTCTACCAAATGTGTAATTTAGTAACAAATACACAGCGTACTCTGCGTTTGAAATTTTGTCCTATTACAATCAATAGATCTGAATTTTAATAGACAAGTACAATCTGCAGCTTATTTAAAATGTGACTGAGGACAAATATCAGGAACGAATGTAACCCTCAATTTACCAATTGAATGGAAATAATCTGTTTCTTACTGTTAAGGGTGGTGAACTCCTGACTTGGAATGATAACTATAAGTAATACCCAAAGCATTAGGGCAATCGGGTTGGTACAGCAATGGTCCTTTTCACTCATATCCCTCATTGTCAGTGATGGGATGCAGCATCTAAATAGCACAACTAATTGTACGTTTGAGTTTTAGATTCACGAGTTCGGAACAAGGTGGATTTAAAAGGAAGTGGTGGTCACTGTGAAGTTAATTGGTGCGTTAAGTGGTTAGTGCTAAGGTGGAAGAGAGAATCTGAAAGCTCAGTAAAATCATTAAATAAGTGACATGCCTCTTGGGAGTTCATTGGTTGAATGGAGAAATTATGATTTGGACATGGGTTGCGGATCAGATTTTAGGTATTTAAAAGTGATCTATAGCCATAATTTTGGTTAATATTCCCCTGTGGAACTCGATAACCTGTAGGCTTTTTGACCATCCACATGCTATCAATTAGTCTCATTTCCCAGGCCTTTCTTTACACCAAAGCAACGCACAGATGCAATATGGACCCAGTAAACTGTTTAGCTGTGAACATATGAGTTTATTCAAGAGTTTATTTTTGTGTTAAAGGTTCAGGAGCTTCAACATTTTCACTTGTTTGCCTGCGAGGAGTTACAAAATCAAAATTCTTTAGTGAGGTTATAATTTCCCATTCAGTTCTGTTACAGTCACCAAGGACCAACTCACAGCAGCCAGCATTGATTTAATTTGTGATTCATGAAGTAATGACTCATTTCTAAGATGTGAGCCAGATGCAGCAAGTTTTCCTTCACTAAAAGATTTTTGCTTGGAAGGAATAAACAACAAATTGCTTGCCAGTAGTGGCATGAATGTAGATTTTATGTGACACGAAAAATGTCCAAATATTACTTTTGATTTGGGCGGCACGGTGGTGCAGCGGTAGTGTTGCTACCTTACAGCACTTGCAATGCCAGAGACCTGGGTCCAATCCTGACTACGGATGCTGTCTGTACAGAGTTTGTACGTTCTCCCTGTGACCACGTGGATTTTCTCCGAGATTTTCGGTTTCCTCCCACACTCATAAGACGTACAGATTTGTAGGTTAATTGGTTTGGGTTTGTATACTTGGTATAAGCATAAATTGTCCCTAGTGCGTGTAGGCTTGTGTTAATGTGCGGGGATCGCTGGTCAGTGTAGACTTGGTGGGCCGAAGGGCCTGTTTACGCACTGTATCTCAAAACTAAACTAAACTAAACAAAAAATCACACAAGCTGAATTTCAAATACAAATGTTGCTGAATGATGCGAGTCAGAATCATCAGGTTTCAACCCTTAATCTGGATCACCAATCCCATACATTTCTTGCTTTTAAAGGAGAACTAGAAGTAGATAGCCAACATAAATTGAGCTATTTCTCACAACTTAGTACCTTCTATCCATGAGATCACAACCCATACTCTTGTTCATAGGATAAGCATACCAATTTCCTTCCCACTTTGATGTCAGGAATCAAAACATTGGGTTGAACTGATCCCATGACCTATCATTCATAATTGGAATTGCTTGGATCAACACCCCTTCCCCCCGACCCCTGCACTCTGCACATTACCTGAACCTGTAATTAGCTCTTGAATGCTCCTCGTCTGAGCAGAAGCCCAATCTGCTCATCAAACTGCAAAGTTTAGATCACTTGGAAAACTCAGATTTATTGCCTAGAACTCTGGCGGCACAGTGGTGCAGCAGTAGAGTTGCTGTCTTACAGCGCCAGAGACTTGGGTTCGATCCTGACTACGAGTGCTGTCTGTTTGGAGTTTGTACGTTCTCCTTGTGAATGTGTGGGTTTTCCCTGGTTGCTCCGAATTCCTGCCACATTCCAAAGATGTACAGGTTTGTAGGTCAATTAGCTTCCATAATATTGTTAAATTGTCCCTAGTGTGTCGGATATTTTTAGTGTATGGGGTGATTGTTGGTCGGTGCGGACTGTGTGGGCCGAAGGGCTTGTTTCCGTGGTGTATCTCTAAAGTCTAAAGTGTAAACTCAACTGTTAACTACCACTGTTTAGTGGCGGGTATATGGAATGAACCACCAGAGGTTGTAGATGAGGCAGATACAATAACAGTTAAATACATTTGGACAGAATATAGATAGGAAAGGGATGGAGGGATATGGGCAAATGTGGGAAATGTAGAAACAAGGAACTGCAGATGCTGGTTTACAGAAAAAGACACAACGTGCTAGAGTAACTGAGTGGTTCAGTCTGTGGAGAACATGGATAGGGGCATCTTGGCTGCCATGGACAAATTGGGCTGAAGTGTCTGTTTCTATACTCTATGACCCTATGATATAAGATAGCCTGCTATAGTTTAACATGTGGTTGAATGGATATAAAAAATCATCTGTAACATGTTAAACTAGATGGCAGTTCTTAGAATTTCACCATTAAATTTGTCCAACTCAATTTCTGAGTATAACCTTCTCTGCTTGAAAGTTTCCTTCACTGCAATGTTAATATTGGCAATGATATTAGTGCTTAAAAGCATGGGCTACGTAACCAAATAACTAAACTATTAGCTTGGACCTAATGTAACTGATATCGTGGATTGGTCACCTATTATGTAAAGCGTGTAATTTTCAGTTCTGTTTGTTTTCACCTGGGGCAGATTTGAGATTCTCAATTAAATGTTTGAGGATATCAGAGACAGTGAATGGATGGAAATATGTCAAATGTGATGTTGCTGAGACAGTCAGAAATGAGAAGATTTTGTCCAGTCAAGGCAGAAGAAAAGTAATAGGGCAGAAATGTAGGGGACAGGAAAACTTGGAAGTATTGGGAGTCCACTCAGAAGAAATGTTTGGTGGGATTTCATTTGTAGCAGGGGAAAGGGCAGAGGGAAGTGATGGTAAGTTAGTGAGTATGGCACAAAATGCAGAAAAGAGAGGAGCTTTTAGCTTTAGTTTTAATTTAGTTTAGTTTATTGTCAAAGTTTTTATGTTGCATGCTATCCAGTCACGGAAAGACTATACATGATTACAATCAAGTCAACTACAGTGTATAGATACAGGATCAAGGGAATAATGTTTTGCACAAGATAAAGTCCAGTAAAGTCCAATTAAAGATAGTCCAAGGGTCTCCAAATGAGTACATGGTAGGTGATGGCGGCTCTCTAGTTTGTGATAGGATGGTTCAGTTGCCTGATTACAGCTGGGAAGAAGCTGTCCCTGAATCTGGTGGTATGCATTTTCACACGTCTGTACCTTTTGCCTGATGGGAGAGGGTGGAAGAGGGAGTGTCCGGGGTGAGATTTGTCCTTGATTATGCTAGTGGCCTTGCCAAGACAGTGGATGTATCAGAAGACCAACATCATCTGCCAAAGGTTTCACTAGCCATTTCCATTAGCCCCATTTCCTGCAACTATCAAATAGTTTGTCAGCTGGAATGTACCGTGAAATGCCTTTTGTAGCCTAAATTCTTTGCAAGCAGCCCCAAGTCTTAACAATTGAATGCCAGTCCTTTTCCATCTCCACTCTTTGATAGGGTGATCAGCTCAAGGATACAAACATCTAAATTATTGTTTTTTGAAGTTCTAGACCTCTGTGGCCCTAACACTACTAAAGATGGGGCCTCCGCGATATTAATGCTGTTAGATATTACACTGTTAGACTTCCTCTTGTTGCAGAATGTCTTTGCTCAGCACTTGTCCAGTGTGAATGTGCTTGCCATTTATCAGCACCTGCCTGACGGTTAGCCAGAACATGCATGAATTATCTCCATATGCGAGGAGCTGGAAATAGAGTAAAATATTGTTCATTCATCAGTGAACATTCCCTCTTCTGGGTTTTGTTGGAGGGATGCCATTGATGGAGCAGCTGAAGATAGTTTGGCCCAGAACACTTCCCTGAGGAGCTACTGAAATGTCATATAGGGAGCACAGAACATAGGGAAGTATCATGTGGGAACGGGCCCTTCAGCTCACTATGTCTGCGCCGAACATAATGTCAAGATGAACTAATCTCATCTGCTTGCGCATGATCCACATCCTTCCATTTTCTGTACATCAATCTAAAAGCCTCTTAAATGCTGCGATCGTATCTGTCTCCATCATCACACCTGGCAGCGCATTCCAGGCACCCACTACCCCCTGTGGAAAAAACTTGCTTTGCATATCTCCTTTAAAGGTTGCCCGTCTCACCTTAAAGCTATGCCCTCTAGCCTTTGACATGTCCACCCTGGGGAAAAGGTTCTGACTGCCTACCCTACCTATGTCTCACATAATTTCATATGCTTGTGTCAGGTCTTCCCTCAATCTCTGGAGTTCCCAGAGAAAACAACCCAAGTTGGCCTGGGTTGTTCATTTCCAACAACCATAACAATCACTCTACATGCAAGGTATAACTCCTCTCTTTCTCTACTGACTCCAATTTGCAGGGTTTCTCAATGTGTACACTGCCAAATGTTGACTCGTCATCAAGGGAAGTCAACCTCAGCTCTGCCTTAAAATTCATTTTGTTTATCCATAATTGTACCAAGGCTGCAAATAAGCCTGGAGTCAAATGGTTTTAGTAGAACCTTAATGGAGTATTAGAGAGCACATTATTGGTCAACAAGTGCCACTTGATGGGCTATTGGCAATACTGTTCTTCACTGATGATTATTCAGAATTATCTGTATATAAAAGGCAGAGTGAATTCCAAATAGCCTGCTCCAGCGTAATCAGTCTACTCCCAATGCTCATTGGAGTGAAATAAAGGTTTGTCAACAACTCCATCAGGTAGCACTTGTAATGGATGCAAATATAATGGAATAGGGTGGCACAGTGATGCCGATGCCTCAGAATGTCTGGTAATTGATATGGTTATATGGAATGTCTGGTTTGATCCTGGGCTTGGATGCTGTCTGTGTAGAGTTTGCACGTTCCCCCTGAAATCCTGTTGGTGTCCTCTGGATGTTCTAGTTTCCTCTTAAATCTCAGAGACATGTAGGTTTGTAGATTAATTGGCCTCTGCAAATTGCCTTCAGTGTAGAGCTTGGATGAGAAAGTGTGATTACATAGAACTGGTGTGAACGGGTGATCGACGGTCGGCATGGAACAGGCAGGATGAAGGGTCAGTTTCCATCCTGTATCTTTCAATGAGTTGATTGCAACAGAGTTAGTAAACCATGGTAAAATGGCGCAAGGAGAAAAAAATGATTAGGGAATAGATTATGTGTAAAAAGTAAATCATTTACTAAATTGAACAATATTTAATTTACAGCTGGCGATGATGAGCAATCTTTTTCAATCTTTAATGAATGTATGCACATTATGGTTGATGTCAACTGCACAAATTAGCCCCATTATAGTACAATATAAATTACTGAAATGTATGAAGTTATGTGGTAATTCTTCAAAACATGTCTTAAATTCTTGGACCTGTTGCATAATTCAGTCACATTTTTAGCTGCGTGTTTGAAATGATCAAGGCAGTGGAGACAATGAAATGGCATTTGAGAGAGGGTGGGGCTAAATGGGACTTTTTTGTGCATTCCCATTCTTGTTATTATATTTGGTGTCTTTTGTGGATGTGCATGAAAGTATCCATTGGCAGGTGGGATGTCAAGAGAAATAGTTTCAGCCTCATTGATTGATGCTCAGTGATTTACTTGTGTAATTTTAAATACTGCAAAGTATGATCATTCTGGAAAACATTGCACTATGTTTATTCCATCAACACAAAGAGTTTTACATGTTAAGGGCCTGTCCCACCAGCATGTGACAGCATGCGTCTAGCGCGGCCAAACGTGGTCGCTTGAGGCGTACGGCCTCCCAGGGCCGGTCCCACTTCGATCGGCGGAGGCGTATGGAGTTGGACGGGGCTGGTCTGGACATTGCGCGGGGCTCCAAAAATCTTGCACTGTCCGAATATCCCGCGCGACAACGGCCTGTCGGCCCGCAGCCGCATTGAGGCCGTACGCAGTCCCGCACAACTCCATACGCCTCCGTGGTTCGAATTGGACCGGTCCCGTGAGGCCGTACGCCTCAAGCCACCACGTTTGGTCGCACTAGACGCATGCAATCGCATGCTGGTGGGACAGGCCCTTTACTCCGGGTGCAAAGTATCAAAGTATTCTTCCCCCCCAGTCAAAACGAGTATGTTAGAAAAACAGCACTAGAGGTATCAAATAAAATGCAACAAGTGCAAAGTAGATGAATTCCCCATTGTGTTCACCTCAAGAGCCAGAACTATTAAATTATTGTGTTCTGCATCCTGCCCTATTCTTCCTCAGAGGCACTCATCTCATTCATATATGAGCAAGTAACATTATTTCCCGGGTAGATGGGTAGAACTGGCCAGATTACTTCTCAAGAGATCATGGTGTGGGATAATATATAGTAACAAGGATGGAAGATTGGCTAAGTCGCACATTGTGTAGTGATAAGGGGGTCGTTTTTTATGTTGGCAACCAGTAAATCAGTGAAGTGTCGCAAGGATTTGTGCTGGGATCACAGCTGTTTATAAGATATATTGATAATTTAGAGGAAGGAAGCCAATGAGCTGTAGCCAAAGCTGCTGATGGTACAAAAGTAATAGGCAAAAGCAATCTGTGAGAAGGATACAAATACTTTCAGAAAGATATTAGAAACATAGAAACATAGAAATTAGGTGCAGGAGTAGGCCATTCGCCCTTCGAGCCTGCACCGCCATTTAATATGATCATGGCTGATCATACAACTCAGTATCCCGTACCTGCCTTCTCTCCATACCCTCTGATCCCCTTGGCCACAAGGGCCACATCTAACTCCCTCTTAAATATAGCCAATGAACTGGCCTCAACTACCCTCTGTGGCAGAGAGTTCCAGAGATTCACCACTCTCTGTGTGAAAAAAGATCTCCTCATCTCGGTTTAAAGATTTCCCCCTTATCCTTAAGCTGTGACCCCTTGTCCTGGACTTCCCCAACATCGGGAACAATCTTCCTGCATCTAGCCTGTCCAAGTTTTGTAAGTTTCTATAAGATCCCCTCTCAATCTCCTAAATTCTAGAGAGTATAAACCAAGTCTATCCAGTCTTTCTTCATAAGACAGTCCTGACATCCCAGGAATCAGTCTGGTGAACCTTCTCTGCACTCCCTCTATGGCAATAATGTCCTTCCTCAGATTTGGAGACCAAAACTGCACGCAATACTCCAGGTGTGGTCTCACCAAGACCCTGTACAACTGCAGTAGAACCTCCCTGCTCCTATACTCAAATCCTCTTGCTATGAAAGCCAACATACCATTCGCTTTCTTTACTGCCTGCTGCACCTGCATGCCTACCTTCAATGACTGCCATGACACCCAGGTCTCGCTGCATCTCCCCCTTTCCCAATCGGCCACCATTTAGATAATAGTCTGCTTTCCTGTTTTTGCCACCAAAATGGATAACCTCACATTTATCCACATTATACTGCATCTGCCAAACATTTTCCCACTCACCCAGCCTACCAAGTCACCTTGCAGTTCCTAGACACAAAGAGTGTAATGCAAACTTGGAGATATGCCTCAATTCCCTCATCCAGATCTTAATATTGATGGAAAACAAATGGTAAGTAGGTGTATGTTTTGGAAGTCAGGACCCACAAAGGGGTTTGGAGATTCACTTACATGAAACATAGAAAACCAACATACAGAATTTGGACACAAAGTGCTGAGTATGTCAGCGGGTCTCTGGAAAACATGGATAGGTGTTGTTTTGGGTCAGGACCCTTCTTTCGACTGCTTGTGGTGGTGGGGTGGGAAGAGGAGCTAGAAGAGAGGAGGGGCAGGACAAAGCCTGGCATGTGCTAGGTAGGTACAGGTGATGGGGAACTTTGATAGTTAGATATTTGGACAAAGGCCAGAAATGAAAATGAAACATTAGGATAGATGAGGTGCGGTTGTTGAAGCCAGGGAAATGATTATAGGTGGGAGGGGGAAGAAGGGAAATGGTTGTGAGCCCAGGTAGGGTACTGGGAAGAGAAGGAGGTAGGTTTGTAGGTTAGTTACCGAAAATTGCAGAATTCACTGTTCATACAATTAGGGTGTAAGCTACTCAAACCGAATATGAGGTGTTGTTTCTCCAGTCATTCTGTGACCTCACCCTGGAAATGGAGGAGAAACATAGAAAATAGGTGCAAGAGTAGGCCATTTGGCCCTTCAAGCCATCTATTCAATAAGATCACGGCTGATCAGGAGCACAGGAAGGAAAGGTCAGTATGAGAATGCGAAGGGGAGTTGAAATGGTTAGTAACCAGGAGATCAAGCAAGCCTTGATGGACTGAATGCAAGTGTTCGGCAAGACAATCGTCAAGTTTATGCCTGGTCTTGCCGATGTAAAAGAGGCCACATCAGGACCACTGAATGCAGTAAATGAGGCTAGAGGAGATGCATAAACCTTTCTCACCTGGAAGGACTCTGGGGTCCCTGGATAGGTGAGCGATAGGGACAGGTGTTAGATCTCCTGTGGTTGCAGGGGAAAGTACTTGAAGAGGGGGTAGTTTAGGTGGGAAGGAATGGGTGAACCAAGGAGTTGTTGTGGAGGGTGCAGTCTCTGTGGAAGGCACAATTGGTAGGGATGGGAAGATATGACTTGTGGTAGGATCATGTTGAAGGTGGTGGGAATGTCAGGGAATAATGTATAGATGAAGAGGCTGGGTGAAAAGTAAGGATGAGGGGAACTCTGGTCCAGGGGAGTATGAAGAAGGGTCTTGACCCAAAATGTCACCTATCCATGTTCTCTAGAGAACATGGCCAGTTACCCTAGTAGTTGATGTCCTTCGGGGAACTCTATTCTTGTCCATCTGGAGAAAGGGGAAGCAAGAGTAGAATATGGGCACAGAGGAGATGTGGGTGATGGATCCAAATACACACTGGCACCATCCCCCAACTCTTTCTCAGCTACAGCAACAACTGCATCAGGACTGCCACCTGTACCCCTACAGGATTTCATTAACATTTACCACTAACCTACACCCTGTTTTTAAATTTACTTGGACCATCTCAAACACCTCCCTATTCTTTCTTGATCTCTTTGTCTCCATCACAGGGGACAGATTATTGACTGACATCTACTACAAACCACCAGACTCCCACCCTGCATCTTGCAAAGGCGCTATCCCCTACTCTCGGTCTCCGTTGTATCTCCAAAGATGTGTTTTTCCAGTCCAGGACATCTGAGATGTTCTCTTTCTTTAGTAAACATGGTTTGTCTTTTCCTGACATAGGTGGATCCCTCGCCCGTGTCTCCTCAGTGTCCAATAGTTCTGCTCTCACTCCCTCTCTGTGTCCACATATAAATGTTGGCAATCGGAAAAACTAATGGAATGTTGGCTTTTATTTTAGGGTATTGTGTTCAAGTATAATAGTGAGGATGAATACTTAATTGTACAAGGCACTAGGGAGACCACATATATGAATTATGTTGATCCTCATATTAAAATATATATATATATTCATCCTCACTATTATACTTGAACACAATACCCTAAAATAAAAGCCAACATTTCATTAGTTTTTCCGATTTACAACATTTATATGTGGACACAGAGGGGGAGTTAGAGCAGAACTATAGGACACTGAGGAGACACGGGCGATATATATTCTCATTAGCAGAAGTTCAGAGAAATGTTGTGAGGGTATTGGAACTGCCTTCAGAGGAACAATTGAATAGATTGGATTTGTCGAATAATGAGATTCTGAATGGGTTAGACAAGGTAAATAATACAGAAGTATTTTCTGTTGTGAGAGAGTCCAGGATGAAATGTTGGGTCTCAGAGTTAGAGGATACACAATTAAGACAGAGATGCAGAAGAAATTCTTCTCTCAATAGATTGTGAGGTTTTGGAATTCATTGTCCCAAGATGAATCCTTAAATATGTTCAAAGCGCATTTAGATAGGTTTTTAATCAGAAAGGGAATCAAGAGTTATGGGTAAGTGTTTGGAAACTGGACGTCAAGAAATTGAGACGCGCGAGATTGCAGATACTGGAGTCTTGAGGAAAATACAAAGCGTTGTAGAAACTCAACAAGTCAGGCAAGATCTGTGGAGTGAAATGAATGGATGAGGATTTGAGTTAGGAACCTTCTAAAGTCGTTTCATGTCAGTGATATACAAAGATATACAAATACATTTATGAAATTTCCTGTATGTACAGTGGACTCTGAGGATTTTTAAATGGGTCTTGGATTCTAAAGTTACATCAATACACAATCTTGGTGATCTAATCTGATTGTAATTCTTATGTTAGTATGTTCATAGCAGATTCCCAGTCTGCTTCCTATGTTACACTGTCATCATCATTTTGATTTTCATTCAGGAGTATTTAGAACAAAATTAAAGTGACAGTTTAATCGCAGCTACATTATACAATCACAAAAATTACAGTTTTGTAGTGCTTATAAAACATGTGGCACCATATATTTCCTGAAGAAGGACCCCGGCTTAAAACATCACCTATCCACATCCAACATCTAGAGATGCTGCCTGAGCTGCAGTTACTCCAGAACTTTGTGTTCTATGCAAGATTCCAGCATCTGCAGTTTGTTGTCTCACTATATATCTTATACTAGTTGTGTTCTATGAACCACTACCTTTGTCTAATAGTTTAGTTTGGTTTATTGACACGTGTACTGAGGTACAGTGAAACGCTTTTATTTTGGGTGCTATCCAGTCAGTGGAAAGACAACACAAAATTACAATCAAGCTGTCCACAGTGTACAGATACAGGAAAAAGGGAATAATGTTTAGTGCAAGATAAACTCCAGTAAAGTCAGATTAAAGATTATCCGAGAATCTCTGATGAGGTAGATGGTAGGTCAGGACCGCTCTCTCTCTAGTTGTTAATAGGATAGTTCAGTTGCCTGATAACAGCTGGGAAAGAATTGTCCCTGAATTGGAGTTATGTGTTTTCAAGCTTGTTTACCTATATCATGATGGGAGAGTGGAGAAGAGAGAGTGTCTAGGGTGAGACACATCCTTGATTAAAAATTTACTATTTCATCTTGAGAGAACATTTTCTGCATTTTACCTACTTTTTTTTCAGGTATGTTTTTCAATGTATTATAATAATTCAGAAGTTGCCTATTGATACATTAAAGTATCTTATGTTCACGCCAAAAGTTGTGAAAGCTAGTATTCTTTGACTGAACTATGTTTTTAAAAATGTGTTAATAATGATTCAGTACAGCAATCAGATAATATATGTTACCTGCAACAATGATTATTCCAATGCAAATGAGGAAAACGAGAAGATACAGGACAACTATTGCACATTTGATGCCTCCCATTGAGCTCCATCGGTTGCAGAAATTGCTTGGTGTCCTTCGTCTCCCAGTTGGCCCTAAGCAAAATAAAAGGTATAGTTACTCTTTTATCCTCTTCCCACATGTATACAATGCTAAATGTACTGCACAAATCGTGTTAACGTGTTTATGCACTAAAGTCTATTTTCAAAGCCACCATGTGCAATGAATGCTGAAAAATATCAGCATGTTGAGGAAAGAAGTTTGTGTTGAACGTACAAATTGGCTAAATTATGTTCACTGGTCTAGAATGAAAAGACAAGTCGTAGAAAGTGACCACTTGTACTCATTATTTTTATTAATATTAATATTGTAATTAATTTTATCAACTAAATGTATTTTAAAATAAATTCATTATTTATGGAGGGTGAACATGAGACAGGAGCTGAGCTGAACACAATCTAGCAGAATATTACAATATTGGGCACTTATTCAATTATACTTTATCCTTTTAGTGTTCAGTCATTATTTCAAATAGTCTCAATGGTTTAGTTTTGGGAAATTTTTCTTTACCAGAAACAGCTTGATTACTCAATAAGGAAAAATATTCTTGTCACAGAACCAAGTGTTCTTGATGGTTTTTTTTTACAGACTTTGCTGTTTCCGCATTGCGGCACAGGTCAGGAATGGTCTGAAGGTTATTTAAAATTCATCTCCACTGCTGGATTCCACATTAATTCTCGAGGTGGAACTCAAACAAGTGAGCTGAGGGATGCACTTTGCACCTGGCCTCTCAACCTTGCTCCAACCATAGCCCAACTGTGAAGCGCTGTCTCAGTAATCTTTATGGGGTCACTGGTCTAGAATAAAAAGACAAGTCGTAGTAAGTGTCCACACGCTACTCATTATTTTTTATTAATATTAATATTGTAATTAATTTTATCAACTAAATGTATTTTTAAATAAATTCATTATTTATGGAGGGTGAACATGAGACAGGAGCTGAGCTGAACACAATCCAGCTGAATATTACAATATTGGGCACTTATTCAATTATACTTTATCCTTTTAGTGTTCTGTTGCATATATTTGGAGTAAATTATTTTGCTTCCATAGCAACTAGGAGGATTTCATTCTTTGTTTTACAAAAATACAGCACCACAGCACAGCTGTTAATGAATTACACATTTAAAGCCTTTTGTAAATTGATTTTCCAAGTCCTCAAATAAAACTGTCAGCTCGAATACGGCAGCAACAAAATAAAGCAGGGTTCTTTCGTTGTGGGTTACACAGACTGTGACAATATAAACCAATGTGCAGTTTTTTCATGTCTGAATGCGGTTCGTACTTAGCAAGAATTTAACTAGTTGAGTCTAACAAAAGAGAATTCAGGTCGGGGTTAATACCAGGACCTTGATGTACACTGCTGATACCCTGTTGATGACTGTCAATATTTTTATAGTTGTAAACATTAGCAGGAGACATTTTCCTGGCAATAGAGGCAACTTTCAGCATTTTCTTTTCACTGAATGGCAACTACAACTTGGCAGGAATGCCTGAATATTCTAAGACCGCAGGTAATGTGATCGTTAACAGAGAGATAATTAACAGTCTGTGCTATTACCTGAGCTTTGTGGCTCAGTGTAATGGAACACACCTTTCCCAACTTGCATATTGTCAGTGAACTCCACTGGATCAAGCGGGGCACTGCTCATTAATGGCGCTGAGATTGACAAATGCATTTGTGATTTGAAGTCAATAAAGACTGTAAGGATTGATGTTTTCCTTTTCCGGCATTTCTTTTAATGTTTCCTTCTTACACTTACCACAGCAACAAATAGAGATTTCAAGAACGAACATTTCAATGGAACCAGTGTGATTATAATGAACGTGCATTATTTGTGCAGTTTGAAAAGTACTTCAAGTAGTTTGATAAATTATGGGACAGTTTACAAAGTCATCATTATCCCTGTCATCTGCTGGAGGCAGCATGATTTTTCCATGAAAACATCTGCCTATAGGGAACAGACGTATCTGGGAGTAAGTCCAGAGAAGGTTGAAGCATTTATTCATGAGGATGCAGCTTTGGGGAGCCAAGGAACTTATTCAGGCACATTTCCAAGCTATTTTGAACTATGTACTCAAACCACCACTGAGAACAAGATTCCTGCCCACAAAAAGTGATCCTTAAACACCTCAGTCGTTTGTACTTCTGAAAGAAGATCTCTAGATAGTGTTCAAATATATGGAACCTACTTGTATCATGTGAATCTGCTTCCCTTTGCTTTCATCTGCACATCATTTAATCTTAAGTATAAGTTCTTCCAAGCAATTCTTCAAATAAAAAAAAATGACACAGGAGGTTTCGGTGTGATGACATTGGAATAGATTGCACCACCTACTCTAACTATCTGCTTTCAAGGTGGTCCTGGTTCTAGCTGGGCAAAGCTCATTGGTCTTGGTGTTTTTATTTGGCATATCAACCATTCTTGTAACATGTGCGCTTGTAACATGTGCGCCATATGCAATATCAGTTTACAACCAATAATTATTCCTTTCATGCTGTTATCCCTTTGAAGTCAATGTTATGTGCTGAACTGCTCTCTGTACACCAATAATGGGCATCAAATTCTCCAGCGTCTGTCTCTTTGGATTGCTGCCTAATGTTGAGATCTTTCATAAAACAGGAATCTTTGTTGATACAATAGTTTGAATTGCTGACTTTTCCAATTTGTTAGAGAGTGAATGAGGGGGATACTGGATTGTGCTGTCAGATGTGCTTGTTGATTACATCATAATATGTAGATGCTATGCCTGAATCAGAATGCAGAAAGACTACCTCCCACCAACAAATACCACCAACCCTGGTTGCGTGGCAAATAAAGATTCTATTCTATTCTATTCTATTCTCAACACGCAGAGAGAAAATAAGCTGTGTGAGTCGCTTGCGATAGACAATAGCAGAACAAACAAAGCTTCCTAAGCTGTTGCATTTCCAGGCAAGGTAACTGTCTAAAGAATGGAAAGAGTGGATAAAGAGCTTGTATTTGGTACAAAATCTTTCACAGCAGATAATCCAGAGCAAACTGAAGTAAGATTGTAATAGCATTTCTTTGGTCACAAGGGAGACCTATATCATAGCATAAAATCCTTAACTGAAGCCTTGGAGAATGCATTTTATACTAGACTAAGTGGTACCCATTGGATCCCAGCATCACACGGGAAGGCTGGTCCCCCAATGCAATATTCCACCTCTCCACCAATTCCAAACCAAAGGCAACACAGCTTTAGCATTTCCAAACCAAAGGCAACGCAGCTTTAGCATTTCCAAACCAAATTTTCAAACCACATTAAGGGCACTGACAGGTCGGTAAAACAACTCAGTTTAGTAGACATGTGTTCAGTGTTATTCACAGCTCAGACTGAGAGATGTGACCCTCTCGCTCCCCCCATCTTGCAGAGACTGACAGAGACTGACTTAACACTTCCAGGTTTTATAGTCCCTGCGGAAGGGGTGTGGCCTTCAGGAGAGAGAATCTCAACATTTTTAAAACACTAATAACTCTTTTATTTTTCATCAATGGGAAAAATCCCCTTGTCCTTCGCAGCGGAGGGGGACTCCGAGTAAGATGACCAAAAATCACTGCCGTAAGTGGCATCGTTTTTTCTAAAATAAATATATAGAACAACAGGAAATGGTCAAGATCAGACTTTTAGTAATATAGATATCAAAATTACATGATAACATAAATGGTAATGGTAAAACTACTGTTAATGCTTCTTTAACTGTAATTGGGAATAGGTTTAATCCATTGATACTTCCTTAATATCAAATAATAGTAATTTTGTAGATTTAATGGACTCCCTTATGAGGGAATGGATTATTAATGGAATTCTGAGGTAACACCAACTATGTGTGATGGCATTCATTTCAATCAATATATAGACATAGAAAGCATTAGCGATAGCCTAGCTATGTTGAATGGCCAACAGACAGAAGTACAGAATGCAGAAGAGGGAAAGGTCTTACGAAGTTTGCTTAATTGTTGCAATTATAGTGGATAACAACCCGAGTAGCCAAGAAAGAATTGGTCTGTAGAATGGGGGTTGGAAAATCATTTCTATAAACATTGCACAAGAAGACATCAAAAGCCCATGGGATAGATGAGGTAGACCTGGAGGTAGTGACAATGTCAGAATTAGAATATCAGTTGAAAGCTATGGGCTCAGGTCAATTATATGGAAGAAAAGCCCATCAGATTAATTTATGCTAAGATGCTGAGTCAAGACCAACCAGGGAGACTGCTAAAGATGCATAATGTCATTCTGAAGCAAGTATTTAGCTTAATGGTGGTGGTATTGAAACCAATGTGTTATGTATTATCGATGTACATAAAGGCTGCACTTAAAACATTGTGGGAGATACTCTTTGAAGTTGGTGAGCCAAATGAATAGGTCATCCTGCACCTTCTGTATTATTCCCAGGAATACCTGCCATTGTTGTTCCACTGGCACCTCTGATAGGGCACCTTTCCAGTCAACTTTGGCCAGCTCCTCCCTCATGGCTTCATAGTCCCCTTTGCTCAACTGTAATACTGACACTTCCGATTTTCCCTTCTCCCCCTCAAATTGTAGATTAAAACTTATCATATTATTGTCACTACCTCCTAATGGCTCATTTCCTTGAGCTCGCTTATCAAATCCTGTTCATTACACAACACTAAATCCAGAATTGCCTTCTCCCTGGAAGGCTCCAGTACTAGCTGCTCTAAGAATCCATCTTGCAAGCACTCCACAAACTCCCTTTCTTGGGATCCAGTACTGACCTGATTTTCCCAGTCTACCTGCATGTTGCAATCTCCCATAACTGCCGTAGCATTACCTTTGCGAAATGCCAATTTTAACCCGATTCAACTTGCACCCTATATCCAGGCGACTGTTCAGCGGCCTGTAGATAACTTCCATTAGGGTCTATTTACCCTTACAATTCCTCAGTTCTATCCATACTGACTCTACATCTCCTGATTCTATGTCACCCCTCTGAAGGGCCCGAATTTCCCTCCATACCATCAGAGCTACCCCACCCCCTCTGCCCACCTGCCTGTCTTTTCGATTGGACGTATACCCCTGAATATTCAGTTCCCAGCCTGGCCCTCTTGCAGCCATGTCTCTGTAATTCCCACAACATCATACTTGCCAATTTCTAAAGGGCCTGTCCCACTTTCCTGAGTTACTCACAAATTCCCCCGCGTTTTCCCCTTGATTCAAACTCGGAGAATGTCTGTAGCGAGTCCGTAGGAGTCCGTAGGAGTCGGTGGATATATCGTAGCAGCTCGTTATGCCAGCCGTAGGTACTCGGGGCATCAGGTAAGTCGGGACATTTTTTCCAAAAAAGTCCACGAGTAAAAAGATTGTCGGGAGGAGGAGTTCGCAGATCACAAAAATCTTGATTTTTTTTTTTAAGGTCCTTTCAACTCGGCAAATGACTCGGGAAAGTGGAACAGGCCCTTTACTGAGCCTCAAGCTCGTCCTCTTTATTGCTTATGCTTCTCTAAAATTCCATCAGCGCTAGCTCAGTACTGGGGGGGGGGGGGAGTGGACTCTGTGGTGGATGTGCTTGAGAGGCATATGAGGAGCAAGATGCTGGTCATCCTCGACAACTCCGGGCACCCCCTCCATGAAATTCTTGATGGTCAAAAGAACACACGGAACAACAACTGGCTCCTCTCCCTGCGCTGTAGAATCCTTCACCCCTGCAGCCATTAGATTTTACAATACTGACCGCTAGGCTGTATGGGGATGCTTTGCATTGTTAATAGTTAATTATTTGGTCTTTTTAAGTATTTTTTTAAATTTCCCAGGGGATAAATAAAATATTTATTATTATTATTATTATTATTATTATTATTATTATTATTATTATTATTATTATTATTGTTATCAAATTTGTGAACTTAAGCATAAGAAGGTAAGAAATGGAAATGGGGGTAAGCCATAAAATTCTTCAATCTACTGCATCATTCATTCATCATCAATCACTTTTGCCCATTCAATCTCTTTATTGTTTAAATAAAGTCCAAGTTCTATGAATCCCAGCCTTGAATACACTCAACAGATGAACATCCACCAACGTAGGGGGGTGCTTCATATATTTGCTGTACCTCTCATCTCAATCCCAAATACCTAACCCCTTTTCTAAGATAATTGATTGTGGTTCTTGATTCCCAGCTTGTGATAACAGCCAGCGTCTCTCCAAATCGTGAATGTCATGGTGAGATTTCCCCCCCCTCCCCTCTCATTCTTCTGAAAACATCACTAGTAATCCAATCTTCGTATATTTCTCCTCATTGAAAAAAATCCTCATTCCTGAAATCAATCTAGTAAACCAGCACTGTACTGCACAAAGTAAGAACAAAAGTAAGAAAAGTGGAGAACAAAACTGCAAAATATTCTGGATCTGAGCCCAGACCTTTCTTGGCCCTTAGTAATGTGTTGCAAATGTTGCAGAGTTGCTGTGTACACTAAGAGTCATAACTGTGGGTAGTCTGCTCTTGCCACACTGTAAATTGAGAATGAACACAATGAGACATAATGTCCTGTGTAGATGCTAAACTGAAGCCCCATCTCCTCTCCTTTGTTTCCATCTTGAATATGGACAGGAAGTTTTGTGTTGCACCTTTGCCAATATTTACTGCTCTATCAACTACAATATGAATGAGTAGAGAAATGTTTCAGTAACCTGGCATGCTTGGGACTTTGGTGGTGCCACATTAGCAACTTTTATGGACTATTGGATATTATTTCTATTCAACTCACATTACACTTTCAATTTACATTGATGCACAATATTATAATACATTTTCCAGTGAAATTTTCCAGTGAAATGTAATTGGAGTGTGGGAACCAGGGAATCTGAGCGGGAACGGAGTATAGTACAGTAACTGGGGCCCTGGAGAGTGGACGGGCAGCAGAGCAACATCATATGTTGAGTCGGATGCAGAGGGTTTTAGATAGGTACATGGAAGTGCAAGGAATAGACGGGATATGGAACATGTACTTTGATATTGAGTTTGAGTTTAGTTTGTATCATGTTTACCGAGGTACAGTGAAAAGCTTTTGTTGTGTGCTAACCAGTCAGCGGAAAGAAAATACATGATTACAATCGAGCCATCCTCAATGTACAGATACATGTTAAAAGGAATAACATGAATAACGTTTAGTGCAAGATACAGTAAAGTCCGATCAATTTATTCTATGTTCATTATGATTGCCGAATGATCAGATGGTAGATTATTAATTTTTCTGAACCAGGTAACATTTACAAGAATTTGCTGTGTAGGGTTCATTTTTTATGTTCCAACATTAACCGCAAAGCAAAAGTAGTTCACTAAGTTGTAAACTCTTTGGATGGCCTAAGGTCATGATAAGAGTCTCGTGATTTATCCTATTTCATATCGTCTTGCATCCTTAAGAACATTGCTTGACCCTTAGTTTTCTGCAACAAACTTCTGTCATTTGGTCCAAACTCTCCTTTGACTGAAACCTTTCATACGTTGGGAGCTGCTTACTTAGTTTCCAGTCCATGATAGTTGTAGTTTCTGCATCACTGTCTCTCACAATGAAGATGAGCAATGGTAACTCAGCAGTAATTTCATACTAAATTGTTCATTCTTAATTACCTGCTGAAGCGGCAAGTGGAATGGGCACACATGCCAGGATTTTCTTTCAAAACCATAGTTGTGGAAGGAACTGTCATAACTAAAGGAGCTCTAAAGGAATTGTGACACAAAGTGCAGAGGCAATTCAGCAGAAAGGCAGCATCCCTGGAGAGATAGGGTAGGTGATGTTTCAGGTCGGGATGCTTCTACAGACTGAAAGTGGGGGGTGGGGGGGTGATGAGCTGGAGGCAAGAAAAGACAACGACCAATCAGGGCCAGCCACAAATGACCTCAGGGGGGTGATGCCTGCATTTGTTGCCGGCCCTGATTCATCCAGGTCTTTTCTCAACCCTCCCCCTTCTACTTTCAGTCTGAAGAAGGGTCCCAACCTGAAACGACACCTCGCCCATTTCTCCTGAGATGCTACCTGACCTGCTGAGTTACTCCAGCACCTTGTGTCTATCTTTGTTATGAACCAGCATCTGCAGTTCCTTCTTCCTAAAGAAAGTGTTTTTACTTCATTATCAACAGGATGTGAACATGTTTAATGCAGTAAATCTGAACCAGGAGTACGTACTCTTCCATTCAACCACATTTACAGAAATCACCATGAGCTGGGGTGTGAGATTGCAAACACGTGGTCCACCCTGTTTCGACGAATGCAATCAACCTGGTGTGCGTGGCATGCATGCACCATGAGCTTCAAAGTCTTAACATCCACATAATAGTTTAAATAACAAGCTAAGTGGGGAATGGAAAATGAGTACTCCCTCACTCCCGCAGTGAAAACAATGAACCTTTGCCACAAATTTATTTTACTTACAAAATAAATAATACTTACTTTCTTCACAGAGGTTCAACTTTGAAAGGTTTCTTCCAACAAATTCATCAAGTGATTCTTCAAACATTGACCCGTTCTCCTGGAACTCATTTGCGATCAGAGGCAGATCTTTGTTCTCCATTTATACTGAACAGTGGACTTTACCTAAGAAATGCAGAGATCAGTTGTTCTGTTGTACAAATAAATATTTTGGTTTTAGAAACCGTACTAAGTCTTGTTCATGCTGAGACAGCATTGTATTAAAATAACTTTGGAATTTTGTCCAAAAGTGATGAAGAGAATGCTGAGATTGTAACCATTAATGAAAGAAAATAAAGAAGAGAAATGTATAAATCATTTTCTCCAAATAGCATTCTCAATAGCATAATACAATTGTCTAAATTTTGGAGATTTTCACAGTATAAACTTCCAGGAATGAAAAACTCTACCAATTATAGGTGTTTCTACATGTGATCCAATGTGAGCCTGAGCTATAGGGGGCGGTTGGGCAAGCTAGAACCTTATTCCTTGAAGCACAGGAGGCTGACGGGTGAATATGTAGAGATGTATATAATCATAAGGAGCACAGATAGCATGAATGCAGTGTCTTTTTCCCAGTGGAGGAATCAAGAACCAGACTGCATAGTTTTAGTCATCGAGCCATACAGCATGGAAACAGGCCCGTCTGTCCAACTTGCCCATGCCACTCGTCTCACCTGCCCACGTTTGGCCTATATCTCTCTAAACATTTTTGGCTCTGTACCTGTCCAAATATCTTTTAAATGTTGTTATAGTATCTGCCGTGAGAGGGAAAACATGTAATAGGAACCTGGGGTGGGGGGGGGGGGGGGGGGGGGGGGGGGGAGGGAATCCAGGGGGGTTGGGGGGGTAACGTTATGGGGAGAAGATATGGGGGGGGAAATGGATTGGTTGTTTCACATAGAGGGTAGTAGCCAGAAGATGTAGTTGAAGCATGGACGAGATATTTGATAAGGAACATGTAGAGGGAAAGCTAAGAGGGATATGGGCCAAATGAGGGCAAAGGGTAAATGGGGTATCTTGGTCGGCATGGACGAGTTGGACCGAAGGACTTGTTGCCCTGCTATATGGCTTGGTGACTCGAATATTTCAATATCGCATTTATTTGAAGAATTTATAAATAAATCAAGGCATGCAGCTGCTTGCTTAGGAATTGAACTTTAACAATCTAACTTTTTTTTTGGAGATCAGTTCTTTTGTACTCTTTTTCTCACAGTATATTTCTTAGCTGAAAAGTTAGTCCCAGTGCACCATTGGGCCAAATTCCATCCAAATGCTATTGCTCAGCATGAGTGAAAACAGCATATAAACTATCCAACTTTTCACATTTCTCAAGTACACCACTGTCATTTTTACTGAGAATTTCCAGAACTTTGTTTTTGTTACAAGGTCATGTTGTTTATAGCCATTGCAAGAAAATAACTTCATAAAGTGTAAACCCATTAGCAAATCAAATAAAGAAACAGTGTTAGAATTACTAATGTGGAGCATGTAAAGTATTTTAACTGAAAACATTTTGGGCCATTTTCCCACATAAGTATACATGTATGTGAAGGTGTTATTTGGCCACTTTACATACTCATATAAAAACACAATCTGGCGGTTAGAATGCAGATGAGTTGTAAAATTACACAGTGGGAGAGGTTCCTCATCAGTCACTGCTGCAATGAACATCTGTTTTACGTCAGTCTTTAGCCTAGCGTCGACTAGTGCCTGGCTGAATGGAATAGCTCATAGCGAATATTTGTCTAATTAACAATGATGCCCATTCAACTGACTTTCAGAATATCGTTATTCATTACATACACTGAAATTGTTTCATGTAAGTCAAGTAAAAGGGAAATGCGGCAATAGAATTCCCCTTCAGAGAGTACAAAGAAATATTTACTCCAGCTATACAGGAATGTAGTCATCTTCCAACCAGTCACACGCATCTCCATTCTCCTAGTGAACTACAGCAATAACATTACCCCCCCACCCCCCACCCCATTTTTGATGACAACTTATAGCTGCCAATTGGCCTTTGCAGTCAAAAGACTTGGATAGGTGATCTTTGGTAATGAAATTATTTCCTTGCCAGCTTCCTCACAGAAGCCAACTGAAGATGGCGTCTGCCGGCGGCAACTTTTACGAAGCACCAGAACATAAAAGGTTCACCTATAACTTCCAACAACTCACCCGCATGAGGGAAACGGCAGAAATCAGTGCTGTTTCGGACAAGCTGCTTGGGCATCTGATGGCTCTTGCGATTTCGCGATCTCCCGTAGCTGCGGGAGCCCCGGACTTTAAACTTTCCCACGCTCGCTGTAAAACTCCCGACCCGATGGAGGAACGCAGGTATGGTACCTGGAAACTCCGGGATGACCTCCAGAGTCGACGAGCTGAATCTTCCAGGAACAACGGAGCTGGAGCTACCGACTTTGAAGGTACCCCCGTTCGTCACGGAGCTGGAGCCGCCGTCTGTGAAGAAATTCACGTTCCTGCGCTGGTTCGCAGAAACAGCAGGTACAGTAAGCACAGTACCTGGAAACAAAGGGGAAGCCTCCATTGTGCCAGGGAAACGTGGCCGACGGGCAGGACTCCAGGTCAGAATGAAGCGCAGGGGACTTCGGCCCCCTCTCCCTACCATCCTACTGGCTAACGTATAGTCCCTTGAAAATAAAGTGGAGGACTTAAGGCCAAGGCTGCTTTATCAAAGGGAGCTGAGGGAATGCTCTGTGTTTTGTTTCACAGAGACATGGCTCACCCCCAGCTCCCCAGACTCAGCGGTCCAGCCTGAAGGGTTCTCCATCCACCGTATGGACCTACACTGGCATCTGGGAAAGGGAGAGGAGGGGGTGTCTGCCTCATGGTCAACTCTGCGTGGTGCTCAGATGTGGCAGTCCTGTCCAACTCCTGCTCTCCACACCTCGAACATCTGTTGGTGAAGTGCCGTCCCTTCTACCTCCCAAGAGAATTCACCTCCATCATCCTGACCGCGGTCTACATCCCACCCCAGGCAGATGTCCGTCTGGCACTGGAGGAGCTGCACGCCGTGGTCAACAAACACCAGACGTCTTACCCCGAGGCATTTACCACCATTGCTGGGGACTTCAATAAGGCAAACCACAAGAAATCACTGCCTAACTGCCACTGCTACACCACCATCAAGAATGCCTATCACTCTATCCCTTGCACTCACTTCGGTAAATCCGACTACACCGCGGTGCTGCTTCTTCCTGCCCCCAGGCAGCAATTGAAGAGCGCACCCCCAGAAGTGAGGACAGTACAGAGCTGATCGGAGGGGGCAGAGGAACAACTCCAGGACTGTTTGGAGTCTGTAGACTGGGCAATGTTCAGGGACTCGGCAACGGACTTGAATGAATACGCCACAGTCGTTACAGACTTCATGAAGAAATGTGTGGAGGACCAAGTACCTACAAAAATCTTCCGAGTGTTTCGCAATCAGAAACCTTCGATGAACTATGAGATCCGCACTCTTCTGAAGACCAGACACGGGGCATTCATGTCTGATGATACAGAGGTCTACAAGAAGTCCAGATATGACCTTGGTAAGGCCATCAAAAAGGCCAAAAGGGACTTCTGCTCCAAACTGGAGGATGAGACAGATGTTCGGCAGCTGTGGCGGGGCCTGAATGCAATCACCTCCAAGAAGGCGAAATCAGGAGGCAGCTCAAATGTCGGCGAAACATCACATCCTGACGAGCTCAATGCGTTTTACGCACGCTTTGATAGGGAGAATACTGATGTGCTTTCCCGAGCCCCCATTTGCTGTGATGGTATTTCGCAGTCACAGAGGCCGACGTCAGGAAATCCTTCAGGGGTGAACCCTCAAAAAGCTCCTGGACCTGATGGTATACCCGGTCGTGTTCTAAAAACCTGTGCGGACCAACTGGCTGGAGTTTTTACGGACATTTTCAACCTCTCACTTCTGAGGTCTGAGGTTCCCACCTGCTTTAAAAGGGCATCAATTATACCAGTGCCCAAGAAGAGCAAGGTGACATGCCTCAATGACTATCGACCAGTGGCACTAACGCCTGTGGTGATGAAGTGCTTTGAGAGGTTGATCATGGCGCAAATCAACTACCTCGACAAAACCCTGGACCCACTGCAGTTCGCTTACCGCCACAACAGATCAACGGTGGATGCGATCTCGCTGGCTCTCCACTCTGCTCTGGACCACATGGACAACAAAAACTCATATGTCAGGCTGTTATTCATTGATTACAGCTCGGCATTTAACACAATCATCCCCTCCAAGCTGGTTACCAAACTCGCTGAACTTGGTCTCTGCGCATCCCTCTGCAATTGGATCCTCGACTTCCTCATCCACAGACCAGTCTGTTCGTATTGGTGGAAATGTGTCAGCCTCGATAACAATCAGCACGGGAGCACCACAAGGCAGCATGCTCAGCCCCCTGCTGTACTCACTCTATACTCATGACTTCATAACTGGTCAAAGTGCGAACTCCATCATCAAGTTAGCTGACGACACCACTGTTGTGGGACGCATCACTGATGGGGACGAGTCAGAGTATAGAAGAGAGATCGAGCAACTGTCCATATGATGTCAGCACAATAACCTGGCCCTGAACACCAGGTTGACCAAGGAACTGATTGTGGACTTTGGAAGGAGTAGGATGGGGACCCACAGCCCCGTTTATATCAATGTCGATATATCGTTTATATCGATGGTTGAAAGGGTCAAGAGCTTCAAATTCCTGGGCGTGCACATCTCTGAAGATCTTTCCTGGTCCAAGAACTCTGATGTAATTATTAAGAAAGCACATCAGCGCCTCTACTTCTCCAAGAATGTCATTGTCCTATCAGGAACACATGACATTAAACTCTCATGAATCTTGAATCTAGTTGGTACGATTAGATTTTTTTTGCATTTTCCGCACAACACATTGAAAGAAGCACATCTGTGATCCCTAATGATTTGAAGATGTTGTGTGTTTAAAGGCAGGATTATGATCAGATTTTGGGCGCAGGTTCAAAAATACCACAGCCTCTAGAGCCACTATTCCTCCTCCCCGTACCTCCCCCCCTCATCTCCCCACCAAATGTACTCTCAAGTGCAAATCAACCAGGATCATTATTACACACTTACCCTAACAGGCATATGCAAATTTGAGTTAAATGTAGTATCATGAAAGAAAATCACGGTGAATTAATCGCGCTGATGCAAGAGAACAGCATTCCTTGAAAAATATGTTTATTCAATAGTTTTTATTTTATATCATGCTAAGAGTTGATGCTTGAGAGCTTCCCTGTCGAATCTCAGCCAGTAACAATTACCTCCATTTGTCCAATAATGAGGTTAAAAAAATCTCAAGAGACCTCTTAGCATTTTCGTTCAAAATTTGATGCCAAACTAAATAAAGAGATATTCTAAATGGGGAGAGAATCCTGAAATCGGAGGTGCAAAGGGACTTGGGAGTGCTTGTGCAGGATTTCAAAAAGGTCATGATACGATATGATATGGTACAATAGAACTTTATCCCTTGAGAGAAATTGATCAAGTCAGCAAGTCGAATCGGTAATAAATAAGGCAAATGCAATGCTAGCATTTATTTCAAGAGGGCTAGAATACAAAAAACAGGGATGTAATGCTGAGGCTCATTTGGGCGCTGGTCAGGCCGCATTGAAGAAATGTGAGCAATTTTGGGCACCATATCTGAGGAAGATTGTGCTGGCCCCGGAGAGGATCCAGTGGAGGTTTACAAGAATGATCCCAGAAATCAGTGGGTTAAAACGTGTTTGGTCAAACAGACTTAAAGCGGGGTGGAGTGTGCAGGTTAAATAAGAGAAATCCTAAACTGAAGTCCTAATTTGAGGAATAGCATTCTTGCTATTGAGGGAGTGCAATGTAGGTTCACGAGGTTAATTCCCAGGATGGCAAGACTGTCATATGATGAAAGAATGGAACAACTGGGCTTGTATTCATTGGAAATTAGAAGTATGAGAGGGGATCTTATAAAAACATATAAAATTATTATGGAATTGGACACGCTAGATGCAGGAAACATGTTCCTGATGCTGGGGGAATCCAGAACCAGGGGCTACAGTTTAAGAATAAGGGGTAGGCCATTTAGAATTGAGATGAGGAAAAACTTTTTCACCCAGAGAGTTGTGAATTTGTGGAATTTGTGGAAGGCAGTGGAGGCCGATAGATAAAACAGAGTTAGATAGAACTCTTAGGGCTAGTGGAATCAAGGGATATGGGGAGAAGGCAGGAATGGGGTACTGATTGTGGATGATCAGCCATGATCACATTGAATGGCGGTGCTGGCTCAAATGGCCTACTGTCTATGGATCTATGTATCTATGTCTTAAACAACTGAAGGTATGGCCTTCAATGAGAGAGCAATTAGATTCAGTGGTTAAATATAAAGCAAGAGGTGGAGGAGTATAGAGATCTACTGATCTTCTGATTGCTATCTACTACATAGAAAGTATTCGAGAGGAAACAGAGAAGCTGGGGTATATTTCTGAATCAATTAAACCTTTCTGGCATTGCCGTATCTACTGCTCCTCCCATCCCTTCTATTATTCCACATTCACATACACCATTTGATTTAAGACGAAAAAATCAGAGGACACAAGAACAGAATTAGGCCATTCAGCCCATAGAGTCTGTTCCACCATTCGATCATGACTGATCCATTTTGCCCTCACAACTGCATTCTACTACTTTCTCTCCATAATCTTTGATGGTCTTACTAATCACGAACATATCAATCACTTTTTTTTTTAAAAAAACAGTGATTTGTCCTCCACGGCCATCTCTACCAATGAATTCCACCGATTCACTATCCTAAGAAATTCCTCCTAATTTCCAATCTAAAGGTACATGCTTTCCTCGAATGTTTCCAACTATCGCCTTTATTTGTCTTGTACCAACTAGCTATTATTTGATTATACGAAGCCCTAACACAAGCATGAGCCTTGCTTTGTGCTGTTGTCTGCACTTTTACTGGCTTTATATTAGCTTAAATATTCGTTACCAATAATGATTTCCAGGTTTAACATAAGGCTATTCACTTAAAACGTTAATTCCACTTTTCCCACTACATTTAAGCTGCCTGAATGCTGATAGTTTCCAACATTCTCTTTTTTAAACTTTTTTTCCTTCATTTTTTTCTAGCCTAGGTAAAAATGCAACAAATTGCACCATCTAATTGAAATTAGCTGCCTCAGCACTAACTTTGGATTACGCTTTAAACTAAGAATTCCCCTGGGGTCACTCATTGCTTCTCCGATGTTTGTGAAGATTATGAAGTTGGTCAATACTGCACTCAAACAGTCAATATTTTCAGATGTGTTTCATATTTTGTTCAAACAAACAGCATAGAAAACTTCCCAGCCATATTTGCTCAGGTTGAACAAATCAGTGACACCTCATGTGGTGCATTCACCCAGTACACTGATTCCATCATGCAGAGAACAACATTTACACTAACGGGAGGACATAGTCATCCAAAACTTGATACAAGCATAACTTCCCAGCTGGAAAAGACAAAATCCCTGAAGGACCCCTTCAAAGCAATCCGCGCTGTCCTTGAATGCAGATAGTCTTACAATACTTTTTGTTCATAATCGCTATGTTTTTCAATAGCAAGAAGCTGCCTTTCATGCCTTTCATGCCCTCCATCAACATACTTATAAATCAATAATCACAGTTCAGTTATTGATTTCTTACCATATTCTTCATATTAAAACAGCCCATCAAGTGATTATAAAGTTGGAATGACTTACCTTTGTGTTAAAGAATCCTTGGTTTTTCCTTGCAGTGATAGTTAAACCAATGTTGCGTCATTTAAACTGAAGTACAGCAAATGCAAAAGTCATTTAGCTGATTCACATTATTCTATCTTTGAACATTTTTTTTTCTGTTCCACAAGGTGACTTGGACCTGGTCTGTTATGAAACACAATGCATGATACTACTATAACACTGTACCAGTGCTGTCACACTAGAGTGGTTCTGTTCTTAATCCAAAAAAAACTCTTCCTGGAAAGGAAATTGTGAAATAATGGGAGGTGGAAAAGATTTAAGGGAGGAGACAGAGTCTGCATCAGGCATGTGTTCCAAGTGTTTGCAACTCAAGATATTATTACTACAAATGTTAAAACATCATCATTTCTGACTGGGAAGTGTATTGGTGTTCCCTGCTGTTTGTCATGGATGTCTGATAATCTTATTAAGTAACAATTAAAATAATACTTAATTCAGGTATGCACAATACAAAGTACTGCTGCAATTCCCTGTTTCTGGAATGTTGGGGCCAACTAGTATTGCTGGCAAAAAGCAGAATATGATATTAATACAGGCTGTAACGCTAACCACGCTGCTTATCATCTGCCTATAAAAGTAATTTAGCATGCTGCTGCTTTCCCTATGTTTTGGGTTGTTAGGAATTACTTTTGTGATATAGTCATCCCATGTAGTTAGAGTAACCTTCCTTGTATTTCTCCGCAAATTGTGTATTTTCCTTCTGTAACCCGAGACTCATTGCTTTTGCCATCTGTCATTAAACATCCACCATCTGCTTAATTTCTTATTTTTCTCTCTTAAGGGCCTGTCCCACTTTCCCGAGTTATTCACGAATTCTCCCGTGTTTTCAAACTCGCAGAATGTTTGTAACGAGTCCGTAGGAGGCCATAGGAATCCGTGGATATATCGTAGCGGCTCGTTATGCCAGCCGTAGGTACTCGGGGCTTTTTTTTTTACTAGTGAACATTTTTCATCATGCTGAAAAAATGTCCCAACTTACCTGATGCCCCGAGTACCTAAGGCTGGCATAACGAGCCGCTCCGATATATCCATGGACTCCTACTGCCTCCTATGGACTCGTTACGAACATTCTGCGAGTTTGAAAACTCTGGTGAATTTGTGAATAACTTGGGAAAGTGGGACAGGCCCTTTAGCACTTTGCAGTCATGAATTATGCATTAGATTTCTAACAATATGAAGGCAGCAAACAATCTTAAAGCACATTATTACTCTTAAGATTGAAATAAATAAACATGGCTGGAGTCAAAGAGCTATACAGCATGGAAACAGTCCCTTCAGCCCAACTTGTCCAAGCTGACCAAGTTGGCAGAAGGGCTAGTCCCATTTGGCCCTTAGGCCTCTAAGCCTTTCTTATCCATATATCTGGACAATTCCATTTTGCATGCTCTGTGAACAAAGCCAGTGCTGAGTTATGGTAATCTCTTATTGATGGCAGTGTTCAGGTGATTGGGGTGACATATGCAAGGAGGTAGCAATATCAACAACACATTCAATAAAAAAGCTCAATAAACTGTTACTCTCATTTTGCGCCTCTTAGGAATGTCACCATGGAGTTTCTGGAACTTAAACTCCAAGTTTAGTCCAAGATAGCTCAGAATCACTTGAGACCAAGCGCACAGGAAAGCAAAGGACGGAATTCAAAAGTGCCGGCTATCGTCTTTTGAAGCAGATTAGTGGACATATGGAGGAGGTGATCTACAATGGAAACAAGTTGTGCTCTAATAGTCTAATCACACAAGTCACAACATTTCATTGCAGTTTGAACATTGATGAATTACATCACTGATGTGGACACATCAGGAATAATTGCAGGTACAGATAATTGGCATCACCGACCCCTAAACTTTTAAACTTGGCAATCACTCTGTCTTCTTTGTCATCAATGATGTATTACAGATAATTTGCTGAACATTAAGGACCTTGTGAAGTATGTGCCACATCTCAGTCATGGCCACTCTAGGGAACGATGCACCTCATCATTTGCCTCCCATAATGGTTTCAATTTTACAAGATGCATTTTTACTGCTGCATTAGCTCGTCTCCAATAATTTCTGTGCACAGGTCATCCAGATCATCCTGTCCTCCTCTGTTCTCTTGTCCTCCTGGGATTAATCCATTCATGGTTGTTATAACTATAATCCCTGTTTAAAAATACCTATTTACCATTCAAGTACTGATGCACTGATACTTTAAATACTGTTTGTTAAGACCACTCATTCTAATACCAGTAGTTTAAATTAAATTACTTTACTGTGCATCAGTGAAATACTATACATTTCTCATTTAATACAGAAACAGCAATAAACACATTGTTTTATTTTCTTGGTACATACATTTCAAAGAGTACTTGGCCTGAACATGCAGAAATAGGCTGTTAATCCTTTCTCCCTAATTCCATCACTTTTGGATTGCAAACTGCATTTTCTGGTTAAACTAATGAAGTCGGGAATGTCAAACCATTTATGATAATCCTGAGAACTACTAAGAGCGGCAGGTACTGCTTACACACATACACCAGTAAACATTTTCTAAGTTCATTCCAGTGCAAGAGAGGATTTTCACATAACTTTTATAACTGAGTTAATCCATCCCAAGCGCATTCCAATATAATGGTGCTAGTATAAATGTGATTTAATTGAATCAGTGTGTGTGTGGTTAGGGAGAAAGGCAGCTTAGAGTAATTGAGCTACAGCTGGGTAATGTACTGAAAAAGAAATGCAAGCCAAGCCTCACACAAATTGACTTCATTTAACTCCTTTGTTACCCTAATGCATTTTGTTTACATTTCATTTCGAGCACAACATCCATACTTGTTTCACTACTGCCATTGAAGGGTCTTACCTCTGTTGCAATACTGTGTCCCAGAGATTCCTTCAGCACAGCCGTTCTTGAATCAGTAACTGCACTCAAACACCAGATTTTGTGAAATCAAATAATGCAGAAGATGACTGCTGAGATGAGCCCTACCCTGTAGCTGGACACCTCTTTTCAGATAAACCCCTTTCTGGTTAATGCAGTAGTGCTGTTGTCATTGTATCACATTTAATTAAAGGCAGACTTGTTAAGCCACATCTGGAAAATATGATGCTGATCCATTCTATAATATGAATGTTTGCCCTTTGGCCATGGGATGAATGAATTTTACTACATTATTATCTCTTAGGCAGCAGGTGCTTAGATTCCTGGTGTGTCGCAAAAGTAGTATTTTCCAGTGTGGTCTGATTTTAATTCAAATTCAATAATTTGAGCCTTTGTTCCTGGGATGAGTCTGCATACATCCAAGAGAGTCTTGAGGTGGCTAATTAGAAAACAACAGCCCTATCCTGACGCCGACGGCTTTTACGTTTCCCCGAAGGGAGAAGATTCTTCAACTTCTGACATGAATGACAAAGCACATCTGAGAGGGAAAAAGGAAGTGACATCTTCACCTTCTTCATCTGGAATGTCAGTGTGAAACCTCAAAGGCAAGATGGGAGGAGGGCAAAATGGCAAAGAAAACAAAAAAAAAGACCCTGGTGCATAATGACATGTCTTCTTAGAAGATTTATCCTGGAGGCAAGACAACAGTAAGTGCATGGTGAAAATATAACACCATCTGCACTTATCTTCTCTGTTCATGCTGTGAGCAACCCTGGGGATTAAAACCAATGCACACTATGTGTGTGTGTTAAACCAGGAGAATTTAATATACTGTAGTTAAAAGATGAAAAAAGAATATGATGGAAATATTCAGCAAGTCAGGATGAAAAACAGAGTAAACGTTTCAGGTTGAGGACCCTGTGTCAGAACTGGGAAGGAGAGAGAAGGGCCGGTAGGAGAGTGAACCGGGGTAATGCCTCCAGAGCCATCAAGCTTGGCTGCAGGAAGCCATTCACTCCGGGGCACCAAGATGGCCAGGCGAGTCGACTGGACTTTGGACTTTGCAAAATGGAGCCAAAAATGGCAGCGTTCACAAGTGTAGTATATGCAAAAAGAATTTCACTATTGCACTATTGCCTATTGACTATTGAAGAAGTTTATTACACAACAGGGAGGGTGGGAGGAGGGGGAAGCCCCATAAAGGACGAAACCATCAAGGCAACATGGTCTTAATCCTAAATTATGAACAGGATTATCTGGTCTATGATTGAATAAGACCATTTAGAGAGTGAGAATTCAGACAAAAGAATATAGGTTGCAGAAGCCAGACCAGATAGATCTGATGGCTGGTACGGGTAGGCTCGTTCACCACCCCCAGAGAATTTTTTTTTTTAAATAAACAAAGGAGCTGAGCGGAAATCACAGATTGACAAATGATAGAGGCAGAGGTCAAGTTACCTGAAGTTTTAGAATTTGGTATTGAGCATTGCCAGGTTGAAGATGAGTCCCTGGTTACACAAAAAAGCTAGAGAAACTCAGCGGGTGCAGCAGCATCTATGGAGCGAAGGAAATAGGCAACGTTTCGGGCCGAAACCCAAGTCTGAAGAAGGGTTTTGGCCCGAAACGTTGCCTATTTCCTTCGCTCCATAGATGCTGCTGCACCCGCTGAGTTTCTCCAGCTTTTTTGTGTAACCTTCGATTCTCCAGCATCTGCAGTTCCCTCTTAAACACTGAAGATGAGTCCCTATTGCTCTTGCTTGCAGATTTGGGCCTCACTGTAACAGCACAGGAGGCCACACTCTGATAGGTCAGAATGGGAGCGGGATGGAGAATTAAACTGTTTTAAATTTCCAGCATCTGCCTAACTTTTTGATTTTCATTTTTAGAATGTAATATTATCCAGTGTGGCCTGCGGCAGCATCATATGTTCTATTGATGTTGAATTGCAACCACTATCAATTTGCTGATTTGCTCATAAACTTCCAAACTCCAGTATAAATTTGGCAATGAAACAAGAAAAGCTCTGGAACATTCTAGGCAATAGTTTTAGTATTAGTTTTTTAGTTTTAGAGATAAAGCGCGGAATCAGGCCCTTTGGCCCACCGGGTCTGCGCCGATCATTAACAATATCCTACACCCACTCGGGACAATTTGTTTTACATTTACCAAGCCAATAACACAAACCTGTATGTCTTTGGAGTGTGGGAGGAAACCGAAGATCTCGGAGAAAACCCACGCAGATCACAGGGAGAAGGTACAAACTCCGTACAGACAGCACTCGTATTCAGGATCGAACCCGGGTCACTGGCGCTACATTCGCTGTAAGGCAGCAACTCTACCGCTGCGCCACCGTGCTCACCCTAGTAGGTTCCAGGGTTTTTTTCAAAAATTAAATGGATGAGCATGGATTTGATTTTGTGAATGATGTTCCTGCTGTCCAGCAGCAAAAGAGCTACATTTTACATAAAATTAAGCAAATAAGATAAATGAATGTTAATTGGCAACAGCATTTAGTTAAAAGGGTGCCATGGGATCTCCTACTTCAAATGAATCATTAAAACAAAGCTTGTTTTAACATGCATAAAAGGTCACTTAGCTGTCAGTGGTGGTGTAGATCATAAGCTTGTAAGTGATAGGAGAAGAATTAGGCCATTTGGCCCATCAAGTCTACTGGGCCATTCAATCAATGCTGACCTATCTCTCCCTCGTAACCCCATTCTCCTGCCTTCTCCCCATAACCTCTGACACCCGTACTGAAGAATCTTCTTAAAAAACAGAAAATAATGCAGTCTCCAGGCAGGTCTAGCAGCACATGTTCACAGAGAAATCAAATTAACTGAAGAAGAGTTCCGTCTGAAGAATGGTCCTGACCTGAAACGTTACCTATTCCTTTTCTCCAGAGATGCTGCCTGACTCTCCAGCACTTCGTGTCTATCTTCAATAGAATTAACTTTTCGAGTTGATGAACTTTCATCAAAACTTCCTGAATTACATGCGTAAACAGGACTTAAGCCTCGGATTAGGCTCTGGGTTGAGAGTTTTGCTGGCATTGGCAAACTCATACTTATGTAATTATTGAATGCTCCAGGCAGCAAACAGGTTTTTTTTAAAAGTCAGTTGAGATGTCCTGTTTCTCCCCATGTAATCTGACTTTTGTGCCCTGTTCTCATGGCCTTTAGTATTTCACCTTTTCAAACAATTCTTACATCTCTTTTAAAGAATTTGCAGATCCCCTTTCAGCCACAAATTCCACACCCCAACCGCTTTCCTGAAAATGATTTTAATTTGTTTAGTGGGTACATTGTGAAATGAGAAAGCAACGGACCTGAAATTGTAGAGGGCCTGGCACATGCACAGGGATCCTAAAGTTCTCTATAAAACTTCCAAAAGACGTTGTAACTGCAATGTAGAAAATACAGCAATAATTTCAACATAGCTGCGTCCCATGCTTTTTCTACAGCCAAAAAGGCGCCGTTGCACATATTATTCCTTGCTGCTGATGTCTATGGTGGATTGTCATCCTAATAAGGACCTGATAACCGACTATAATTAATAAATATTATTTTAAAAAATTTAAATAATACTTAAATAAATATTAGTTTTGGAGCGTTAGAAATTCTAAAAATGTGAAAATCTAGTTTTAACTTTTTAGAGGAGCTGCTATGCCATAACCCTTCCCGAAACGTCACCCATTCCTACTCTCCAGAGATGCTGCCTGTCCTGCTGAGTTCAGCATTTGGTGTCAATCATAGGTTTAAACCAGCATCTGCAGTTCCTTCTTTGGCTTACAGTGCTGTAAGATGGTGGCAGCAGCAGGAAAAGGCATAATCTTTTAAAAACTGCCCTCCAACCTGAGATCTTAGATGTCCTATATGGTATTTAGGTCTTCGTCATGACACTTACTATCGAGCACATCATTCTCAGGAAAAGAAGGGGCTCACAATCAATGAATATTTCTGCAAGGTTGTGTATAACTGTAGTCACTCTCCACCTCTGTTATTCATCAGTGTAAAGGAGAAGGAGCAGGCTGGGGCTGGAGACTTCCTCAGCTGAAAGACTCCTGGGCTATTACCTCATGGTTAGGAAATAGATAATGTCCCCAGAGTACAAGAACTCTCAGCAGGCATTCCTCCTCAAACATATTTTTCCTACTCAGGCAATTACAGAATTGAGGATGACTTGCTTCCACTTCAGTTCCGTGTGTTCCCAGGTGGATCAGGAGGCCAGACTGAGATCTACAGACTATGCCACAGTTAGGGCAGGAAATACCCAATAGAGCAGATAGGTAGAAAGGAACTGCAGCTGCTGGTTTATACCAAAGAGAGACACACAGTGTTGGAGTAACTCAGCGGGTCAGGCAGCATCTCTGGAGGGAAAGGTTGGGTGACGTTTCGGGTCGGGACCCTTCTTCAGCCTGATGCCAGGTGGGTGGACTCTTTGGAATGTGCTGAGTCTGCCCATTGCTTGAACCTGGCACCTACACGCTGTTATGGAGAGAGTCAAAGTGTTTAGCAGCTTCTCTAACGCTTCTGGGCAAGTTTGAGCAACAGGTTTGGGTCAAGGTATTCCAGGAGCCAGTGAGGATGATAACTTTTTTTTAACAATTGTTTTGTGGAAATTCTTGAAGTATTTCCTCTCCTCGCCTGCAATGTGTTTCACATGACAGAGCTTGGTGTGAGTGCCAGTTTCGGAAGCCCAGTGTCAGTGATGCTGATGGTGTGGCTCACCCAGTGAGGCATTTTGAATGTGATCAAGGCACCAGGCTGATGGTGTATTTTGTCATTAGGCCTGTCCTCATGGGAGGTAGCTCCTGAGTGACTGGAAGTGGTTCACAAGGGGCAGCACGGTGGTGCAGCGGTAGTGTTGCTGTCTTACAGCACTTGCAGCGCCAGGGACGGGGGTTCGATCCCGACTATGGGTGCTGTACGTTCTCTCTGTGATCGCATGGGTTTTCTCTGAGATCGTTGGTTTCCTCCCACACTCCAAAGATGTACAGGTTTGTAGGTTAATTGGCTTGGCTTTGTATACTTGGCATACGTGTAAATTGATAGGGTTAATGTGTGGGGATTGCTGGTCATAACATGCTACAATTATGAAGTACAGTGCAGTCCCGTACTTAGGTCTCTCTGCCAGCACCTCCCAAACCTGTGATCTCTAACACAAGATGTTGGAAATATGTTGGCATGCTGGATCGGGTGCAGAAACGATTTACAATGGTGTTGCCAGGATTCAAGGGCCTGAGCTATAGGGGGTGAGGTTGAGAGGGCTTGGACTCGATTCCTTAGAGCGCTGGAAGATGAAGCGGATTGAGGTGTTTAAAATCATGAGAGGAACAAATTGGGTGAATGCACAGAATCTCTTGCCCAGAGTTGGGGAATCGAGAACCAGAGGACATATGTTGAAGGTGAGGGGGAATTAATTTAATAGGAATCCGAGGGGTAAAGGTGGTAGGTATATGCAACGAGCTGACAGCAGAGGTAATTGAGGCAGGTACTACCACAAGCTTTAAGACACGTTCAAACATGAATAGTATTATATTCCGGATGGCAGAATGAATAACAACATACACGCAGGCTGCCTGGATCACGAGAGAAATTTATTACCCAACATTCCCTACTTGTATACAATAACAACTCATTAACATATACATGAATATGCATGAATACATTACACTGCTCTCCTTTTTTAAAGTATTAAATCTAAGTACACAGTTACAATTTTGTTGTTGTAATACTTGATTTAAACCAGTATTTATGAAATCTTACATGATAAACATAATATATTTATTTTACATATTTACACATTTTCATTTTACTTATACAGTAAATTACTTAACTTAAAAACCTACCCTGACCACTGGTTTACGGATCCTGACTGATCGTCTAACAGTAACAGGTGTAACATGTTTAGGTGTTGACTCAACTGTAGGCTTGTTTGGCTCGGTTTTAGTACCCTGACTTTGACCAGAGGAATCTGTTTCTTTGTCTGTACTAACTGAACTTTGTGTTTCAATCACAGTGGTCTCTTCCAACTCACTTTCAGATAAAGACTTAGGGATTAGGACTTCATGCTCAGTTTTTGGTTCATCTTTGGCTGGAATCATTTGATCAACATGAACATTTTTGATCCTATCTCCACCTTCAACTAAGTATCTTTTTGTTCCACACACTTCCACTATTTTCCCAACATCCCATTTGTCTCGACTGGACTTGTTGGGAGGACTAAGAACACAAACCTGCTCATCTGGCTTGAAGTACCTCTCCTTTTTGTGGGTCAAAATGGCGTTTTTGACTTAACTTTTTTTGTACAACTCTCAAAGCCAAATTGGGTTGAACTAGACTTAGGCGTATTCATAGCCTTCTCTTCATCAACTTCTGCAGGTGAGTAACCCGTTGTTGTGTGTTGTGTCGTTCTTAACTTCAGCAAGAAACTAGCCAAATTATGTTTCATGCTGAGCTTTGAACTACCCTGCAAACCCTGTTTCTTGAGAGCATCTTTGACAACTCTAACAGACCTTTAACCTGCCCCATTGGAGGCTGGATGGTATGGGGGAACAAGTGTGTGTTTTACACCATTCTGCTGCATGATCTCTTTGAACCGTTCTGAACACAATTGAGGCCCGTTATCAGAAACAAGTTCTTCCGGTAAACCATGGCATGCAAAAATTGATCTCAACTCATCTATGGTACACTCAGTTGTAGTACATGGCCCCATATGCTTAACCTCAATCCATTTGGAATATCTACTAGTACCAGAAAATTATAATTTCCCTTTTCACAAAAATCTACATGAACTCTCTGAAAATGTCTACTTGGCCATGACCACGGTTGCAGTGGTGTTTTTGGTGGTTTACTCCGGCAATTTTGGCAGATGCTACATTTGCTCACCAGTGACTCGATGTCAGGGTCAATACCAGGCCAATACACAAAACTTCTGGTAATTGACTTCATGCTTACTATGCCAGGATGTTCGGCATGAAGTTCATTCATAATTTTGTTTCTCAAAGACTCTGGTACAACCACTCTGTAACCCCACTTAATGCATCCCTGCTCACATGATAATTCATGGCGTCGATTATGGAAAGGCCTCAGCTCTGAGTTCAGAACTGAGTTCAATCCATTATCGATATCTGTCCATCCGTTCAATGTCTGTTCATAGACCCACTTCAGCACATTGTCTTTCTTTGTTTCTGCTGCAATTTCTGTTGCAATCACTGGAAAGTCTTCATCTACACTTCCCATGTCAGAGTTATCATGGGGCAACCGGGACAACGCATCTGCAACTGCGTTACACTTGGAGCTTCTGTACTCCACCTTGTAGTCATACTGGGACAGCAAAATTGCCCAGCGCTGTATCCTTGATGCTGCCATGGAAGGTATAGCTGACTTGGGACCAAGTATCACTAGTAGTGGCTTGTGATCAATCACTAGGGTGGTCTGCCGAGATGAAACTGTTGGAATTTCTTGATTCCGAACACGATGCTGAGTGCTTCCTTTTCTATCTGTGCATAATTACGCTCACTTGGTGATAGGTTGTGGGATTCAAAAGCAATAGGCTTTTTCTGTCTGTCATTCATTACGAGGGAGATCACTTCACCTACACCATAACTTGAAGCATCACAAGCAAGTTTCATCTCGCGTGTCGCATCGTAGGGAACAAGGAGTTTGTCACTTGTCAAGTTTTCCTTGCAGATGTCATATGCACGTTGCTGTTGCTTTCTCCACGACCATTTCACATCTTTTTGTAGCAGATGATGTTGTGGCTTTAGCACAGTTGCTAAATCTGGAAGGAATCGTGCATAGAACTGCACCATCCCAAGGAATGATCATCGCTCTGATTGTTGGGTTTTGGAGCATTCACTATTGCTTCAGCTTTCGCCTTCACAGGGCGAAGTCCGTTGGCATCTACTTTGAGTCCAAGGTAGACCACCTCTGACTGCGCAAATGCACATTTATTTTGTTGCAGTTTGACATTGAGGTAGTTGAGTCGCGTGAGAACTTGCTCGAGGATCTTCAGATGTTCTACCATGCCCTCTGTAAATATCAGTAGGTCATACTGGTTGCACACACAGTGCGGAATGCCTTGTAATGCCTTGTCCATGACAGACTGAATTTTTTTCATGGAGGATTTCACACCATAGGCAGCTTTGTATATGAATACAAGCCCTTATGTGTGTTGATAGTCAAGTACTGCTGAATTTCCTTGTCGACATTGAGTTGGGCATAAGCGTGAGACAAATCCAGTTTAGTGAAGACTCTTGCTCCGCTAAGATCTTGTGAGGTTGACAACGGATATTGTTCGTCATCAATGGTTTAGTTGATTGTGACTTTGTAGTCGCCACATAGTCAAACAGTTTTGTCGGCCTTGGGTACGGCCACAATTGGCGTTGCCCAGTTACTCTGGTCTGTCTTCACGAGTTCTCCATTCCGTTCCACTTGTTGCTTTAGTGCATATGGTACAGGTCTTGGTCGACAATACACAGGTTTCACATCTTGCTTAAGTCGAATGCAGAGTACCCTATTATTCCCGTGTAACTGCCAGCAAATATGTTTGCATGTTTGCTTATGACGTTTTCAAGATGTGATTTGGACAAATCGATGCTGAAAATATTCTTCCAGTCTAATTCTATTCTACTCAACCAATCCTTTCCAAGGAGGGTTGGTTTATTTCTGTAGCTGGCCACTATGATGGGCAGTGTTACTGACTGACCATTATGCTGAACTTTACCGTTCATTTGTCCACATGTCTCCAAAACTTTGCCCGAGTATTTTCTCAGCTTGACCTTACTCTCAAACAATGGTATCTGTGGGAACGTTGTTTCATACAGGTCTTGACCGAGCAATCTGCTGCCGTGTCAATACACATATCGATTAACTGTTCATTAATCAATAGTTTAGTTTGAAACTCCTTGCCTTGGCTGGTTGTAGGCTTATCGATGTTGGTTGCATAAATGGTGTACAACCCAAGTTAATTCCCATCTGGGTTCACCTCCAAGTTGTGAACTCCTTTCTGGTGTTGTTGCTTGTTTCCCGCAGGTTGTTGGTTTCCTGTTCTAAGCTTGGCCTGACATGCTGAGGCGATATGGCCTTTCTTCTGGCAGTTATAGCACTTGGCCATTTTGAACTGACAAAATTGGGATGAGTGATTACCGTTGCAATGATAACAACTGGCTGAACTCAGCTCCCCGTCATACTCTTGTTTTGGTTTAGCGCCTCTTGGTTTGGCCTTGTGACTGTAAACGGCCACTGCAGTCTGTGGTGGGTGAAACTCGCGAGCATTCTTTGATGCCATCTCCATTGTGGTAGCAATCTTGCATGCTTTCTCGAATGTGAGATCTGGAGTGTTCATGAGTTTGGACTGAATTCGTTCAACCACTAGACCAGTGATTCCCAACCTTTTTTAGCTCATGGCCCCCTTGGGATCTTTTAATTTTTCTGTGCTCCCCCCCCCCCCCCCCCTTGACATTATTAGCAGAAAAAAAGTACAATATTATAATACCTTCGATAACAAATATCAGTGTCTATTAATTGCACATATATTCTCTTTTATTCTTCCACAAACATCAAAAATATTTCAACTACATAGATTTAAATATATTAGAACTGAAACTTAGGAGGCAACAGGGTGGCAGCTCTGTGGCCCCCTTCATTTAACCTGTGGCCCCCTAAATCCAATTTTTTTTCTGTGGCCCCTCTGAAATTTGCCATGGCCCCAGGTGGGGAATCTGCATTAGACCACAAACAAATCTGTTGCGTAGTGCTCGTCCGAGAAAGGTTTCAAAGTTACAGTGCAAAGTTAAGTTTTTCAAGGCAACAATGTACTCATTGATTGTCTCATTCTGCTTCTGGTTTCTAGTGCCAAATTTATAGCTTTCTGCAATTTCCAGAGGTTTGGGGTTGAAATGCTCCTCCAACTTCTTCATAATGTCATTGAATGGCACGTCTTTTGCCTATAAAGGCGCAAGATGATTCACGAGTGTGCCGTACACTTCAGGACCGATCTCCGTGAGCAGAATCGCTTTCATGCGTTCGCAAACGGCCTTATTTGTATCAGTCACTATCTCTCCTTCACCACTAATCTCCATTGTTGTTTGGGGTGAAAAACATGTTCGCTCTCTCCATATAGGAACTGAATGACTCTCTACACTTGTCAAAAGTGCCAAGGTTTCCGATGTAGCCCGTGGACGTGGCTATCATGTTGTTCTCTTTTTTTTAAAGTCTGTTCAAAAACCCCGAAATCCTGTCTGTTCTGGTGTAACAATTCACCTAAAACTTAGCTGTACAAAGGCTATTCAGCTTGAGGAATTTGACAAAAAAAACTCAGTCTAAAATGTTATACAATCCCAAGGATGACATCTTGCCACGTAGACACAACATAGAGATAGCCTGACAAACTCTCGATGATTTGTACAGCTGATGTTTTAAACTACAGTCCCCTGCATAGAAGGATCTGTGGCCTATCGAGTCCAGCTCGCAAACAACTGCAACACACCGCCGTATTTACTGTTTAAAATGTCAAACAATACGGCGTGTTGCAAACTCTATCCCATCCTCGTCGCCAATTTCGTTATATTCCGGACGGCAGAATGAATAACAACTTACACGCAGGCTGCCTGGATCATGAGAGAGATTTATTACCCAACATTCCCTGATTATATACAACACCAACTCATTAACATATACATGCATATGCATGAATACATTACAAATAGGATAGGTCTATTGGGATATGGGCTAAATGCAGGCAGGTGGGACTGGTGTACATGAGACATGTTGGTCGGTGTGGTCAAGCCTTTTTCCATGCTATATGACTATGACTCTATAACACCAAGAATGACAAGGGCATCAGGTGCATGGCTATGCCATCTGGTACAATTCTCCACCAAGTCGTGCATTATCCCACTCAGAAATAAGTGATAATCCTTCATTTTTGTGGGCATCGCATTAGCCAAATATTACTGTGGGAGTGTGGGAGTGTCTTCACCAGAACCACTGCAATTGCTTCCAGTAGGCAGCTTAGACCCTTGGCTGTGAAAGCCAATATCCTGAAAAATGAATACATTTAAATAAACAGTCAAATTAAGGCCTATCTCCAATATGCCTCTGTTTAATTTACTTAAATAAATTGGAATGGCATCTGATTATGCACAAGGGCGGCACAATGTCATAGCTTGTAGAGCTGCCCTGAGACATGGGTTCCATCTGTGTGGAGTTTGCATGTTCTTCCTGTGACTCTGTAGGTTTCTTCCGGCTGCTCTGGTTTCCTACCACATCTGAAGATGTGCGGATTTGGAGGTTAATTGGCCATAATGTGTAGGGGGTGGATGAGAAGGAGGGATAACATAGCACTTGTGTGAATGGGTGATCTAGAGGCAGCGTGGACTCGATTAGTCTGTTTCCATGATGTTTCTCCAACTTAATCTGCAACTGTGATCTGTATTGTATAGCTCAATGGTTGGGGTCTGTGAAAAAGTGGTAAAGTATTGAAAAGGGGAGATAGAGGAGATAGTCAATGCGATTAAACTATGGCCTGCAATGGGTGAAATATTAGCAATAGTTTGTATTTCAGGATGATAATAGGGGTTGGACCCTAAAAAATCTAATCGTCCAAGTGGCAAAAGGAGAAAACATCATAAAGTTAAGCAGAGAGGATTGTTCATAAGCTCTAGGAGCAGTGGTAGACCATTCAGCCCGTCAAGTTTACACCATTCACTCATGGCTGATCTATCTTTCCCTCTCAACCCCATTCTCCTGCCTCTCCCGATAACCCCTGACACCCTTACTAATAAAGAATTTGTCAATCCCTGCCTTAAAAATATCCATTGACTTGGCCTCCTGTTAATGGCCGTCTGTGCAATGAATTCCACATATTGACCACCCTCTGACTAAAGAAATTCCTCCTCACCTCCTGTCAAAAGGCACTTCCTTTTATTCTGAGGCTAGGGCCTCTCATCCTAGATTTTCCCAGTGGTGGAAACATGCTCTCCACATCACTCTATCCAAGTCTTTCACTATTCACCATTGAGCAATAAGCAAAACACATACAACATAAATCTAATCCGATCCATTAAAGGCACTGTCTTCATGCTCCTTGACAGTTTTATTTCATGGGTGACTTTTACTCAGTAATGCAACAACATCCCCCTCCGTTAACTATCTGTTCCTCTTTCTTTATATTGTAGAGCTAAAGTTTTTTATTTTACTAGATCGTAGTCAAGGAGGACTCTCTCGAATTTCTACAGGTGCACAGTAGAGAGCATACTGACTGGTTGCATCGTGGCTTGGTTCGGCAACTCGAATGTCCAGGAGCGGAAAAGACTGCAGAAAGTTGTGACCACTGCCCAGTCCATCACCGGCTCTGACCTCCCCACCATCGAAGGGATCTAACACAGTCGCTGCCTCATAAAGGCTGCCAACATCATCAAAGACCCACACCATCCTGGTCACACACTCATCTCACTGTTGCCATTGGGAAGAAGGTACAGGAGCCTGAAATCTGTAACATCCAGGTTCAGGAACAGCTGCTTCCCCACAGCCATCAGGCTATTAAACACGACATCAAACAAGCTCTGAACAATATCAGTCTATTATTATTATAGCACTATATCTGTTTATTTATTGTGTATATATGGTCTATGGTCTATAGACACGCTGAACTTTTATCTTCAGTTTTGTATTATGTTTACATATTCTGTAGTGTTACAGCAAGTAAGAATTTCATTGTCCTATCTGGGACACATGACAATAAAACTCTCTTGACTCTTGACATTATATGCTTGTAAATTTTTTTTATGCTATGAAATGTTTTATCGAAGTCTCGTGACGAGACTACGTGAGGAACCCGCCAGCCCGCATGCGCGTCAATACGTCGACACATGGCGGGGATTCGGAGCAGTTTGAAATTGCTCCGGCAAATAAGGGATTTTTGTTTCAGGAACGGGCCACTGCTCCAAAAATAGGTGCAGCGGGCCCGGAGAAGCTGGCACGGCCTGTACAGCTACCGCCGTGGAAGCTCCGAAAAGGAGCAGGCGGCTGGATTGAATAGGCTGACGGCATGGCCGGTGCAGCTACCGTCGTGGAGGCTCCATAAAGGAGCAGGAGGCCAGATTTAGTAGGCTGACGGCTCGGCCGGTGCAGCTACCGTCGTGGAGGCTCCATAAAGGAGCAGGAGGCCAGATTTAGTAGGCTGACGGCATGGCCGGTGCAGCTATCTCCATTCAAGCTCCGAGAGAGAGCAGGCGGCTGGTCACAGAAACTGACGGGCACGGCCCGTACAGACACCTCCGTTTTGGGGCTCCAAGGGAGCAGGCGACTGGTCGCAGAGAAGCTGGCGGGTGCAGCCCGTACAGGCACCTCCGTTGAGGCTCAAAAAGGGAGCCAGCCAGATTGGCTGTAGGAAGCAACACCTGGCTCAGAGTTGCGTTATATTCCTCCCCCCTAGACTCCGTTGAGGCTCCAGAAGGGAGCAAACCCGGATTCGGAGTCATTAGCATGCGCGGCCTGTCCAGTAAGTATATAATAGAATTGTGCTCCTGGCTCAGGAGACATTTACAGGCTGCTCCAGTCAGATGCCTGTGGAAGCAACACCTGGCTCAGGGTTGCATTATAGATCTCCCGCTCAGAAGAGAGGAAGCAATACCTGGCTCAGGTTTGCGTTACAATATTTCCCGCTCGGAAGAGAGGAAGCAACACCTGGTTCAGGGTTGCGTTATTATATCTCCCGCTCAGTAGAGGGGAGTGCTGGAGATTATTACATAGGTAACTCCGACTCTGGGGATATCGACAAGGAATTTGAATCCCCTGAACTTATGGGGGATATGCTGCAGTTTACTCATATGAAGGAGTTCCGGCTCTTGTCACATAATTTGCCATCCCTTCGGGGATAGGAGATCCACTGGAGGAGATCTGGCTAAGAGCATCGGTGATTTAACTTCTCATCAGCTAAGGAGAGGTATATGCTGGATACGGCTGGGAAATATGTCAGTCCAGATGAACTGCCTGACTTTGGATGTTCCAAATGTCAATCTCACCATTTGGAATATCTCAGTGGTGATACGTGGGCGAAGAATTAAAATTTCAGCGTATCAAAAGACTGTTCGCTGATGTCATTACAACATTTGCAAGGGCAGTAGATGGGTTCAGCTTTCGGTAGAGCAGAAGATGCATTAGCACTTCTATGTAATAAGCAGTTGAAGTTAAATTGCCTTCTCAAAATGCTATAAGGCCTGAGGTAATTCCTAAAAATATTGTTAATCTATGCCGAGCCAGCAGCCTGCAATGTATCTCTTCGGGGAGGACTTATGTTAGCAAGTTTAAGACTTGCAGGAAGAATTTTAGGCAGCTGCAGGGTGGTAGAACCATCCTATGTGGGTAGGGCTTCAGTATTCCAGCGGGCATGTCGCCCCTATATATAATTAATGGCAGGAATCGTTATCTGAGGCTGGTTGGAACACCAGGCCTACTCAATTCAGACCTAGCCAGAGGCCTTTTTACGGGTCAGGGCCATCGTACTAACCTTGGTGAAGAGAATGTGTTGCGCACACTGGCGACTGAGATAGGTCGTTCCAGGTAGAGGACGGCGGCAGCAATTCCTGGTTCAGGGTCGCATTATGATATTTTCCACTTTGAGGGTGACTCTGACTGTGAGGAGTTGACAGGGAACTCGTATTCCCACACCAAGTGAATGTTACGCTTCAATTCTAGTCACATAAGGATCTGATGTATGTTCTGATTCTGTCAGACACTGGAGGTTTCTAGGTTAATGCCATCATTTGTGGCAAAATCAGTCGAAAGGCTTTAACCCCAGAAAGTTTTTAGACTTCTCAGGGAAGGATTCAGGTTGTACAAGGTCAGTAGAGGGTACTTCTGTGTTATACGCAGTCTAAACTCAATTGTGTTAGGATGGTATAGGCCTGAGGCCTACCCAATTTATGCTAAATTTTCTCAAGAGAAAGAGGCTGCGGTGGGTGTGGTAATACACCCTTTGGGGGTAGACTTCCGTTTACCTGCATTAGTACACCTCTACCTAGCGAGTGGCAGATACCACTCCACGGAGGCTGGTTGGAGCTCCAGGCCTACACTACTTCAAAACCAGAGGGCTTTTATTCGCAGGTTCAGCGCTCACCATGGTTGCTGTACTCTCCTCATATCCAGTATTGTCCCCAGCGGGTCATGATGTCTGTGCAAGGGGACAGAGCAAAGTCTCTGTTAGTCTTCTGCCTGAGGCCAAGGATCTTCTTGGTGGTTTTTATAGCACGTCCTTTCTCAGAAACTGCCTTGATCTCATCTTCAGTCATCATCTGTCTCGTCATCGACAGTTAAGCAACAATGAAGTGGAGGTGGTTTGAGTATGTGAATGTTATTACATTAGTCACATGAGATCTGCTATCGATATTCAAGTCGGGGATAGGTGAGACGGTTCCACAAACAGGTGGGGACAGATAACCTTGAATGTTTCCAGTTTACAAATCATATCCGATTATAAGATTCAGTTTCTCGTTGATTATTCCTCCACGGCAAAATAAGCCAACATTTCTTTACTTATGGTCAAATGAGGAAACTATGCTATCCAAGTGGAAACAGAGACATCTTACAAAGGATGAGTAGTCTGCCCGAGAACAAGAGGGGTATATTTCTAATATTTTCTCAAGGTTGAAGAAAAGTGGAGCATGCCAATACAGGCTAGGATTTAGCTAGTCTGATCATGTGGTTGGTTAACCAGTTTAAGATGGATAATTGTCATTCAGCAATTTAGCTGATTCAGAGAATTTAGGGCCTCAGTCGATCTTGAAGATGCATATTTTTCCATATCTATACACAAGCGGCACAGATATATCTAGTGTTTTTTATGATAAAGCCAGTGGTGGAAATTTTAGGCTCTACCTAGGGGTTGACTTCAGGCCTAAAGTTAATGCTGCCCAACTCAGATCTAAAGGGCATTGTGTCATGGAGTTTATAGACAACATGCTTTTGTAGCTGATAAGACTCAGGGGTTTTTATCAGTAGATGCCTCTTACGATAATTAAAGATGAGGCAACATGAATTTTAATAGTGCCAATTTGGCATATTCATCCACGCCTTCCATTGTAAAGGCAACTGAAAGAAGCTCCTACTTACTCATAGACTCGAGTGGTGGCCAGTTCAGCCGATTTCTTGTGCAGCTAGCTCTGCATGGTTGTATGGGAAGTTTGTGAAGAGACACATGTGAGCTACTTTTAAACCGAGGTGGCAGAGGTTTGTGGTTCTTTCAGTTTGGGCTTAAAGAAGCGATTATGTTATAGCACAATTGACACTGCTCTTGCTGCTTTGTCGTTGTATCTAGTACTATAAGTGGGACAATAAATGATTGGTTATTCACCCACTGCTGACTAAGGTTATGGAAGGCGTCTTTTATATGAACACTCTAAAGCCTAGACTCAAAGTAGTGTGGAATGTGTATCAGTAAAAATTATTATGCAGATATTCATCAACTGTATTCCTAATATTGGAGCAGTATCTTTTAAGTTAATTATGCTTTTAGCAACTGATTTCAGCACAATGAACACAGTCTTTATTCACTCTCCGGCTGGATCTCTGGGTCATATCTGACATGAGGGTAGCTCATTAGCAGCCAATAGAATGGATATTCCCCTTTGATCATTTTGCAACAGCAGGAGGCTCTCATAGTGCACTTTCAGAAGTTATAACATTGCATAAAACATGTCTGGATAATTGCAGATAGAATTCTGAACAGTGTTGCATGAGTTATTGTCTAACTCAAAGCCAATTGGGACTGTGATCCGAATAAGGGCAATGTACATGTATGTAAAGTTAGCATCATGTTATTAATAGCCCATGTCTTTTTTACCATTTATATCTGTTTAGTGTTTTTCACATACAGATTGGTTTACTACATGAAACCACAGAGCTTCGAAGGCTTCACGTAGTCTCATCACAAGACTTCGATATAAAATAGAAAGACTAAACAAGAACTTACCGTTTGAAATTTGATCTTTATTTTATGAGAAGTTGGAGTGAGAGACTACGTGCCCTCCACTCCCAACCCTGAATCTCATAAAGATCATTCAGCAAGTCAAGCGTTATTAATCTTGCTATAGTGTAAATTCATGCAAGTGGTCTGTGGTTCCATACAGTTGCTTTGAAGATTGACGGGCATGTGGGCTGACAGGTTCTTCACGTAATCTCTCACTCCAACTTCTCATAAAATAAATATCAAACTTACTTCAAACGGTTAGTTCTCGTTTAATCTTTCTATTATATAGTATCATTGTTTTAATTCGACAATAGGTGCAGGAGTAGGCCATTTGGTCCTTTGAGCCAGCACCACCATACAATTTGATCATGGCTGATCATTCTCATTCCTGCCTTCTCCCCATTTCCCCTGATTCTGCTCTATTTAAGAGTACATGGACTGGAAAGGTTTAGAGAGATATGGGGCAAATGCGGGTAGGTGAGACGTGTATAGATGGAGCATCTTGGTCAGCATTAGCAAGTTGGGCCGAAGGGCCTGTTTCTATGTTATATGATTCTATGACTCTAAGAGGTGATTTTGAAAATTTCATTTTTCAAATGAAAATCATTCATTTGAAAAAACTGCTTCACACTTTGTTCGGATGAATGATTCATAACATCACCTTTAATCAAAATGGTACATTGACTTTTTATTCTTAATGATCAATAGGAAAGGATTTAATTTCAAACCTCCAGGATCAAAGTGAAAACACATCAATCTTGTACACAATCTTATGTTTTACCACCATTTTGCCGATTGACTTCTTTTTATTGTTGTTTGGTGGATTAGATGAATAATTATGTGGAAATAAGAGAGCTTTGAAACTGGAAACCATAATATTTACCCCCTTGGTGAAACAGCTTAAAGCAGTCTTCAGCAATGTATGAATTAGTCTTATGAAGAAAATAGCACTGTTGTTCTGGGGAAGGAGGTTAATTGCAATGTCCAAAGGGCCTTTTTGTGTTCATGTTCACAAAGGCAAATAATAAGGATAGAGTTACTAACATTGCAACCTGCATTGAAGGCAGCCAACTGAGCACAACAGTATTTCAAAGGTCACATCACTTGGTGCACACAGTCCTTAAAGGACCACTCATATTCAGTACCACACTGATTCCCTTAAAAAGAGTAACAAACCCAGAGCAAATCAACTACCAACATTCAATTATTTAAGTAGTCGACTATTCATGTGTAATAAAATGCGCTTTGTTTATTATTTAGATAAGTGTACATTTTTTAGATTTAACAGAACTTAATTTTACTCCTCTCAGCTACAACCTAGCTAAAAACCATATATCTGCACGTTATCCATTGCAGATACAGATAATCCCAGAAATAACTACTCCAGATATTAATCTTACAATCTATGATCTTTCATCCTGAACATCAACTGTAAAGGGCCTGTTCCACTTGTTCATCATTTGCGCCCCATTTTACGCAACCTCCAAAAATGTGGTCGTCGCGTTGTGACGCACGGGTAGCATGTGGGTAGCGCGGGTCGGGCGCATGGAGAGGCGTGGAGTTGCGCGCAGTATCACGCAGTGCTCCAGGATTTCGTGCTGCATGAACGTGGCGTGTCGCATATGCACGCTGACGCATTGAGTATGCACGCTGACTCAATGGCGTCACATGCTGGCGTCCCGACGTCTCACGTGTATCGTGGTGATGCATGGTTACATCACTGTGCGTAACTATGTGTCGCCGCGCGCCGCAGGGTATTCTAATTACGTCACGCGCACCAGATGGCATGATGACACGTGATTTGCGTGCAACGTCGCGCGTAACGACGCATCGACCTATTTCACATATGACACGTAAATGAGGCGCAAAAGACGGCAATATATATAATTTTATTTATTGAACTTATCTTTGTTGTTTATTACGGTGTCTACTATATTTACATATCTGTTGTGCTGCTGTAAGTAGGAATTGTTCCATTTCGAGACATATGACAATAAAGCACGTGATTCTTGACTCTTGATCTGACGATCTTGTTAGAGCATCCTACCCTCATGCTTCTCACCTTCCACAATTTTTGCATTATTGGGATGGATTAGTCATGATCCTAACATTGATGGAAAGGATGCCTCATGCTGTTCAAACAGATGACAGGCCCTTCCTCAGGCCTACTTGTTGTCAACGGTGTTATCTACTCAGTATCAGGCAACTGAACCTTCCTACCAACAACTAGAGAGCAGTCCTCAGCTACTATCTACCTCAATGGAGACCCTTGAGCTATCTTTGATCAGACTTTACTGGACTTTATCTTGCACTAAATGTTATTCACGTTATTCCCTTTATCATGTTTTTGTACACTGTGGATGGCTTGTTTGTAATCTTGTATTGTCCTTCCGCTGACTGGTTCGCACGCAACAAAAGCTTTACACTCTACCTCGGTACACATGACAATAAACTAAACTCAAACTAAGCTAACTAAAATAATCAACGTTATCAATTATTAAGGGCTATGATTATTGACATTGTTCTTAAAAACGTATACCATTGTCCAAATGAGTTTTGGATACAAAATACATTTTCTTTGTCTATGTCTTTGTCTCACATAAGGTTGTTCTGCAAATTTGACTTTTTGCCTCGTGGTGAAATCCACAGATGTTTTGGGAATGGACATCTTCTCCCTGGGTACCTTACTGCCACTGTATTGCAGTATCTGTTTTACTTGCTGCCCAGCAGGGAAGAAAATGCTGGCAGACACTCCAATAATCAACAATGCATACCAGTGGCCTACAAAAGAAAATTCTCTTAAAGGACCCTTTCCGTCTCAAAAACGTAACTTTTTGTTGACATTCCCAACTCATGCTTTAATATCGCTACTGGGAATGTCAGCTTGTCTTTCACTGCCGAGCAATTTCACTGGAATGTTACATTCTAAACTACTCAATGGTGTCCAGTGTTCCTTTACTCTGCTAGATGTTGAGATATTTCCAATACACATCTCAGCTTATGGCTCACTAATAAGTAACAGGCTATTTATGGCATCCACAGCATGGCCTTTAAGTAGTTATTTTCCTCTTCAAATGTGTATTTTTCTTCTTTTTTCTCCTTCCTCCCTCCTTCTTCCTTCTTTTTTCTGCATCACCTTAGGATTGAGAATGGGTTACTTGCCCTTGGGTTTTGTGGGTTCTGAGGTGGCTGATGCCAATTTGGGAACTGCAAACTGTTCCACTGGTGGGGCATACGGTGTCTGATGGGATAGATGCCAGGGCGATTTGAGAGGAGGGGGAGGGCAGCACAGTGGCCTGGTGGTAGAGTTGCTGTCTCAGAGCGCCAGAGGCCCGGGTTCGATCCTGACTACGGTTATTGTCTGTACGGAGTTTGTACTTTCTCCCAGTGACTGTGTGGGTTTTCTCCGGGTGCTCTGGTTTTTCTCCCACACTCCAAAGCCCTACAGATTTGCGGATGAATTGGCTTTGGTAAAAGTGTAATTTGTCCCTAGTGCGAAAGTACAGGGTGATCGCTGGTGGGTGTAGACGCGGTGGGCCGAAAGGCCTGTTTCCTCACCATATCTCCAAAGTTAATCAGACTAAAGTAAAGGTGATCCACTCCTGCTACCTCTGTGTGCTCATGGTGCATGGCCATAAGGTTTTAAATATCATCCCAAATGTCCCTTTTCCACTTTGAATGATCATGGGTTTGTAGTTTCGAGTTGGACTATAGACTTTAGAGATACAGCTTGAAAATAGGCCCTTCGGCCCACCAAGTCCATGTCAACCAGCGATCACCCCGTACATTAGCACTATCCTATACAGTAGGAAGAATTTACAATTTTACCAAATCCAATTAACCTACAAACCAGTTCAGCAGGAAACCGAAGCTTCCGGAGAAAACTCATATGTCATCAGCACAGGGAGAACATACAAACTCTGTACACACAGCACCCTTAGTTGGGATCAAACCCAGGTCTCTGGCTCTGTAAGGCAGCATCTCCACCACTGTGCCATCTAATCTATGGGTGTGTTGTTTTTCAAGATAGCTCTAAACGCATTCTTGAATCTTTTTCTTTCAACCTGGTAATCTTCTCCCATGATAGAGCTCAGAATGAAGTTTAGAATGAAGTGTCTATTTTGGGAGTGGTGTTGGGAATACAAACAACATGATCTGCCGAGTGTTTCTGATGGTTGCAATACAGACGACAGAGGTGGCAATGTTGGCCTGAGAAAGGACACTGATGTTGGCCATCTTGCCATTCCTGTTAGTTTGGAGGATTTTGTAGAGGTATCATTGGTGTGATGTGCCCTGAGTTGATGATTCAGGTCTTAAAATAATGTTGGAGTGCAGAGATTGCTGCTGCCTACCAGGCCATACAGTTTGTGCCTGGTCTGAAGTCTTGATCTCAAGTGCCCATCTTTCAATTGACCACGGCTATTTTGCTCATTGAAGGCAGTGATTAATTTTCATGATCAATGTCTGTCTTCACTGAGGTGACTCCACAGATATGGGAAAAAATGGTCTCTGTTTTCCAGAATCTTGCCATGACCCTTTTTTGATTTCTTTAACTGAGGGGAAACCTGATAGAAATATATAAAATTATGAGAGACCCGAGTGGTGTAGACGGGCAGAACCTTTTGCTCAGGGTGAAACTGTCAAGACTAGGGGGCACATCTTAGAGGAGAAAAGTTAAAGGAGATGTGTGGGGCAAGTTTTTTTTAACGTAAAGAGTGATGGGTGCCTGGAATGGACCATCAGTGGTGATGGTGGAGGCGGATGTGACAGTAGCACTTAAGAGGCTTTTGGAGGGCCACAGTTATGCAGGGAATGGAAAGATATGGATCATGTGCAGACAGTGAATGTTGGCTTCGTGTACAGCATGGACAGTGTGAGCCAGAGGCTTTGTTCTAGTGCTGCACTGTTCTATGTTCGATGTTCTGGATGATAGTGTGATGCAACTGAGGTAGGATGGTCCTTCAGACTTTGAGAGTGAGACTCGTCCTCTCACATGGTTGAGTCAAAGAGTTGATGATGGTGTGGCGCTCGGCCATTGGGTGTGCACAAGTGCAAGTGTCGCCTGCTTACCTGGTAACCTTGGTTCTAGTATGTAATCGCAGGTTGAATAGCTTCATATGAATTGTGAAGATTAGCTCTACTCCCACGGGAAGCTTTTAGAAGGTAAGATACAACATTGCAGCAAGAGTTGTAGAGAAATGTGTCTGGTCAATGTTTGACACCTGACTTTACAGAGCACATTCTATTGTAGACCCATTGGTTAATATTGTGGCCTGCATGCCACCATAGTTTAAGTGTAAGATGGAAATGAATTTGAGAAGGGTGTTCCACACTCCTCGAACAATGGAGTCAAAAGCTTTGGTGAGGTCAACAGTGGACTCTGTATTATGGCTGGTGGTGCTCCCTGTCCTGAAAGGAGCATCCAATTCCAAACTAGTGCTCTATCCATATCTCAGTTCAGCACAAACAACAAGTAAGACTATCATTCAGTGCAGAGAGATTATTTGCATTTGTACCCTGCCCTTTGCAATTAGCCCCTTCAAATATAGTTTGCCAAGTTATTTGTATATGTCATAGAGTCATACGACATGGAAACAGGCCGTTCGGCCCAATTTACCCACACTGACCAATTTGTCCCATCTACACTAGTCCCACCTGTCTGCATTTGGCCCATATCCCTCTATACCTGTCCTATCCATGTACCTGTCTAATTATTTCTTAAACATTGCGATGGTCTTTGCCTCAACTGCCTCCTCTGGCAGATAGTTCCATACACTCACACCCTTTGTGTGAAAATGTCTCAACAATCATCAGCCAAGACAAAAAAATAAGGTAGTATGGTCTTGGAAATATATTATGAGGTCTGGCAATATCTGGAGTAGTGGTTGTGGAAGAAGCGAAAAGGGTTTATGGAACCATGTTACACATAAAAACATTTTAATATCATGAATGGGCGAGTCATCAATGTCTTGCTGTTGTTGAAATCTTGACTCCGAGTTAGACTCTTAACATACACACATAAAACACAAGGCCGTCAGACTGTATTTTATTTTACTTGCATGTAAGCGGAGAGTGCCTAGTCAAAGGCTAGGCTAGCAACTCTGAAGGTTAACGGTAATTGCAGCATATTTATACACTCAAATAAGTAAGTTCCATGTATTCACATGCCATGGTTCCTCTTAGGTGCCATTACTAAAGCTGATAAGTATTTTCTTATGTGATAGGAGCAGAATTGGGCCATTCAGTCCATCTAGTCAACTCTGCCATTCAATCATGGCTGATCTATCTTTCTCTCTGTTTGGTAAGTAGACTGCAGGGGTCGAAGGTGAGTGAGCACCAGCCTCTCCAGGGACTTCATGATGTGTGAATTCAGCGCTACCGGTCTGTACTCATTGGAGGAGCTGGGGCACAAACTCTTTGGTACAGGAACCAGGCAGGATGTCTTCCACATCACAGGAACCCTCTCCAGGCTCAGGCTCAGGTTGAAGATTTGCTGGAGTACTCCGCACAACTAGCAGGCACACACCTTGAGTACCCTAGGGCTGACAACATCAGGACCCGTGGCTTAGCCTGGGCAGAGTCTGCTCATCTCTTTCCTTGCACCAGGTGCAACAAAGAAAGAGCATTATAGCAGCAGGAGTATGATTACATATAAGTATTTTGGCACTAATTCCATCCATTAGAGAAGTGATCTTTCTGGTACCCTGTCTGTGTGGTTCCACTCTTATTTTAAGTACAGATGCCCTTTGTGTTCCTTTCTAATGCAAGATGGGGTTTTTTTTGTTCCTATCTGTTACCAGGCAACTGAACCATCCTCTCGTCTACTAGCGAGCGGTCCTGACCTACCATACCTCAATGGAGGTGCAGGAGTAGGCTTTTCGGCCCTTCGAGCCTCTTCTTAAGCCTTTTGCTTCTCTAGGGAGCATAGGTCATTGACAAATGTCCTCCACCTCACTTGGTTGTTCCCTTGGACTGACAATAATTGGATTTTACTGGACTTTATCTTGCACTAAACCTTATTCCCTTTATCCTGTAACATGTAGACAGCTAGATTGTAATCATGTATTGTCTTTCCGCTGACTGGATAGCACTGAACAAAAAGCTTTTCACTGTACACGTGACAATAAACTAAACTGAACTAAACTCCTATTCTGCAGACTTCTGAAAGTGGCTTGGCCTTATTTCCCATTAACCTTTGCAAACCATGCTGTCCATTTTTCTAATTTTCTACACTGATTAATTTGGAGGTTTGGCTTCATCTGATAGTTATCGTGTGTTCATGTGTGTTCTTTTGACCCCTTTGCTTCAAGTGGGTTTGTTTAAAATAGATTAATGTCAGTTTTGAAATAGTGCACAGAGGGCATTTTACACAATATTATTTACAAGGAACTACCAAAGAAAACAAATTCCTTTGCAGTTATGAGCAGGATATTGTGTTGCTACCATTGCTAGCTTATGATTCATCGAACATGACAGGCAAACATAAACATAAAACCTCAGCAATATTGACTAAGTTAAGGACCAGATGTAGTAGACTTCTACAAGCCAGGTCTTCTGGGTAATGAAATAGAATTCAACATTCCTTTAAAACTTGAACTCAAATGGGGAAATTTGAACTCACATTCCATTGTTTACAACTATTGCACTGCATGTGCCGGAAGTCTAAATCAAAACAGAAGGCACTGAAAACACTCACCACTTTATTTATTTTTAATGTGACCTCCCTCTGTTTACATATAAAACAATATAAGAAAATGCACAAGCGGTATGATATGAGAGACTTGTTTTTTATTATTCAAGGGTCTCTCATATGCCACCACTCGTATAGCTTCTTATATTGTTTGACTTTCCTACATGGATGACAATAGACAATAAACAATAGGTGCAGGAGTAGGTCATTCGGCCCTTCGAACCAGCACCGCTATTCACTGTGATTATGGCTGATCATCCACAATCAGTACCCCGTTCCTGCCTTCTCCCCATATCCCCTGACTCTTTGGATTGCATTCCTTTCATTGGCTTTCCATTTAATCAGTTCTTTGGTATTTTTATACAATCCACTGTTTTCTTCCTCAACTCTTAAAAGCTATGAAAATCAAGGACCTGTCATTGAGCTCTGCAATATTTTAGCCAATACGTAATTTAATTGATCATTTCCCCTGCCTTCCTGCCACTAAGGTACTTTTTGATCTATCTTGCCATTTTTCCCTGGATCCGAATGGGTTTTATTTCCCTGATCAGTCTGGTATGTGGGTCTTAGTCAAATAACTTAGACCCGATTAAAAACAACTTAGACCCGATAGCTACCCTCTAAACCATCCTGGTTATTTCCTAAAAAAATTCAGCCTCAGCCAGATGAAAACTTTTCATACCAAATCCTTGATGCCTACCCTTGGTAAACCCGTCAAAATGAATTTCTACCCCACCATCAATATTAAACTCTGCCTTCAAATAAATGCAGAAAATGCTGGAAACATGCCACACGTCAGGAGACACCTACAGAAAGAGACACAGAGTCAATGTTTAAGGTCAAGACATTTTGTCGGGACGGGACAAAAGAGAAAGCAAGCTTATTTTAAATTGCAGCAAGGGAGGGGAAGGAATAGGAGAATAAAAGGGAATAACTCTCAATGCGTGAGCCCAGAGTTGCCCAGTTTACAGACAATGGGATATGTTGATTCAGTTGTTGCTGAAATCTGAAACCACGATTCTGGACACACCCAACAGATCAAGCACTGCTGATGAAGGGGAAAACTAAGTTGATATTATATGGATAACTGCAGCAGAACTAATACGCTCTGATCCAAACAGGGAAAGGAAGTTACCTGAATTTGTTGAATTCAGTTTTGAGTTTGGAGGGCTGCTACAGTACATGCCCAGATGAAAGATGAGGTCGCATGAGCAACTGCAGGTGAGGAATTTATAATGTTTCAGAACGAGACCCTGCATTAGTCCTTCCACAGATGGCAGCTCGCCCCAGCGTTCCTCCAGGAGTCTATTCTTTGAAAGATCAGGTGCTATTCCACAGCCACAGACAATCAGGTGAGATGTAAATTAAACTGACGATAAGACATTTGTACAGGTAGATGGATAGGAATGGATTGTTCATAAGTTCATGTCATAGGACCGGAAGTAGGACATTCGGTCCATCAAGTGTACTCCACTATTCAATCATGGCTGATCTATCTTTCCCTCTCAACCCCATTCTCCTGTCTTCTCTCCATAACCCTTGATGCCCTTTCTAATCAAAAACATGTCAATCTCCACTTTAAAATTACCCAATGACTTGGTTTCCACTGTCGTCTGTGCCAATGAATCCCACAGATTCACCACCCTGTGGCTAAAGAAATTCCTCCTTATCTTCTTTCTAAAGGTACGGATTAGAGGGATGTGGGCCAAACTTAGGTAAAGGGACCAGCTTGATCGAGCATGTTGGTTGGCATAGATGAGTTGGATCCGGGGGCCTGTTTCTGTGCTGTACAACTCTATACGCCCTGTCCCACTTGGGCGTCATTTGCGCATCACGCAGGTGGCGCGCAAAGATTTTGTGAATCCCAAAATCCTGGTGTGCCGCGCACGACCGCGCATCTCCAAAGCCTCTCCAAAGCCTCCACATCCTTCCTGCAATGGAGCAACTGAAGGAAGAGGGGTCTTGACCTGAAACGTGACTTATTCCTTCTCTCCAGAGATGCTGTGTGACCCACTGAGTTACTTAAAAAATGTTGTGAGGAGGAAGGGTCTCGACCCGAGTCATCACTTATTCCTTTTCTCCAGAGATGCTGTCTTTTTTTTAAAAAATTTTTAAATTTTAATTAGAAGTACAGTAAATTACAATAATACACATCAGATATATCTTATTACATGTGTTGTACCACTTCGTTTATCGAGCTTTAAAAAAGATAGAAATAAAAGAAGTAATCTCTGGAAAGTGAGCAAGAATCGTGAAGGTGCAGGAAAGCGTTGGGAAAAGGAAGCCCCTTGGTGAAGAAGTTAGAGAAGGAAGTAAAGAAAGGAAATAAGACCCTAGAAAGAAAAGGAAAAAATAGGAAAAACAATCGCTCTATTGTAACACAAAACTCGCAAAAAAGGATATACCAACCGTGTTTTAAAAATATATATATTTTATACCCCCCGTTACCAGATCCTGGTACCATTTATATTTTAAATTACTATTGCACCTTATGCTTGTAATAGTTCCATAAATGCAGACCACGTATTTTGGAAGTGGTCTGCTTTGCCTGCTAGGAGGAGTCTCATCTCTTCCAAGTGTAGTGTTTCGAACATGTTTGAAATCCACATTTTTATTGTTGGTATTGGAGCATTTTTCCCAAAATTTGCGTATAAGTTTTTTTCCCCATTATTAGCCCGTAATTAAGTAAGTTCTTTTGAAACACGTTTAATTCGGGGTTACCTTCCGATATTCCAAAAATGATCCATTCTGCTTTTGGTACAAGTTTTATTTTAAATAATTTTATGAAGATTTCAAATATTTTGTTCCAAAATGTTCGGATTTTTATACAAAAAACAAAAGAGTGCGCTATGGTAGCTTCTTGTGACTGACATTTATCACAAATGGGTGAGACATTGTCTAACCTGCCAAGTTATTCCAGCTTTTTGTGTCTATCTATGGAGCGACCAGAACTGCACCCAATATTCCAAATTTAGATATGGCCTCCATGTACTCTTATGATAGACGCCCAAGGTTTTATATGGCCTTGAGCCTCTATCATAAAAAATATTTGCCTTCTCCATTATTTTATTAGTCATATATCATTGATTCTTTCCAGAGATAGCTAGATAGGACTCTTAAAGATAGCAGAGTCAGGGGATATGGGGAGAAGGCAGGAATGGGGTACTGATTGGAGATGATCAGCCATGATCACATTGACTGGCGGTTCTGGCTCGAAGGGCCGAATGGCCTACTCCTGCACCTCAGATTCAAATTCAGATTCAGATTCAAACTTTATTGTCATTATGCAGTGACAACGAAATGCAGTTAGCATCTCCCTAGAAGAGCGGCCAATTGTCTATTGTCTATTGTCTATTCCCACGAGCAAATGAATATATTACATTTTCCCAACGAAACTTTAAGAACTTCCTTAAAGCATTATCTCTGTCCCCCTGGAACTCTCTTTTGGGGAAAGAATTTAAAACCGTGTTCCATTTTGAGGGAACTTTCTCTGTCCTCCAGGATATTTATTGCTGGAGAGAAACTTGAAGCAGCGTGCAGGCTTTGGGAGGTCTAGAGTCAGCCATGTGGATGAGGTGGCCCACTGGAGGTGGCAGAATGTAAATGCTTGATGCTAGACCTGGTAGGACTTGAGAAGAATGCCAGTGGATTTGAACGGTGCCAAAGAGGCAGTGGTGCTGGTATTCTTACAGTGTTTGGTTAGTTATTGAAGGTTGCTGTGGCTTCACCCTTCTGTTGGTAGCCATGGGCTCAGCACTGAGTTTGAGGCAAGGGTTCACAACCTGGGGTAAATTTACCCAGAGGGTAAATTTCGCCTACCCAGGGAGTAAATTTGTTGATTCTGGATTTGTACATATTTTTTCTCATTGACTGACTGTGTTTGGTTCTGGTATACCGGTATCTGTTCATCGTTAGTTGTTCATAAATAAGTGAAATAACATTGTTATGTGCTATTAAAGTTGCCAGGGGAAATGTAAACCCCTGGTTTGAGGTCTTTGTATTGGTGCCTCACTCAGTCAAAGGCCGTAATAGCACTTTGAAGGCAATTTTGTCAAAGATGTCTTCCTTTGCTGAGATGTGGCTTCCAATATATGGAAAATATATGGAGACTGAAGCTGGTAAATAAGAAAAGGTCCTTATTCAACATATGTAGACCTTCCATAAAATCCATGTCTCCCTGCCCATTCTTAACAATACAATAAAGTTTTATACTTTTTGAGTACAAACAATTAACTTCAGTTCCAATTGCTGTAATTACCTACTTAACTTTAACACTGGCTGACTGGCAACTTTGCAGAACTACACATTTACAATGGGAGTACATGCCCTTTAAATATTTGCACACAACAGACCCGCAAAATATACTAACTGTTGTTACAGTATTAAGGGACGGCACCCAAAAAACAAATCGCTAATATTTTAAGTTACAGAACAGACATACAATACAATACAATACAATACAATTTATTTGTCATTTGAACCCCATTGAGGTTCAAACGAAATGTTGTTTCTGCAGTCATACACACAAGAAAGAACCAAGACACAACACAATTTACACAAACATCCATCACAGCGCATCTCCTCCTCGCTGTGATGGAAGGCAAAAACTTATCTCTCCCCTGCACTCCCCATTCCCCTCCCGATGTCAGAGTCAAAGCCCCCCGGCGGGCGATGGTAATTGTCCTGCGGCCATTAACGCCGCATCAGGTGATGCAAGACCGCGCTCCGGGTCTTGTTGTTGGAGCCCCCGGCGGGCGCTAGCAAAGTCCCACAGCCATTCCAAGCCGCGCGGGGCGGTGATGTAAGGCCCCGCTCCAGGTACTCTTCAACCCCGCAACTCGGGCGGGTGAAGTCGCAGTTGCGGAAGCCCCGAAAAGCGGTCTCCCAGCAGGGACCCGCGGGCTCCCGGTGTCACTGTCCACCAGACCTGCGGTATGCCTCCGAATCTCCGGGGTCAGGTCGCAGCCGAGCACCACCACAGCTCCACCCGCTCCGAACTCGGCCAGCTCCACAATGGTGAGTAGGTCCGCAGCTCCGTGACTGGAGCCCCAGGTCGTTCCTGCTGGAGGCCGCTCCACGGTGCTAGGCCCCAACGACAACGGAGACCCGACAGAGAAAAGGTCTGGTTCTCCGTGCAGGGGATAGATTTTAATAGTTTCCCCCCCACCCCCGCCCCCCGCCCCCCCCCACACACATACACAATTTTTAAAAATAAAAACTACATTCAAACGAGACAGAAAATAATAAAAAGACAGACCAAACATAGAGTCAATAAGTCATATACCATAGAAACAGGCATTTGGTCCAACTTGCCCATGCCGACCAAGGTGCCCCATCTGCACTAGACTATCTACCTGTGTTTGAACCATATTCTTCGAAACCTTTCAAATCCATGTACTTGTCCAAATGTCCTTTAAATGTTGTTATAGTACCTGCTTCAACTATCTCCTCAGGCCGCTAGAGGATTCCATGCACTAACTACCCTTTGTGTGAGAACGTTTCTCCTTAGGTTTCTATTAAATGTTTCCCCTCTCACCTTAATCTTTCCCCTATCCCCTTATCATGTCCTGAACCATGCCTTTAATGAGGTATTCACATAGGAGATGATCACTTAATGCCCTTTCTGATCTAATCATGAGGGTTTCGTTGAGGGCCAATTAGTAAGAACATTTGCTTCACCTGCTGTCTTCCACTATAATGGTGCAGGATCAGAATGTCCTACACCCGAGGATTGCTTTCTATATTGTAAATGATTTTTTTTTTAAAGACTGGTTTTCATTTTAACTAATGCGTGTTATCCACTTAATTCCATAACACAAGAATAATATCTACTGGGCAGATGGAGGCACAGTGGACAGGTAGATGACATTGGCCATCTAGGTGTTTTCTGCAGAGTGCACAATCTCATATACTTCAGTGAAGGAGTCAACAATGGCTTGGAACTTGGTCTCCAGATGTACACATAGGCAATTATTGTCCACTTCACAAGCTTTGCAAGGTACACAAATGCATTAAGGCACAATATGTACACATCATAAATCTTCAAACTCCTGTTACAGACTGCTTTACTCAGGTAGCACCATTATTAAATTGTCACAAAGCAGATACATTGCACAACTTTCCTGTCCAACAGAATCACCTATGTTCCAACATATAGATTCACTCCACTATGTCCTTTTTTAAATGAACGGAAAAAAAATGTCAATGCTTTTTTTTATATTTTCAACACAAAGATACAAGTAAAATGTGCACATTTCACAAATTTATGAAAGTTTTTCTCTTTTAAGTGAACAACTAGCTTCATCCAGTCACAAGTCTTGGAATATTTCCAATTGCCTTACAGGTTTTGGTGTTGAATCAATTTTTGGACAGGTTCTGGATTTGAACTCAAAGAAGGTTCTGTTTCTTTGTCAGCCATGTTTGGAGTTGGTACTTCACTTGGATTGGATCCAACTCATTTGACCTGTCGCCACAAATACCTCTTGGTTTTGTAAACCTTTCCTGTGATTGCTACTGAACACTTGACTTATCGTGTGTGGCTAAGAATACAAACACACACATTTTGCTTGAAACTATATTCTTTCTGATTAGTATGAATGTAACTTTTTTTAACTGAATACCTTGCATACAACTCTTGAAGTCAGCAATTAGTGTTTTGATCAAGATTCCACCATCTCGAGTTCCTTTAGAAACATAGAAACTAGAAACTAGATGCAGGAGGAGGCCTTTCGCCCTTCGAGCCAGCACCGCCATTCATTGTGATCATGGCTGATCGTCCCCTATCAATAACCCATGCCTGCCTTCTCCCCATATCCCTTGACTCCACTAGCCCCGAGAGCTCTATCTAACTATCTCTTAAATCCATCCAGTAACGGCCTCCACTGCCCTCTGTGGCAGGGAATTCCATAAATTCACAACTCCCTGGGTGGAAAAGTTTTGTCTCACCTAATGAGGTAACCTAAATGATTATGCCATTGTTGCCATAGATTTCATCAGCAAGTGTGTCGGCTGTGCACCAAAGAAGACAAAACTTGTCTGAAGAAGGGTCTTGACACGAACAGTCACCCATTCCTTCTCTCCAGAGGTGCTGCCAGTCCAGCATTTTGTGTCTATCTTCTGTTTAAACCAGCATCTGCAGTTCCTTCCTACCCAAGATAATACTTGTGATCCCCGTACAGAAACCATGGATGATCCATGAGGTCCACTTCCAGGTGAAGTCCTAAACAATAAATCTTCTGCTCATTGTCCAAAACATACAGGTTCAGGCTTTTTCCAACATTTGGATAAACATAAGTTTCTTGTTTATTCTTCAAATGCACAGAAATTGTACTTTACACTACTCTGATATTCTAACAGCTGAATGGATCTGCAGCAAAAATGTATGAAAATAGACAAGAGTGTTTCATAAACAGATCCTTGGTATTTTGCACAAAGAATCTTCTGCTGAAAAAGGACTGACCTGTTTCCATTGGGAGTAACATTGAGCTCACAATTGCCAGTTCACATCAGCACAGAAACACATCAGACACTAAAATACACTCCCACAGAAGCTGTAAAATAAGTGTCTTAAAGGTTGTTGTGGTCATGAGGGAGGGGAGCCCGGCAGTCTCCTATACGTCTGAAAAACCCTCCTGTGATGTTCTGACCTGATCAAGTTCCTGAGCACAGTTTCCCCATGGGGTAAAAGCACACAACGTGCTTGAGTAACTCAGTGGGTCAAACAACATCTTTGTAGAACATGTTTAGGATTTGGGTCAGGTCCCTTCTTCAGATTGTACCCCTACCATCTACATTAAGTCTGAAGAAGGATCCCAATCTGAAATGTTGTCCATCCATGTTCTCCAAATGTGCTGCTTGACCTGCTGAGTTACTCTAGCATTTGTGCTCTTTTATGTAGTCCAGCATCTGCAGTTCCTTGTTTCTACCACTGTGGGCTGTGGAGTGAACAAGGAGGTAGGATTCATACATGCAGGTCTCGTGTGAATTGTATGAAGAGAGGGAACAAAACTTGATGTATGCTATTATCCAATGTTATGTCAGTACTGCTTTCCCTTCCAACATGGCTTGCCGATTTCCTTTACTAATGTTTCTTGCAACCAACGGGTACCAACCGGCTCAATTCTAATATTACAAGCCATCTTTAGCACTACTATGGGCTTATTTCTCCAATTGTGTTTTGCACTAATGTAATGGAATGGAATACCTTATTATCACATGTGACAAGTCACGGTGAAATTCTTTGCTTGTATACCCAATATCTACAAATAGTATACATTGAGTATACCACAGTGCTGACAAAGTACGCCAGCTCCACCTTTTGTTTCCCCCCCCCCCCCTTTCATGGTGGTTCCCCCACACCAAGTCCTCCATTGTTCTTCGCCCCCATCGCAGCAGTCCCCCCACACAGTCATCGACCATTGACCGTGGGTCGACCCGCGAGGCTTCACCGCAGCTGAGAGACTTCACCACCACTAAGGTCTCACCGCTGCCGATGCCCCACTTCACATGTTTGTCTTGTCCGTCGGTCACCACCGCACCGACCTCTCCACAGCGCCGCCGAGTCTTGTATTACAATGCCTTGTATTAACACCTTTTTCATTGTCTTGAGTAATGTATGAATAATTTATGTTTAGTTTAGAGTTTGTGTGTGCTGTCCAAGATTATGGACCTGCGATACTGCTGCAAGCAAGATTTGTGTTGTACTTGCACCTCATCACCCTTGTACGTATGACTAAAAACTGGACTTGACGACTTGTTGGACTACGTGCTTTTACCGGAAAGTTGCCTGGGATGGCATTCTCATTGCCAATTAACAAAACTGTCACAAATGCGTCAGAGTATTTATAAATATAACTGACTTCATCCACTTCACCACTAACTTCCATCGGGCACTCCAATACACCTGGACCATTTCCGACACTTCCCTACCATTCCTTGACCTCACCATCTCCATCGCAGGGGACAGACCTCTGACCGACATACACTACAAACCAACTGACTCACATGGCTATCTGGATTACACGTCTTCCCACCCTGCCCCCTGTAAAGACTCCATCCCCTACTCCCAATTCCTTCGCCGACGCCGCATCTGTTCCCAGGATGAGACATTCCATACCAGGGCATCGGAAATGTCCTCGTTCTTCAGGGAACGGGGATTCCCCTCCACCACCATAGATGAGGCTCGCACCAGGGTCTCATCCATACCCTGCAACACTGCTCTCTCTCCCCATCCCCGCACTCGCAACAAGGGCAGAGTCCCCCTGGTCCTCACCTTTCACCCCACCAGCCGGCAAATACAACACATAATCCTCCGCCATTTCCGCCACCTCCAATGTGACTTTTCCCATCTCCCCCCATGTCTGCCTTCCGCAAAGACCGCTCCCTCCGCAACTCCCTTGTCAATTCTTCCCTTCCCTCCCGTACCACCCCCTCCCTGGGCACTTTCCGTTGCAACCGCAAGAAATGCAACACCTGTCCCTTCACCTCCCCCCTCGACTCCATTCAAGGAGCCAAGCAGTCGTTCCAAGTGCGACAAAGGTTCAACTGTATCTCCTCCAACCTCATCTACTGCATCCGCTGCTCTAGATGTCAGCTGATTTACATCGGCGTGACTAAGCGGCGGTTGGGCGATCGTTTCGCCGAACACATCCGCTCAGTCCGCAATAACCTACCTGAACTTCCGGTGGCTCAGCACTTCAACTCCCCCTCCCATTCCCAATCTGACCTCTCTGTCCTGGGTCTCCTCCATTGCCAGAGTGAGCAACACCGGAAATTGGAGGAACAGCACCTCATATTCCGCCTGGGCAGCTTGCATCCTGATGGCATGAACGTTGAATTCTCACAATTTTGCTAGCCCTTGCTGTCTCCTCCCCTTCCTTAACCCTCGAGCTGTCTCCCCCCATCCCCCCGCCCTCGGGCTCCTCCTCCTCCCTTTTTCCTTCCTTCTCCCCCCACCCCCCATCAGTCTGAAGAAGGGTTTTGGCCTGAAACGTCGTCTATTTTCTTCGCTCCATAGATGCTGCTGCACCCGCTGAGTTTCTCCAGCAATTTTGTGTACCTTTTATAAATATATTGTTTATTTGCGAGTCAGAATTGCACATGTTGAGACCTGCCACAGTACATTTGTTCCAGTCATTAGCATTGCAGCATAGTCATAAGACTGACATACCACAGGATTGTAGTAAATCACTGATATAACCACACTGCAGGTTTAGTGGCCTGTTGTTATTCATTCTATTCCATTTCTCTTTTTAGAAACAAATGCACTACATTAGCAGATTCTGACACGGCTGTGGAGCCACAGTTGAAGGAAAATAAAAATAAGAGATTCCGCTCGCTACTCCTTTAATTTTCTCAACAAATTGAGAAGTTTATTTTCAAAAATGCTTAATATTTCCTTTAGAAAAGATACAAAGTAATGGTCCTGTCTCACGGTGCGAGTCCACCCACGAGTGATCCTGAGTTTAAAACAAATCAAACTCGTGTTAATCACATAGAATTAACGTAGCGGGAACGTCGGAACTCGTAACGCTAACGGCAGGTACTCGGGAAACCTGTTAACTCGTGAAAATCTTTCAACATGATGAAAGATTTCCACGAGTCAAATTTACTCTTGAAGTAAAAATGGTAAACTTTTAAACTCGTTGTAAGAATGTAGTAGCTCTTGAGTTTACCGTAGTGACTCGTGAGTCTACCGTGGGCACTCTTTAACTCAGCGGGACAAGCAGCATCTCTGGCGAGAAGGAATGGGTGACGGGATAACTTTACCAAATTTCTGCTGCGTCTTTGTGTTACTCCAGCACTGTGTGTTCACTTTTTGTCAGCCAGCATCTGCCCTTTCTTGTGTATGACATTATTTGTATCCATGGCAGTTGATTATCGCTTCCCTTCAGTTTTATGGTTGGGACCCTTTTTTAGACTGATTGGGAAGGGCCATGAGGGGTGTAGAATGCTGGAAGAGCAGAACAAAGCCAGGCAGGTGAAATACCGGTGAGGGGAGGGGGGGTTAATGGGCAGATGGTTGGTTATCTTTTTTGTAAACCAGCATCTGCAATTCCTTGTTTCCACTTAATATTTCCTCTTTTGCTTAAAAAAAAACATTATTTCACACACTTCCCCCATAGTTACAATGGCTGTATTACACCCCTTCCCCCATCTCCTCCCACCAACCTATGAGAAAAACAAACAAAAGCACTCACTTGGAAATAAACCCATTCTTTGAGTACCGAGAGGAGATCTAACAGAGTCTGAGGGGAAACCTGATTTAAGTTTGTAAAATATAGTTTGAGGATCTCCAAGTCAAGTCAAGTCAAGTCAAGTTTATTTGTCACATACACATACGAGATGTGCAGTGAAATGAAAGTGGCAATGCTCGCGGACTTTTGTGCAAAAGACAAATAACCAAACAATAACACACATATTCTTTTACATAATAAATAATGGAAGGAAAAACGTTCAGTAGAGTTAGTCCCTGGTGAGATAGGCGTTTACAGTCCGAGGTAGATAGTAGTTCAGCAATGAGGTAGATAGTAGTTCAGGACTGCTCTCTGGTTGTTGATCGGATGGTTCAGTTGCTTAATAACTGTTGGGAAGAAACTGCCCCTGAATCTGGAGATGTGCGTTTTCACCTTTTGCCCGATGGGAGATTCAGATTCAGATTCAGATTCAATTTAATTGTCATTGTCAGTGTACAGTACAGAGACAACGAAATGCATTTAGCATCTCCCTTGAAGAGCGACATAGCAAACGAGATGAATACAAGACTGCTCCGAGTGAGCAGCCGTGAAGCAGGTAAGGGGATCGTCGCTATTTTTCCCATTCTAGGGAGACACAGGGCGTCGCGGTGTGCCCGCGCCGCCGCCAAGTCAAGGAGAGGGGAGAAGTGAGATGTTCTTCACCACCTGTGCAAGATGAATATACAATCTCCCATCTTTAAGATACACTGCAACAAATCACCAAAGTTCTTCAAACAACAACTCCTGAACCAGTTTTCTACCATCTAGAGGGAGAAAGGAGGCATATGCCAGGGCGCATGACCTCCAAACTCTCTTCCAAGTCACCTACTGAACAGATATTGCTAATCCTTCATTGCTGCTTGATTAAAATCTCATGAACTGACTACTCGGTATCACTTTGGAAGTATCTTCACCACAAACTTGCAGACATTTAGAGGTTGGCTTATTATCATTTCATTGAACTTAGTTAGGGAAGAGCAATAAATGCTGGTCTTAATGGCAATGCTCATAAGCTGTGAATGAACATTACAAAGTTTTTATTGTAGCTTTGAGCTCCACCAATATTGAAGTTGTCTCGAGCAACTATCTCTACTTTATGCATTTTGCCACAGTAATATTGCCGTTCACCACGTATTTTGATTCTCTATCCCTCCCTAATATAATTGTCCAAATCTTCCTGATGACTTAAGACATTGCAATGTGGCAATTATGTGGTAACAGGGGAAAAAACAGAAAGGAAGTAAAGGTGTGAATGACTAACGTCCGGTGGTTCCATTATTGTCACGGAGTTAAATATACTTCTCATAACTCTACCCTCCGGTCTAAACCTGTGACAATTGTGATGTTCCTAAGTCAAAGGTTGCTTTGATACTACTGCCTGAGACTTAGACATAATGCCATTGATGGTTTGTTGATTTATTGCTGTTAAACTAATTCAATAAATATACTTTTAAAATCTGTTAAAAAAAATTGACAACCTGTGCAACCAAAATTGGGCCATCAAGATGCACCAGTGGCTATGAATCACTGTTCAATGAGTGCATTCAGTATCGCTACCTATTTACAATTATATTTATATATCCAGGCATTCTCTGTGGAACAACATATTTGCTGACGTATTAAACCAGCAGAAACTTTCATTAAAGAAAAAGATTGATATAGAAGAATGTTGATTCAAAATAAATTATGTAAGCGAATGTATACGTAACGCTTCTTTGCCCTCTACATGAGCTGCGCCCCAGGTTCGTAAACTTTAATTCCCTTATAGGTGTTAGTTAACCCTTAATTTAAGTATTTATGCACTCTTTTAATTTGGACAATAGGGCACCTTTAATACAATATTAAATGGTATACCTTACTGTAGAAACAGTTAAAATAAATCAACTGACAACTATGTTCCAATGAATTACCTTTACATTTATTCTATTAATTAAAATAAATGATATGTTGGTCAGGGAAATACAAAATAAAATATCAATCTTTTATAGTACCTTTAAGTACTAATTACTATGTGGGCCCACACACTCACTCACACAAGCCGGCAACATTAAAAACAAAACAAGAATAACCCCACGTTGCAGGCCTGGTCGAAGCTGGAGAGCGTCGCGGCCAAATACAGTGGAAGCCGACAAGTGCACAGTGTAGAAGCTCACAAGATGGCGGGGAGTTGGCTGACCAGAGAGGACCCCATGTGGCAGAAATCATCCTTCTCCCTCGTAAACGGGTCCTTTTCACAATGGCAGGCAGTGACTAGTGGGGTACCGCAAGGCTCAGTACTAGGACCCCAGCTATTTACAATATATATTAATGACCTGGATGAGGGAATTGAAGGCAATATCTCCAAGTTTGCGGATGACACTAAGCTGGGGGGCAGTGTTAGGTGTGAGGAGGATGCTAGGAGACTGCAAGGTGACTTGGATAGGCTGGGTGAGTGGGCAAATGTTTGGCAGATGCAGTTTAATGTGGATAAATGTGAGGTTATCCATTTTGGTGGCAAAAACGGGAAAGCAGATTATTATCTCTAAACGGTGGCCGATTGAGGAAGGGGGAGATGCAGCGAGACCTGGGTGTCATGGTACACCAGTCATTGAAGGTAGGCATGCAGGTGCAGCAGGCAGTAAAGAAAGCGAATGGTATGTTGGCTTTCATAGCTAGAGGATTTGAGTATAGGAGCAGGGAGGTTCTACTGCAGTTGTACAGGGTCTTGGTGAGACCACACCTGGAGTATTGCGTGCAGTTTTGGTCTCCAAATCTGAGGAAGGACATTATTGCCATAGAGGGAGTGCAGAGAAGGTTCACCAGACTGATTCCTAGGATGTCAGGACTGTCTTATGAAGAAAGACTGGATAGACTTGGTTTATACTCTCTAGAATTTAGGAGATTGAGAGGGGATCTTATAGAAACTTACAAAATTCTTAAGGGGTTGGACAGGCTAGATGCAGGAAGATTGTTCCCGATGTTGGGGAAGTCCAGGACAAGGGGTCACAGCTTAAGGATAAGGGGGAAGTCCTTTAAAACCGAGATGAGGAGAACTTTTTTCACACAGAGAGTGGTGAATCTCTGGAACTCTCTGCCACAGAGGGTAGTTGAGGCCAGTTTATTGGCTATATTTAAGAGGGAGTTAGATGTCGCCCTTGTGGCCAAGGGGATCAGAGGGTATGGAGAGAAGGCAGGTACGGGATACTGAGTTGGATGATCAGCCATGATCATATTAAATGGCGGTGCAGGCTCGAAGGGCCGAATGGCCTACTCCTGCACCTAATTTCTATGTTTCTATGTTTCTATGTTTGTCTCCAGGGCTCAGCTAACCGCTGCTCTCACTCTCCTCGTAATCCCAAAGTCCACACAGCGACAGTCTTTATCCACCCCTCCGAGCTGAAGGGGTAGCAGTTAACCTAGGCTTCTTTGGTCTTCTTCTGGACTTCTTCTCTCTCTCTCCTGGACTTCGATTACCCACAATTCCCAGCTCCCGCCCCTAAACCAATCACCACACAGGAAAAATGATCTAACTCATTAACAACAAATCAAATGCAGAACACATGTTCACAGCAAAACTTATATAAATCTCTTAATAAGAAAAACGAAGATGAAGTTACACAGGGCTACATATAATATATAATGGAAAATATAGACATGCTGAATTATTTTACATCATAGAACATGGCACAGAAACAGGCCCTTTGGCCAACAGTGTGCACATTGAACATGATGTTAAGTTCAACATCTCTTCTGCTGTACATGTTCCATATACTTCCACTCCCTAAATATCTATGTTCCTATCAAATGTTCCTATCAAATAGTCTCTTATATGCAACTGTCATATGTCAGTGGTGCCAGCGGCTTCATATTGGTGCCGGGGCCACTGGGACAGCCGCTCTGGAGACCGTAGAATACGGGGAGCGACCGAGAACCCGCTCTGTAGACTGCGGGATGCGAGGAGCAGACGGCAGTAAGTATACCCCCCCCCCCCCCCCCCCGAAGCAGGATAACCCACCCCCCCCCCCCCCCCCCCCCCCCTTTGTAAATTGCGGCTATCCCTTTGATAGGGACCGCGGGCATATCCCGGCTGCAGTTACTGCGGGGATACACAGGGGGGGGAAGAAATCCCCAGCTGGAGAACACCGTGGAGGAGCCCTGTTATAAGGGACCACGGAGAAAAATCTGGGGGGGGGAGAAATAACCCGCAATGGAGTGTTTCTACAAGGACCACAGAGGAACCCCACCTGTAACAAACCACGACTACGAGACCAGGCTCGGGAGGAGTGTTGCCCCGCAGCAGAAGGTTTTAAAAGGATATGCAGGTAAATTCCTTACTCGAAGGTTGTTGTGTACTGTTTTGTGAGAATATGTTACAGGAATGGATGCCAGCGGGAGCAACTGTGATCACATATCCTGCATGGAGCGGTTGATGCATCAGAAGCTCCAATGTGACATGCTCCGGTATATGGAGCCTAGTCACCAGGGGGTCCTTGGACGCTCATAGCAGCAGGTATGGTTGCAGTTGCCTTTCAAGACAAGGCTCACAAGAATAGGATGTGGACTGATCATTGTCAACAGCCTCAACCCGCATGTGCAATATAGACTTTTCTGAATAACTTCCATGTGATCATTTCCGCTCACAGGGTTGAAGATATTTGAAATGTAACTGGATGAGGCAACGATTCACTCAGAGGCGTTACAATGGGCTAACTCCAGTTTCCAGATTATTTACCAAATCACTACTATCAGTGCTTCGGTTGCACAGAGCTAACAAATAAGTAGCATGGCCAATCTGGATGATATTGAACAAACTGTATTTTACTAAATTAGCCTTATCAGCCACATAGCTATATTTGAGGAATTGGTTCACACCCGTCCAGTTAAATTTAAATTAAGTTGATACCAAATGAAACTATTTATTGTTGGGATACAATCATCCATTTATTGGTCTGGGATCAGCTCAGAGATAAACATTAGACCTCTGCTATTTTTAGCTGAAACGATCAAAGTCACAATGATGGACAGCTTTGCTCCACTAAAACCTCTTATCCGTAAATCTTCAGTCATTTCCAAACTGATGCTATTGCCCAAAGATGGGTAATTTACTAATACCATCTCTAGTTACGGAGGCAGATGGGATTAACATGAATTATCAAGTGTTCAGTCATGGTATCAACTGCCAATGGACACTAGGTGCATTCTGGGCATTAAAGAGTGTGTAGATATGCATATAAGGCATGCACAAGGTGATACACATAAGGCAAGTCCAAGGTGATACACTTTGGAGGTGGTATATGTTAATCACAAAGGTACAATCAAATCAAAGTATCCGGTGATAGTTTTACCAAACCACATTTAGCACTGGTGTATTATTATGCAAAATCAATGACAACACAGAATGAATGTGTGATCACAAAGTATCTAATAACAATGTGGATTGATGGAACACTAACTATTGAGTTGCTTGCATCCAGTTTCAATCAACACAGAATGAGGCATACAGTGGCGAAGGGTGCATTCTCGCTACACTAGGAAGGAATGTTCTTTTATGTCTTCCTCCATTTGGCCTCAATAGACGGGTTTTGCAAAATTTAGCAAGATTCCCGCTTCCGGGTTTTCATAGTGCCTACCTGGGTTATACACCTATGGCTCCTGCTGAGGCGAAGAATGAACATAAAACCTTACATGGTTAATCCCGGATAAAAAAGATGCTGGTTCATTTGTGATGTTGAAACCATCCTCTGCATGATATAATCAATCATAGACTCACAGACTCTGAGAGATCGTTTCTGCTGCTTGGGTTGTCAAACCATGAGCGTTAGAGTGCTCACTACAGATTGCAGGGATAGCACCAAATAGCAGCAATCTGCATAGGAGATGGGAAGCATTGTTTATGCTTCCTTACGTTTAACACGGCACGGATGACTGACACATTAAAATTCAGTTTTATGGGATTATAACATTAAGTTACTATTCCATTACTGTGCCTTAAGTACCTACTAATCATTTGGCTGATGAGTACATAAACCACTCTGTCCGGTTCTCACCCTCTGATATCCAGAGAATGAAGGTACCGTCAGCTTAAAACCTCCCAGGTTTAGGGACGCAGAGATATGGGTTGTTAACATTGTACTACATCACTTCACCAATGGGCATCAGCAACATCCCTGCCCATGGTCATACTCTTGTACTAGTGATTACGCCATGGCACTGAGTACAGCGCTATGGGTCCAGTCATTGCAACACTGGATAGGATGATCATATCTGCGGGCTATTATAACATGTTTGTTTATGATTAATCAAGCAGATTAGACAGGGACATAAGACCAAACTAGAGTTGCATACCCCATGGACCTTGGGTTGCGTGTGATCACGCATTTACACCAGTATGTTAAGGTTCCTAAGAGCTTTATAGACTGACAGCAATATTATAAGTTACATAAAATCTTGTTAGAAGGTATCACTATGAACCTTCTCCAGATGGTTATATGGGTCTGGCATATACAGGAGTGTACATTGACATTGAGTCTCACTCCACCAGGACCGCTATATCTCAGCAGCAGGGATGGACCACATCCTAGCGGTTGCAGGATGGTCAAACTATTGATCTATCCAAATATTCAGAATACACCTATTGCCAGAACAGGGGTATTTGCCAACTCTATGTTAGGTATGGTTCATACTTCCACCAGGTTGAGGGAGGTTACTATTGCCACTATTATTCATTTATAGCATCAACATGTCTATAACTATGTCATGTCTGAATGCATTATTAATGCTCACTCATCATTGGCCTACTGATGCAGTGTATGATGCGTGGACTTGGTTCCACGGCATGAAATCACAAAGCTTTAAAATCTTCACGTAGTCACTCACGTGACTCCGAAGTAAAATAGGAAGATTAAACGAGAACTTATCAGTTTGAAGTTTGATCTTTATTTTATGAGGAGTAACGTTGAGGGATTACGTGCCCTCCGCTCCCAGCCCTCTATCATAAAGTTCAACAGGTATTATGGTTCTCTTATCTTACTATGTTCATTTCAACAACTGTTTTCTGTGATTTCACACCGCTGCTTTGAAGATTGACACGCATGCGTACTGGACGGGGTCTTCACGTAATCCCTCAACGTTACTCCTCATAAAATAAAGATCAAACTTCAAACTGGTAAGTTCTCGTTTAATCTTACTAGTTTACTGGTTTACCTCTGATACATGGCAATGGTTGTGAAGGAATGCTCATTGTTCCTGCAGATTCAGAAGGGAGGCTTGTATCATGTGATTTACAGTCCAGCCATTCGTTTATAAAGCCTCTGGTTTAAAATCACCACTTTGTCAGTCTAAAGGGAGCAAGCAGCTCCTTACAATCTTTGATTAGAGTGAGGGCTATTCACAATGAGAACTGAAGTAGTAATTGAGCATGGTTACACAAGCTCATACTGCCATGCTGTGCAGTGCAGGAATGATCCACTACATACTGTAAATACATGGCAAATTGTTAATGCAACTATCACCTTCAAACAAGCAAAACTACAAATAAATGATCCAGTCCCATTTGTCAGGCTCAATAAAGACTGAAAAAGATATGTAAAAAATAATCATCAGTTTCATCTTTCTTTGTAAGCACAGGAGTAGGACAGCACAGGAATAACCCCTTTGGCCCACAATGTCTATGCCAAACATAAATGCAATGCTGAACTAATCTCCCCTGCTTGTACATGATCCATATCCCTGCATATCCATGTGCTTATATAAAAGGCTCATAAATGTTACTATCGTATCTACCTCCACCATCAGCCCTGGCAGCATGTTCCAGGCACTCACCTCTCTCTTTAAAAAACATGCACAATAATTCATCCCCACTGTTATCAGGCTTCTGAATGGTCCTTCCATGAGCTAAGATACAGTCCACAATCTCCATTGCAAATCTCATTGTGGACATTGGACCTTGTCTCTGGAACTCTTAAGGGGCTGTCCCACTGTACGAGCTAATTCAAGAGCTCTCCCGAGTTTAAAAAAAAATCAAACTCATGGTAAGCATGTAGAATGTATGTTGCGGGTACGTCGGAGCTCGGGACGTCTCAGTGGCTCGTAACGCTAATGGCAGCTACTTGGGAAACGCGGTAAGCTCGTGAAGACTCGTGAAGATTTTTCAACATGTTGAAAAATGTCCACGAGAGCCCCGAATACCTACGAGCGGCAATTACCGTAATTCTCCGAGTTCGAATCAGGGGAAGCTGGGAGAACTCTTGAATTAGCTCGTACAGTGGGACAGGCCCTTTAGGCTACAATGCTGAGAACTACATTCTGAACTGTGTATCCTTCTCTTCCCACTTCCTATTGTACTTGAGTTTGGTTTGTAGAGCACCAGTCCCATTGCCAAAGTCCAATGTCCGCAATGGGATGAGGTGAATCGGACAGTATCTTTGCTTACGGGTTAGTCTCATTCAGAGAGATAATAGAGGGGAAGACGCTGTTTCTGGGTATGGTGGTGATGCATGAAGGATCACCATGTCAGGTATCATAGAAACATAGAAACATAGAAAATAGGTGCAGGAGTAGGCCATTCGGCCCTTCGAGCCTGCACCGCCATTCAATATGATCATCGCTGATCATCCAACTCAGTATCCTGTACCTGCCTTCTCTCCATACCCCCTGATCCCTTTAGCCACACGGGCCACATCTAACTCCCTCTTAAATATAGCCAATGAACTGGCCTCAACTGCCTTCTGTGGCAGAGAATTCCAGAGATTCACCACTCTCTGTGTGAAAAATGTTTTCCTCATCTCGATCCTTAAAGATTTCCCCCTTATCCTTAAACTGTGACCCCTTGTCCTGGACTTCCCCAACATCGGGAACCATCTTCCTGCATCTAGCCTGTCCAACCCCTTAAGAATTTTGTAAGTTTCTATAAGATCCCCCCTCAATCTTCTAAATTCTAGAGAGTACAAGCCGAGTCTATCCAGTCTTTCTTCATATGAAAGTCCTGACATCCCAGGAATCAGTTTGGTGAACCTTCTCTGTACTCCCTCTATGGCAAGAATGTCTTTCCTCAGATTAGGAGACCAAAACTGTACGCAATACTCCAGGTGTGGTCTCACCAAGACCCTGTACAACTGCAGTAGAACGTCCCTGCTCCTATACTCAAATCCTTTTGCTATTGTGCGTGTTACACGTTTATTTATGATTCATTTGCTAAACTCCTCAGGGCTAGGACTGTTAGGTTCCAAAGGAATAGATGCTGGAAATTTATTTGGACATTTCAAAAATGCAATTGGAGATCATTTGAACCTCATGGTCGCTACATGTTTGTTGGTGGTTGCCGGGGAGTCGCCTTTATGGTCGTGAGGAGTTCCCTCATTCTGGGAATTGTTGCGACCTCATTATAGTCGCCGTGAATTTTTCAACATGCTGAAAAATTAGCTGCGACTAGAATGAAGCTGCCATGGAGAGTAGCGAGAATTCCCTAATGGGTTGCCAGGAGGTCAAAGGTTCTCGGAGGTTCTTGTAGGTTGTAGCCGGTGCTGACCAGTGAATTTCATTAGCTCATTGGGAAAAAAAGGTAAGCAGTAGTTTTCAGAACCAAGGATAACCGACCGGTAATGTTAAATGTCCGCGGAGCATCACAGCCATGTATCTCTGGCTTCTTAAACGTTGTCTCCATTCCTTCTCCCACCTTTCCCTCCCTCACCCCTCTTTTAAAGAATATACCCTGTGTTTAGCCGTCTTTTTACAGCGCCAACCTTCCTGTTCATCGCGGTGTGTCTGTTTCACCTTGGCTTTGCACCGTGTGAATTTTTTAGACAGCGCTCCCCCGCTTGCCCTGTCCCCCGCCTGCATAGCGGGCTGGTGAAGGAAGCGATGGGTTTGTGTGTGTGTTCCACTCTGACAGCCGCCGTTCCAGTTGCAAGTTTTTCAGGCGACTGCCGGCAACTTGAGAGTCGCTGAAAAATCACCGAAGTGGGACAGGCCCATCAGCTTCCACGATGTCATCCATCCCATTGGGGAAGTCCAGGACAAAGGGTCACAGTTTAAGGATATAGCTGGAAATCCTTTAGGACCGAGATGAGAAAAACATTTTTCACACAGAGAGTGGTGAATCTCTGGAACACTCTGCCAGAAGGTAGTTGAGGCCAGTTCATTGGCTATATTTAAGAGGGAGTTAGATGTGGCCCTTGTGGCTAAAGGGATCAGGGGATATGGAGAGAAGGCAGGTACAGGATACTGAGTTGGATGATCAGCCATGATCATATTGAATGGCGGTGCAGGCTCGAAGGGCCGAATGGCCTACTCCTGTACCTATTTTCTATGTTTCTATGTTGTATCTTGTAGGATTTTCATTTTTATTAATTTTCCAGCATAAATCTCTTCTGAGTAATTTCAGCCATAGTGCAACGTGCAAAGTTCGAACACACCAGAAATTAGATTTCATACACATTGAATGCATAAAAAGGGTTCTGCGTTTAACGCTAACGTCTATAAGTGCAAATGATTCCAGGGCAATAATGACTATGCCAGGGGCTATCACACCCAGAATTTTTCGGTTCAAATTTTGAAAGAATGGGAGTTCCCTAAAAACTGGCGCAAAGGCAAAAGTGATTATCTAACTGCTCGACTTTCTAGGAAGGCAGTTGTTATTAACTCACAGGCACATTTTTACCAGTCTCCTTTACCTGAAACTGAGCTTGTTAATGTGCTTGCAAAGAAACATTTCTTTCCCCTTGTTGAGATTCCAAGCATATGTCATATTCATGTGAATTGCTTTACCCAAAAAACAATTTGGGGTCATGGCCACACTTATCTGGTAGAAGATACGGAATCTTGAAAGCTTGAAAGCATGCACCATCATACCTCCTCTGGCAGCTCGTTCTATGTACCCACAATATGAAAAATTGCACCTCGGGTTTTTAAATCTCTCTCCTTACAATGTAAATATATGTCCTCTGATTCTTATGCCTCTGTACCACTTAGGAAACCTGAACGGAAACCTCTGGAGACTTTGCGCCCCACCCAAGATTTCCATGCGGTTCCCGGAGGTTGCAGGTGGTTGCCGGAGGTTGCAGGTAGTGGAAGTAGGTAGGGAGACTGACAAAACCCCCCGGGAACCGCACGGAAACCTTGGGTGGGGCACAAAGTCTCCAGAGGTTTCCATTCAGGTTTCCTAAGTGGGACAGGGGCATTAATGTCCCTACTCTGGTTAAAGACTGTGCATTCACTCTATTCCCCTTGTGATTTTCCACTCATCAATAAAATGACCCCTCAGCCTCCTGTACCCTAAGTCCTAGCCTTCCCAACTGCTCCTGACAGCGTGGATCCAAGAACAGCCAAAATCCTCTTGAACCTTCTCTGCATTCTTTCCAACATTGATATCCTTCCTCCATAACAGGGTGACCAAACATAGAAACATAGAAAATAGGTGCAGGAGTAGGCCATTTGGCCCTTCGAGCCTGCACCGCCATTCAATATGATCATGGCTGATCAAACCTGATCGCAATGCTCCAAATCAGGCCTCATCAACATCTTGTACAAACTGTAACATAACATCCCAACTTATATACTCAATGCTTTAATACTGGATGCAACGTCAGTATCTGTGTTGGTGACCAGAAGTGTTGAATCGAGTGAGGGCAGCTGGTATAGCCGTTGCCTCACAGTGCGATAGACCCTTGGGTCCAGTCTGTGTTGAATTTAAGTGTTCTCTCAATGCTAGCGCATGTTTCCTCTGGATGCTCCAGTATTTTTCCCCATCCCAATGATGGGTGGGTTTGTGGGTTAATTGCCCCAACTGTGTGGGGAGTGGATGCAAAAGTGGTATAACATAGAACTAGCGTGAACGGGTGATTGAACAGGTGACAGCTGCGCACTGTGGGGTTATCCAGTATCATTTTTGGAGACCAAGGTCATTTAGGTTGAAACGGATGGCTGAACTAGGTTATCCAGTGAAGAAAATAAACTGAACTTGTCTTGAAATGGGAGTACTCTTTTTATCCTGCTGAAAGTGAAAGGACTGACAAATTTAAAAGGAAATATGGCAGATGTGAGTACTAATCCCATTGCCATAATTTGAATATGTTTTTTTGGAAATAGACAATAGACAATAGGTGCAGGAGTAGGTCATTCGGCCCTTCGAGCCAGCACCGCCATTCAATGTGATCATGGCTGATCATCCCCAATCAGTACCCCGTTCCTGCCTTCTCCCCATATCCCCTGACTCCGCTATCTTTAAGAGCCCCTATCTAGCTCTCTCTTGAAAGTATCCAGAGAACCGGCCTCCACCGCACTCTGATGCAGAGAATTCCACAGACTCATAACTCTCTGTGAGAAAAAGTGTTTCCTCGTCTCCGTTCTAAATGACTTGCCCTTTATTCTTAAATTGTTGTCCCTGGTTCTAAAATGTATAGCAAAACACATAATTCACAGAAGATGGACACGAAAAGCTGGAATAACTCAGCGGGGCCGGCATCATCTCTGGAGAGAGGAATGGGTGATGTTTCGGGTCTTTCAGACTGAAGGTCACGGGAAAGGGGAACGAGAGATATAGATGATTATGTAGTGGGATATAGGACAATGAATGGAATGTTCTCTTCAATGGTAAAACAACTGTCCTTTCTTGCACCAAACCTGTTCCAACCAGTCCTACCACAACATGACCACCTGACCTCAAAGGCTGCCCACGAATAAATCCTGATTGTGACCGGAGTGCAATAAATGGTAGCCTTCTCAGGAAAGTGTGAAACGTTTTACATAATCTGGAAAGCTAAATTAGAGAATTACCTGACGCTAATCTTGTTTGCATGACAAACTGGTCAAAGTCTTCTTCAATTGAACCTGATAATTAGATTTGAATTCCAAGAATGCTAGGTTGAGGCAAATACCTAGGAAGTATTCCAGCAATGTGACAGCAAGGTTTCATACACATATAGAACAAACTGACATAAATATCTATGATTATCATCCGAGTTCATTGTATGCACCATTCCTTGTAGAGCAGCTGATGGCAATTTGATGAGTCATTTTGTTTTGCAGGAGCATTTGAAATTTTGATTTGTCAATTTTATTTCAGTTACTTTGTGTTCATAATACCTTAATTAAATGTTTGACATTTCTCGAGTGTCCTGGTGAGCCGTGCGTGCGGCAGGAGTGCCCCGGGGTGCCGTGCAGGACCGATCCACCTGCTGAACAACTGCGCCACTGACTGGAAAGCCCCACAGGCCTCCCAGGGGACAGTGGAGAAGCCGAGTGGTGATGGGAACCTCGACGGCAATGGGAACCTCGACGGCAATGGGAGCCTCGGCGGCAATGGGAGCCTCGGCAGCGGTGGGGCCTCGTGATTGACCCGCGATCAGCAGTCGATGAGCATAAAACCTCTTTACACCTTTTCCAAAGCCTCAATATACTTCCCATATTGGGGCAACAAGAACTGCACACAAAACTCTATATACGGCTTATCCAAACTCCTATAAAGCTGCCTCATGACTTCCTGGCTCTTATACTCAATGCCCTGATCAATGAAGGCACGCATAATATTTGACTTCTTTATCACTTTCCAGTCCTCCTGAACCTCGCCTATGGCGAGAGAAGACACAAAGATCTCTGCCAAGGCTCCTGCAATCTCTTACCTCTCTCAAAAACTTGGGAAAGATTTCTCCACCTCAATGCTGTTCAAGAGGCCCAGCACCTACTCCTTAATCTCAAACCGTCCTTGAATGTTAGTATACCCCCACACTGATCCAACTGTCCTCCAAGTCCTTCTCCTTGGTGAAAACAGATGCAAAGTGCTCGCTTAGTACCTTGCCTACACCCCCGCCTCCCAGCACAGTTCCCTCCTTTATTCTTGAGCGGATCTACCCTCTGCCTGGTTACCCTTTTGCTTTTAAAGTAGGTATAAAAAGCTTTGGGATTTGTTTAAATTCGACTAACCAAAGCCATTTCATGGCCCCTCCTGGCCCTACTAATTGACCACTTGAGTTATTTGCTCCTTGCTTTATGTTCCTTAAAGGCCCTGTCTGATTTCAGCTTCTTAAACCTTGTGTATATACTTCCTTTTACTTTATGACCAAATTTACAACCTCTTTCATCATCCATGGATCCCATACTCTGCCATCCTTATCCCTTCTCCTTACCACACCATGGTAGGACCCTGGCTCCTGCAATCTCTTGACCTCTCTAAGATTTCTCCACCTCAATGCTGTTCAAGAGGCCCAGCACCTACTCCTTAATCTCAAACCGTCCTTGAATGTTAGTATACCCCCACACTGATCCAACTGTCCTCCAAGTCCTTCTCCTTGGTGAAAACAGATGCAAAGTGCTCGCTTAGTACCTTGCCTACACCCCCGCCTCCAAGCACAATTCCCTCCTTTATTCTTGAGCGGATCTACCCTCTGCCTGGTTACCCTTTTGCTTTTAAAGTAGGTATAAAAAGCTTTGGGATTTGTTTAAATTCGACTAACCAAAGCCATTTCATGGCCCCTCCTGGCCCTACTAATTGACCACTTGAGTTATTTGCTCCTTGCTTTATGTTCCTTAAAGGCCCTGTCTGATTTCAGCTTCTTAAACCTTGTGTATATACTTCCTTTTACTTTATGACCAAATTTACAACCTCTTTCATCATCCATGGATCCCATACTCTGCCATCCTTATCCCTTCTCCTTACAACAACATGCCTGAACTTTGATCAACTGGCCTTTAAACAACTCTGATCTCTCAGATGTGGACTTACCCAATAGCAACTGCTCCCAATGTAATCTGCCTTGGTCCAATTTAGTTCCTTCTCACATGATCCATATGTACCCTTATTCAAAGCCATCTGAAATCCAATGTAATGGATGAAAAGGGAGGGGGACGTGGGGCTAAGGATAGGCAGAGGCGAAGAGATGGGCCTTGAGGCAGGACTGGAAGATGGTGAGGGACATGGAATTGCGGATCAGTTGGGGGAGGGAGTTCCAGAGCCTGGGAGCTGCCCTGGAGAAGGCTCTGTCCCCAAAACTGCGGAGGTTGGATTTGTGGATGGAGAGGAGACCGGCTGATGTGGATCTGAGGGATCGTGAGGGTTGGTAGGGGGAGAGGGGGTCAGTGAGATATGGGGGGGGGGGGGGGGGGGGGGGGGGGGGCAGATGGTGGAGGGCTTTGTAGGTGAGGACCAGGATTTTGTAGGTGATCCGGTGGGAGATGGGAAGCCAGTGAAGTTGTTTGAGGACAGGAGTGATGTGATGCCAGGATTTGGTATGGGTGATGAGTTCTGGACCAGTTGGAGTCGGTTGATGTAGGTGGAGCTGATGCCAAGGAGAAGTGAGTTGCAATAGTCCAGTCGGGAGGAGATGAAGGCATGGATGAGTCTTTCAGCAGCGGGAGGTGTGAGAGAGGGTCTGATTTTGGTGATGTTGCGGAGGTGAAACATAGAAACATAGAAATTAGGTGCAGGAGTAGGCCATTCAGCCCTTCGAGCCTGCACCGCCATTCAATATGATCATGGCTGATCATCCAACTCAGTATCCCGTACCTGCCTTCTCTCCATACCCCCTGATCCCCTTAGCCACAAGGGCCACATCTAACTCCCTCTTAAATATAGCCAATGAATTGGCCTCAACTACCCTCTGTGGCAGAGAGTTCCAGAGATTCACCACTCTCTGTGTGAAAGAAGGAGGTTTTAATGACATGGCGGACGTGAGGCTCAAGGGAGAGGGTGGAATCAAAGATCACGCCAAGGTTGCGGGCCTGAGGAGATGGGGAGACAGTGGTGCCGTTGATGGTGAGAGTGGGGTTATTGATTTTGCTGAGTGTGGATTTGGAGCCTATGAGGAGGAATTCTGTTTTATCACTGTTCAGTTTGAGGAAGTTATGTTGCATCCAGGTTTTTATAGCTGACAAACAAGAGTTGATATGGGAGAGGGGGGGGATTGTGGGGGGATTTGGTGCCAAGGTAGATCTGGGTGTCATCGGCATAACAGTGGAAGTCCAGGTTGAAGTGGCGTAGTATCTGACCAAGGGGGAGGATGTAGATGATGAAGAGGAGGGGGCCGAGTATGGAGCCTTGGGGAATGCCTTGAGTGACTGTGGCTGTAGCAGAGGTGTGGTTGGGGAGAGAGATGAAGTGGGATCTGTTGGAAAGGTAGGAACAGAGCCAGCTGAGTGCAGAACCTTCAATGCCAAGGTCCCCAAACCTGGTAAGCAGGATGTTATGGTTCACTGTATCGAAGGCTGCACTCAGGTCGAGGAGGATGAGGATGTTGAGGGAACCAGTGTCAGCAGAGGTGAGGAGGTCGTTGAGGACTTTGAGGAGAGCAGTTTCTATGGAAGGGGCGAAAGCCGGATTGGAGGGGTTCAAATAGGTTATACGCAATGTAGTTGTGATCACTGTCTCCAAATGTTCTTCCACTGAAACACCAGTCACCTGTCCAGGCTCATTTACCAACACTAGGTCCAGCATGTTTCCTTCTTGGGTTGGAAACCCTCTTGGAAACACCCTGCAAATTCTGTCCCTTCTAAAGCGTTAGCATTGAGCACTGAGCAAGTCCCTGCTAAGGCAATTCTGTTGATTTGGCATATTTTAGCAATCTGTCTACATATTTGTTGTTCTATCTCTGGCTGGCTATTGGGGGAGGAGGATGAGGGGTGTGGTGGTGGTAGTGGTGGTGGGGGTGGTGGTGGTGGTGGTGGTGGTGGGGGGGGGGGGGGGTAGGGGGGGGGGGGGGGTTGGGCTATAGTACAATCTCATTAGAATGTTTCCACCTTTCTTATTTTTGAGTTCTACTCATATGTCCTCAACAGCTGAACCCTCCAGTATAATCATCTCAGTGCTGCCGTGACATTCTCTTCAATTGGTGAAGTTACTCCTTTGCCTCGTGTCCCGCCCTCTCTATCACATCTGAAATATCAAAACCCCAGGATATTGAGCTGTCAGTTGTGTCCATCTCACAACCACATTTTCACAATGGCCACAACATCACAGCCCTAAGCACTGATCCAGGTTCTATAAGTTCATTTACTTTCCTCACAATATTGCTTGCATTGAAATAAACACACTTCAGCCCTCCAGCTTCACCATATTCCTTCACCTCTCCCTGCCTGTTCTTCCTATGAGACTTACTGGTCCTAACCCCTACCCTCTCACCACTTCATCCAGTTCCTACCTCCCTGCATCCCAGTTTAAACACTTCCAAGTAGCACTCGTGAATCTCCCTGCTAGGATATTGATCCCCCTCCTGTTCATGCACAACCTCCAGCTCCTGAACAGGTCATTGCTGCCCCAGAAGAGATCCCAGTGTTTAAAATCTTAAAGCCTGCCCCCAGCACCAAATAGCCACGCATCCATCAGTCCTATCTTCCCATTTCTATCCTAATTTACATGTGGCACCGGAGTAATCCGCAGATTACTACCTTTGAGGTCCTACTTTTTAACCTTTTGCCCAGCTCGCGATATTCACTTTGTGACGCTGGGCCCACTTGGAACATTAATAACTGTCCATTCTTATCTGGTGTCAAACTAGATGAGGAATGACATTTCAATCATTCATTCAAGAAAATTCATTTCATTGTATGTGATGAATAAAACTAATTGACTGATTGATTGAATACATGTTGATGCACTATAGAACCCCTCACATTTTTCAACGTAAGCTATAAACCTGTTGATGTGTTGAGCATTTCTAAAGTTAACAAAGCTCTGGGGAAGTTGGCACTGGGGGTGGTTTATATGAAGGTTTAACAGCAAAATAAAAGTGACTCCGTGGTAATGTCATGAAACAGATATAGTTGGAAATAATGGCATTTATACATTATATTTTTAGCATATTAGTGAATACCTGATTTTTATTTCTATTTTTCATTCATAAACAAGGAAACAGCTCAGTTTCACCCGATTGTCACGTTAAAGTTGTATTCTGTTGAAACGGGCATGACATTTTTTTATATCCCCCTTCCTGAATGGCTCGAAACCCAGTCACTGCATGTCTGATTACTCATAAACAAATTAGGTAAACAGGTTCAGTCACTTGCCTTATGCTTCTATCACGAGCTGAGAGGGAGTTTTTAAAGGGATTTGAAATGAGAAGTTTTATTTACAGTGATTAATTGATAGCTGGAATTTGCTGACAGAGCAGATAATGGAATTAGATACAATCACCACATTTAAGAGATATTTAGCTAGTCACTTGAATCAGCAAGGTATATCTGGCACAGCAGTAAAGTTGCCTTACAGCACCAGGGACCCGGGTTCTATCCTGACTACAGGTGCTGTCTGTATGGAGCTTGTATGTTCTACCCGTGACCTGCATGGGTTTGCTCTGGGTGCTCCGGTTTCCTCCCAAACTCCAAAGACGTAGAAGGTTTGTAGGCTAATTGGCTTGCTAAAATTGTAGATTGTCCCTATTGTGAGTAGAATCATGTTAGTGTGCGGGGATTGCTGGTCGGCGCGGACCTGGTGGGCCGAAGGGCCTGTTTCTGCATTGTATCTCTGTTAAACTAAAGTAAACTGAACAAAAAGCTTATGGACCTATTGCAAAAACATGAAATTGGTGTGAATGTGCCAAAAAGGTCAGTATGCCTGTGAGGGTTCAAAGAGCATGTTGCTGTGCTGCATAACTTGACAGAAATCTAAACTATAAAAAAGGGAAAAATGGGAGGAGGGGGGTGATACTTAAAGATGAATGGAAAATAGAGAAGAGACGATTTAGAACCCAATTCAATATGTGTCGTCAAACTGTAATGAAATGTATTACAGGGGGAGGAGTATTATGTATATAACATAATTAGTGTTACCGGCCTCCAAGTTAAAGGGGGAGGAGTGTTAGGTATGGGATAATTAGGATAAGTAATTGGTGTCTTGTGATGTCTGGGGCAAGTATGCAGGAGCAAAAAAGACAAGGTGGCGTCCTGCAGTAAAGAAGCTTGTATGATTCCTCCCCGTGTCCTAGCCTTTATTCAAGACTGTTCAAAGCATCCGAATACACAACAATTGGCGACGAGGATAAAAGAACGAAGGTAACAAGGCCAGCAAGAAGAATCGAAAACAAAAGTTAAAAATAGAAGTAGTATTTGGAAACAAGTGGAACAGCAACAAGCCAAATGGTTTTGAATTGGCGCCAAAAAGAAAAAAGTAGGAGCGGGAAGCAATAGCTCAGAAAAGAGCTAGGAAAACAAGCAGGGGCAGTAAGGGTCATCAAGCACGGTGTCAGCTTACCTGGAATGTATCCAGGGCTGTGCAGCCCACAGCCAAGCCCAAGCAGCAGCCACAGACGTCGGTGGGGGCCTAGTACCATGAAGGCCACGGACAGGTCCAGAAAAGCCACCGACAAGAAGCTGAGTCTTCAGCCCAACTGGGAACAGTCAACACGGTGGGGGGAGAAAGCAGAGAAAGCCCGGTCGGGAAGAGAGTCAGCCCGACCGTGAACAGAGAAGCGGAGATAAGCCGAGTTCCACCCAGGGCTTTCAAAAAGGACACACAGCACCAGAAGCGAGGATGAAGAAGGAAGTTGACGCGGCTAAAAACTTGAACAGTATAATCTAAGAGACAGTCCTAAAAATTGCTGCGATCGCCATCGAAGACATGCAGGACTGATTATCTACAGCACCCGATTGGCAGCCAGTTTTTCACCAGCTAAAAGACTAAACTGTTAAATACCTTAAGACCTACAACATCCAAATGCCTTCAAAGTAATGGCTGAAGCAATAAATCAAGTGAAACTGTCAATTAATTGCTGAATCTGCCAAAATAAAAGGAGAAAAAAAAAATGGGAAATAAGTGGTTTGGTCATTGAGTGAAATCCAGTTCATCATTTCGGGGTGGATGAATCAGATCCCTTTCAAGCGGGGAATCTGCACAAAAACATTAGAAAACTTGACAATATGTGTGGTTGCAGAATGAAAAGGCATGGCAGCTAATAGTTGGAGAGTGGAAGGGAGGGTACATGTTAAACCAGAGTTGGTGGAAAGGTGAATTCAGTGATTGGAAAGGGCTGTAGTTTATCGTGTTATGGGCCTGGCCCACTTCGGCGACTTTTTAGGCGACTGCAGGAGACTGCAGTCACCACATGGTCTCCACATGTTTGCAGGTGGTTGCCGGGGAGTCGCCTTCATGGTCGTGAGGAGTTCCCGCATTCTGGGAACTAGTCGCGGCCTCATTATGGTTGCCACAAATTTTTCAACATGTTGAAAAATTAGCGGCGACCAGTATGAAGACGCCATGGAGAGTAGCGAGAACTCTCATGCCGTAGGTGGGTCGCCAAGTGGTCCTAGTAGGTTTCCAGGAAGTCGAGGGTTCTCATAGGTTGTAGCCACTGACTGGTGAATTTCATTGGCACATTGGGAAATAAACATTTAATCAGTAGTTTTCAGAACGAAGGATAACCGACCGCTGATGTTAATGTCCGCCATGCTTCATAGCCGTATATCTCTGGCTTTTTAAAGGTTGTCTCCACTCCTTTTCGCCCCTCTCCCCCCCCCCCCCATCTCTTTTAAAGGACTTACTTGACCCTTCCCGTACACTGTGCTTTCCCCCGTCTTAATTACAGCACCAACATTCCTGTTTATCGCGGTGTGTGTCTTTATCACATTGGCTTTGCACTGTGTGAATTTCACTCAGACCGCACTCCCCCCACTTGCCCTGTCCCTCGCCTGAAAAATTGCCTGAGTGGGACAAGATCAGGAGGTGGATAAGGGAGTGATAAGGCAATGGAAGGACTGAACCACAAGGAATTAAATAGAAAGTGTTCATGGTCCAGGAACAGGAGGTGGATAGATGGATAGACAACCAAGATATGAGATGAAGTAACAGAAAACAGCATTGTTTTGGATGAGCTGAAGATAAAGGTCAATGGACAATGATAGTTTCGACAGAAGATACTGCAATTTACAGGAGAATTGAATTTTGATATGGGTGAACAAGCAAGATTAATGGAGGATAGACACAAAAAGATGGAGTAACTCAGCGGGACAGGCAGCATCTCTGGAGAGAAGGAATGGGGGGCGTTTCGGGTCGAGACCCTTCTTCAGACTGATTAGGGATAAGGGAAACGAGAGATATAGACGATGATGTGGAGAGATAAAGAACAATGAATGAAAGATATGCAAAAAAGTAACGATGATAAAGGAAACAGGCCAATGTTAGCTGTTTGTAGGGAGAAAATGAGAAGCTTGGGTGGGGGAGGGATAGAAAGAGAGGGAATGCCGGGGCTAACCGAGCTTCAAGCCACACTAGTTTCTCGCTTCCACCCTACAAACAGTTAACAATGGCCTGTTTCCTTTATCATCAATACTTTTTTGCATATTTTTTATTCATTGTTCTTTACCTCTCCACATTATCGACTATATCTCTTGTTTCCCTTATCCCTAACCACTTAAGAAGGGTCTTGACCCGAAACATCATCCATTCCTTCTCTCCAGAGATGCTGCCTGTCCCACTGAGTTACTCCAGCTTTTTGTGTCTATCTTCCGGTTAAAACAGCATCTGTAGTTCCGTCCTACAGATTAATGGAGAATGTCTGGTGGTTAAATGAGGAAACAAAAACTCTGAGCTTGTGGGGGAACTATCTCCAATCTACCAAATTCCAGACATTATTGAGTAGGCAACAGAATCGGCAACCAACCCACTCCCACGATGTGTGAGTGAAGCATCAAGTGAACCATAAAATATGGGTTGCACAGTGTGTTTCTCAGCTGTAAATTCAACCTAAACTCACCTCCGATCTTCATGTTTGATCAATGAGTCAGGCATTGAACATCAGCAGCACCACATTGAGGAAAACAATTGCATCTGAAGCTTTGTGATTTGGGAATTGCCCAGAATGGATGAGCATTCTATAGCCTACAATTGCCATGAAATTAATGTTTTACTAAATAAACTGTGAACAGAATTACTGGATCTACTTTCAATCAAAGAAATGTTAAGTATGCAGATATTAGCAAACTCCTTGCGTTAAAAAAAAGTACTGTTTTTTTTCGTAACCTAATAATGGTGCCAGAATAGCTCATTAATATTGTAAACAAAATACAAGTTCTCATATCATCAGTTTTATTTTTCTTTGCACATCTGAATTGAGAACTTCATATTACTTTAATTAAAAACATTCTTTTGCATTTGGATTTTGTTATGTTTGGAAGGTTATTTTACTTCCTTTTCGAAAATTTAGTCTTTGATAATTTTTCTTTTGACTGTTTGGTACCTGATTAACATAGTGTAATGCAAGCCATGAAATAGATGATGAGAAGAACCAGCATCATTCTTCGTCTAAATCTGACCTCTTACGCCAGCCTCCTGAATTGTTTGAAAAAAACTTTAAAAATAACATGCAATTACTTTTCATATTTTTGAAACCACCTCTCTACATAGTTTAGTTTGGTTTATTATCATGTGTACTGATTTACAGTGAAAATCTTTTGGTGTGTGCTAACCAGTGATATGCAGTAAAACTGTGATAACCCCATATTCTGGGACACTGGTAGTAAAGGACAGGCAGATTTACGAAGAGGAAATCATGCTTGACTAATCTTCTGGAATTTTTTGAGGATGTAACTAGGAAAATGGACAAGGGAGAGCCAGTGGATGTAGTGTACCTGGACTTTCAGAAAGCATTTGATAAGGTCCCACATAGGAGATTAGTAGGCAAAATTGGAGCACATGTTATTGGGGGCAGGGTACTAACATGGATAAAAAATTGGTTGAAACAAAGAGTAGGGATTAACGGGTCCCTTTCAGAATGGCAGGCAGTGACTAGTGGGGTACCGCAAGGCTCGGTGCTGGGACCGCAGCTATTTATAATATACATTAATGATTTAGATGAAGGGAGTAAAAGTAACATTTGCAAATTTGCAGATGGCACAAAGCTGGGTGGCAAAACTGTGAGGAGGATGCTATGAGGATGCAGGGTGACTTGGACAAGTTGGGTGAGTGGGCAGATGCATGGCAGATGCAATTTAATGTGGATAAATGTGAGGTCATCTACTTTGGTGGCAAAAACAGGAAGGCAGATTATTATCTGAATGGTAGACAAAAAATGATGGAGAAACTTGGCGGGTGAGGCAGAATCTATGGAAAGAAGGAATTGCAACGTTTCGGGTCAAGACCCTTCTTCAGACTGATGTCGGGGTGCGGGAAAAAGAAAGGAAGTAGATGGAGACAGTAGGACTTGTGGGAGAACTGGGAAGGTGGAGGGGAAAAAGAAGAGAAAACAAGTGATATCTAAAATTAGAGAAGTCAATGTTCATACCACTGGGGTGTAAACTACCCAAGCGAAATATGAGGTGCTGTTCCTTCAATTTACGCTGGGCCTCACTCTGCCAATGGAGGAGGCCCAGGACAGAAAGTTCAGAGTTGGAATGGGAGGGGGAATTGAAATGCTGAGCAACCGGGCGATCAAGTTGGTTAAGATGGACTGAGCAGAGGTGTTCAGTGAAACGATCGCCGAGCCTGCGTTTGGTCTCACTGATGTAGAGAAGTTGACACCTGGAACAGCGGATGCAGTAGATGAGGTTGGAGGAGGTGCAGGTGAACCTCTGCTTAACCTGGAAAGACTGATTTGGTCCTTGGATGGAGTCGAAAGGGGAGGTAAAGGGACAAGTGTTGCATTTCCTGCGGTTGCAGGGGAATGTACCCAGGGAGGGGTGGTTTGGGTGGGAAGGGACAAATTCACCATGGGAGTTACAAAGGGAACGGTCTCTGCGGAAGCCAGAAAGGGGAGGAGATGGGATGATGTGACTCCGTAGCTCCCTGTGGAATTCTCTGCATCAGAAGGCAGTGGAGGACAATTCTCTGGATGCTTTCAAGAGAGAGTTAGAAAGAGCTCTTAAAAGTAGCAGTCAGGGGATATGGTGAGAAGGCAGGATCAGTGTACTGAATGTGGATGATTGGCCATGATTACAGTAAATGGCAGTGCTGGCTCGAAGGGCCGAATGGCCTACTCCTGCACCTATTGTCTATTGTCTATTGTCTATTTCCTGGACTATCAAATACTATTTATATTAATAACACAATACGCTTACACTTTACTTTTTTTTAGATGTTACACATTAGTATAATTAATTTTTCAGCAAAAGCAACAAGTTTACATGGAGTGTGGTAACTAGGTCCTGCATGTGTTTATTAGGAGTGTGGGAATCATGGCCCCAGTGTGTCGAAAGGGAGTACGGAAAACAGCATCCCATTGAGATTAAAGGAAGCATGTGAACAGAGGCCCAGGTGAGTTTAGAGGGAACCAGGACCCCACTGGGTTTAAAGAATGCTTGGGAAAAGGGCTATAGCAAGTTTAAAGAGAGGATGGGTATACAGTGCCCTGTTAAACCAGATGCCAAAGTATAGGATTTATAAACAATGTTCTAGTGAATTAATAGAATATTATTGTTAGCCTTAATTCTCTGACCAATGCTTATAATTCCTACTATGAGAGAACGGTAAATAAGCTTTGACCTGGGGAGGGATTCAGTTAGTTTGAATATATTTATTCACGATTATTTTTTAATAGCTGCAATTCTTAAAGAGATCTTTAAATTGCTGTATTTATAAGAACAATTCTGAGTGATCTTTAGCATTGTAAAGCCCTGGCTAACCTTGCTATGGAATCCCCAGTGGAACGTGCTTGGAACAATACAATTGCTGATCAGTCTGGAATTAATCACTACATCAGGGAAGTGGAGAAAAATGGTCCAGAACTAATCCCTGTGTATTTACCCAACAAAAGCACAGATGGCAAACTTAAGAAATAGCTGCACTATTGTAACTTGAAAAGTTAAAGTTCTTGTTCCCATTTGATAAACAAACTCTTGTTGCTAAATTGTGTGCAGAAGTATTTCATTACAAACCAAATAGGAAAGGGAGGCATGGTCCAGAAAAATATGTTTAAACAGCTTAACAGAGAAGTCACGTGTTATTTGGAAGATTTTTAGCATTTGGCAGGATTTTGCAGTGAATGTGCCTTGACAAAAGCTAACATCATCATTCACAGCTTGTAAAACATAGGAACACACCATTTGGCCCAACCAATGCATGGCATTTATTATCCACTCAAACTCCCTCTTATTTCAAGATTGTACTATATGTGTGACCCCCCCCCCCCCCCTCTCCGTCCCCTTTCCCTTTCCCCTCTAGTGCTTGCGGAGGCCAAGTCAGCAGATAATTTTGAGGTGGAGTTTGAAAGATTCCTGATTAGTACGATAAGAGGTTATGGGGAGAAGGCACAAGAATTGGGTTAGGAGGTAGAGATAAATCATCCTACATCTTATGAGTACTTATGAACCTCCCTTTAAAGATCACTACTCACTGCTTTCTTTATGACAGTGGGTTCCATGTTCTCACCACTTTTTCCATGAAGGAGTTTCATCCTTAATCTCTGTCAGATTTCCTGGTTACCAACACATGAATTGCTGGTTAACTAACACATACTAACACTGCTCTTCCTCACCAGTGGAAATATTCCCTGTGTCATTTCATCATTTTATAGGACTATTTGTTCAACCTTCAGCTTTGTATTTTTAAGAGACAAAAAGAGTCTGCTCAAACTTTCCTCATATATAGATTCCCTCATCATTCTGGCATAATCCTTACATATCTTTTCTGCACATTGTCTCTACATCATACTTATAATATTGTGACCAGAACTGTGTACTACAGTAAGTGCCAAGTATAGCCTAACCAAGGCTCAACACAGTTATAACGTTACTGCCCTAATTTTAAATTATCTGCCTCTTGAAATAAATCCTAATGCTTTCTATGGCCTTTCTAGCTTGCTGCACTATGCAGTGGTTGATGTATTTGTACTCTGATATGCCTTTTGTTCATCCACTCAACCTGGACTTACATCTTCCAAATAATAAGAGACTTCTCTATTCTTTTTCCTAAAACATACTAGCTAGTATTTATCTGTTGCAATGTCACTGCCACATTTTTGCAATGTCCTCTTGGTATCTCACAAAGCGCTGGAGAAAATCAACGGGTCAAACAGCATCTGCGGAAGTAATGGACAGATGGCATTTTGGTTCAGATCCCATCTTCAGAAAAAGAGTCTCAACCCGAAACCTCACCCATTCCTTTTCTCCAGAGATGCTGCCTGTTCCACTGAGTTACTCCAGCTTTTTGTGCCCATCTTCAGACTGATTGGAATAGGGGGGAGAAAACTGGAATAGAGAGGTAGGGGTGGGGCAAAACCTGACAATGGATAGACATAGGGTGGATTTGACAAAGTCGAGAGATGAAAATGAGCAAAAAGTGAAATGAAATTCTTGAGGGAGATATATTAGTGGAAGCAGACAGGGGATGGGGGGAAAATATCCATCATCTCTTTCCTGTGCACTCACTCACTTCTTCAACCAGTTCCCCCCTCCCCTCCCCCTCTTCAGTCAACCTGTTCCTTTCCCCTGTCTTGTATACTCACCTCTCATTCCTAAGTCCCCAATTTCCGTTTTATCTCTCCCCTTTTCCTTCTGTGGAAAACATGCCTCTGAATAAGGGGAAGCATGAGCTCCTCGACATGCAACAGACATCAAAATATTGAACAAAGTTGATGAGGTAAAGAATTATCCCCATTCACTCATATGATACACTGTGGCCTAGCTTTGGCATTTTGGCAGCAGAATACATGACACAATGACCAAACCTTGCACAATAAATGCCAGTACAAATTTCCAACCCACGATTCCTCAAATGAATACTAATAAATACATTAATAAATTATTACTAATTAATAAATACTTATTAGTCATTAGGCCTGGATGGCTCTGAACTTTTTAAATTTTAATGATAAAAAGACGGAAGTAATGGTTTTTGGTGGCACCACTGGGCCCCCCCCCCCTGTAGATCTGGGCTCCCTGGCCCAGTATATCAGACCAAGCATCACAAACCTAGGGGTTAAAGTGGACCCTGAGCTTAAATTTGACAGTCAGATCAAGGCTGTTGTTAAATCAAGCTTCTTCCATTTGAGGCAGCTGGCCAAAATAAAGCCAATTCTGTCAAGGCAGCACTTTGAGACGGTAATCCAAGCCTTTGTTACCACTCGGCTGGATTACTGCAATGCACCGTATGTGGGGGTTAGTGGGACCTCCATCGCCCGTCTCCAGATGGTACAGAATGCAGCTGTACGTCTTTTAACTGGCACACGTAAACATGAGCACATTTCGCACATTTTAGCCTCACTCCACTGGTTGCCTATTCAGTTTAGGATCCATTTTAAAATTCTTTTATTTGCTTTTAAATCCCTGAATGGTCTTGCCCCGCCCTACCTATCTGAGCTTCTACACCCTTATACACCCGCCCACTCTCTCAGGTCAGATAATCAGCTGCTCCTGAGTGGGCCTAAAATTAAGCTGAAGCTCAGAGGGGACTGTGCCTTTGCTGTGTCGGCACCCAAATTATGGAACGATCTGCCTCTCCACATTAAACAGGCCTCTTCTCTGTCTGTTTTTAAATCACTTCTTAAAACCCATCTCTTCTCCGTGGCCTTTGATACCCTGTAAGATGTCGACTTTATTTATTTACTTGATTTAATTTCTTATTTTTTGATTGCTTTTATTCCGTGGCTATTATTTTTACTCATGTTTTATGTCTTTTAATTTATTGTTGTATTTCATATGTAATTTTTGCGCCTCATGTGAGCTGTTATGGTGTCTGTTTTTGATGTCTTGTTTATTCTCCTGTACAGCACTTTGGTCAACATTGACTGTTTTAAAGTGCTTAACAAATAAAGTTGGATTGGATTGGATTGGATTTTGGACTTTCCAAACACCTCTGTTTAGGTACCTCATAAAAATGTTATTAAATGAAATTCAGGAAGCAGTCACGTTGAGTTTAAAAGCTTAGGAGTCAAATCTCTGCTGTTTGAAAGGAGAATCAGAACCAGATCTGCGTTGAATGGAAAAGGAGTGTGGAAAAGAGAGTCTGAAGAAAGGTCCCGACCCGAAACATTACCTATGCATGTTCTCCGGGGATGCTGTGGAAAAGGGTCTGGGTGGGTTTAAACAAGCTTTAGGTTTAAACAAAAGAGCTGAGAAAATAAAGGAAGTTCCTTCAGGGTAAGTAAAACATTTGGTAATCTAATTGTAATTGTATTTGGGATATTTTTTTATCTGTTAGCTTTGGTTAATCTTATAAATAGGGTCATGCCTCAGATCCGTGGAATGTACATCCTGTGCCATCTGAGAATCTCGGCATGTTTCCCATTCCCTGGACATTCCCAGATGGTCGACTGGACAAGCTCGGGCTCCAGGTTCCAGAGCTTGAGCAACAGCTAACATTAGGACAGAGTATCCTTCAGGCTGAGTGTTTCATGGATTCATTCATTTATATTCATAGATAACACATTTCAGGAGGTGAAAGAGAGCACACAGAGAATGAATGGGTGACTGCCAGACATACAAAAAAGGTGAGGACCAGATTTCCCCTGGGAACAACACCAGGGTGAAAACATAGCATCACAGTTCATATTCTCAGGTATTTGATTCCTTGTCCGTTACTCTTCCAACAGAGGAGACTTGATCTGCTGAATGCTTCTAGCATTTTCTAGTTTTAGCCAGTCATCCAGCCAGTTATTTAAAAACATTTTTTCTCTACCAACAGTCCCTACCTGTCTGGCTGGGTATTTAATTTAGCTTAGTTTAGTTTATTGTCACATGTAGAGTGAAAAGCATTTGTTGCATGCTAACCAGTCAGCGGAAAGGCAATACATGATTACAATCGAGCCATTCACAGTGTATAGATACGTGATAAGGGAATAACATTTAGTGCAAGGTAAAGCAAGCAAAGTTAGATCAAAGATAGTCACTGGGTCACCAATGCGGAAGATGCAGCACTGATTCCAGTTGTAGTGGAATGATTCAGTTGCCTGATAACAGCTGGATTGGTACCCAGACGTGGCGTTGAAGGACGAGAAGCCGAAGCAAAGAAGTGGAAGCCAAATAACTGAATGGAAACAAAGCCGAAACGCCAACTAACCGAAAGGGTGGGACGCCTTAAAGCAAACTAACTGAAAGGCTGCTCTGCTGAAACACCAACTCACTGAAAGGCTGCGTCACCTACAAGCCAACTCACCGAAAGGCTGCTCTGCCAAAAAGTCAAATAACGGGGGTCGGGACGTCAGCGATTGGCCCAGATGGCAGTACCTTCTGGCCCTCACACAGTCGTTCCCACAGCTCCAGGCCTCCACCCGGCGCTGCCGACACACAGCCCATCAAAGTGCGGCCACACGGGGGAGACGAGGCGTAGGGCGGCCGTGCCATGGGAGAGTGGGGGCTGTCCCGAGGGATGCGCTCCTTCGGCTGCTTACACATTGGTGCTCACGTTCCAAGTGCCCAGACAACTATGGCTTGTGTGGGAAAATGACGCCCACCCTCCTATCTCCACCGGCCACTGGACCCAGGGTTCTGGACCAATCGCTGACAAGTCCCGCCCCCCTGGCGACATTGTGTCCGTTATTTGACTTTTCGGCAGAGCGGCCATTCGGTTAGTTGGCTTGTAGGCGACGCAGCCTTTCGGTGAGTTGACGTTTCGGCAGAGCAGCCTTTTGGTGAGTTTGCTTTTAAGTGTCCCACCCTTTTGGTTAGTTGGCATTTCGGCTTCGTACTCTTTCGGTTATTTGGCGATCGGCTTTGTTTCCATTCGGTTATTTGGCTTCCGCTTCTTTGCTTCGGCTTCTCGTCCTTCGACGCCACGTCCGCACACGGCTGGAACATTCTTTGGTGTTTCATGTTTATAGAAACTGCTGCTTTCTACACCTCACAGTTCCAGCATTGTTTTTTTTTCCTTTCTAGTTACAATCCCCTAGAATGATCACGTGATCAACAAATGTTCATCACCCTGTCCTCAGGCAGTTTTAGTATTAACAAAGAGTCCCAGCAAAAGAATGTCATCTGTCCATTTCAACAGATGCTGCATGATCCACTGAGTTCCTCCAGCACTTTGTGTTTTACTCAAGGTTCCAGCATCAGCAATTTTCTCAAGTCCTCATTTTACGACTCTACTACAAAATCTCTTAAAATTATATCCTACTTTGTAAAAGATCTCCTCTCCCCAACGGGACTTCTGTGAGACCCTCCCTCACGGCTCCCCCTCTATCGATAGTGCTGCTGTCCTGCTCTCTAACCACGTTCTGACCCAGACTTGCTACTACAGCCACGTGTCTTTCCTTAGCACTTGCTTCTGCCGCCATCTTGTATCACGTGGCTTCCAGCTCTCTTTCCAGGCCTCCCAGGTCAGGCCCAACCAGAATCTAAGGTACCTACAATCCGTGCACCATTACTCAGAACAGTTCTCCCTCCGTGCAATATGCTCCACACTCTCCTCCATGCGACAGTACCCTCTGGCCCTCACTCAGTCGTTCCCACAGCTCCAGGCCTCACACTCCGAGCAGTGCCATAAACCTCTACACCTTCAACCAGTGCTTCTTCACTGCATGACTCAACCACGCTCCCAAATGCTCCCAGGATAGAGACTCCCACCAATAGATGCCACGTGCCCGACTACTTCCTCAAAGTTACCCTCGACGCCATTACTAGATCCATACGCTGGATTGAGCAGGCCCCTCAGCACCAAAGACATGGGATCCAGCCACCTCTCCAGCTATATCTTGGACGGGGCAAGCAGTCCCACCGTCATCAGCTCCACCCGGCCGCCTGCAGTTCAGGATCATGACTTTGTCGGCACCTATGGCTCCACCAGCAATTACAGGCCTGGTGTATCGACACTGCTGGGTCCTACAGCTCCTGAGACCATTGACTGTGCTGGCTCCACTGTTCCCTGACCACCTCTGGAAACTCTTCATATCGACACCGAAGTTAGACAAAAAATGCTTGAGTAACTCAGAGGGTCGGGCGGCATCTCTGGAGAAAAGGAATAGGTGACATTTTGGGTCGACTGAGAGTCAGTCGGAAGAATGGTTTTGATTTTTGATTTGATTTGATTCAATTTATTGTCATTGCACTTTTCAGTGCAACAAAATGGTTTAGCCTGCAGTCATAACATAGAATAAATAACAAAACACACACTCAACACAGTTTAAAGTCCCAGTCATTGTCTCTCCCCTCCTTGCTCTCCCTCTGCGCTGAGGCAATCCAAGCCTCCGATGTTGTGACCCCGCCGGGTGATGGTAAGTAAGTCCGGCGGTTGAATCCGTGCTCCGTAAACGGGCCGGTTCAAACTCCGCGGCCCGGGGCGGTCGAAGCTGCCGAAGCTGCCGCCCTCCAGTCCAGCGGACGCAGCTGTAGTTGCGGGAGCTCTGGAAAACAGGTCACAAACCTGTGACCTGCGAGCTCCCAATGATGTCGTCCATTGGCCCGCGGCCGAGCCTCCGAGGCTCCAAAGTCGGGTCGGACATTGGGTCGCACCGCAACCACAGTCCCGAAGTCGGCCAGCCTCGCGTTGGTAAGTCCTGGTTCTGCCTCCGCAGCCTCGAGGTCGGTCGCAGTTGGAGGCCACCAGCTCCGCGATAGGCCTCAGCGCAGATGGACACGGAGACGGGGGATACGGCAGGGAAGGTCGCATCCTCCCCGAAGGAAGAGTCAAAAAACATGTTACACCCACCCCCCCACACATACACAACTAAATAAACCGAAATAAACTGTAAAAACGGGACAAGAGAAAACAAAAAACAGAAAAGACAAACGGACTGCAGGCGAGCCACAGCTGCAAGGCAGCGCCACCACTTCCGGAACGTCACCTTAGAGTTACTCCAGCATTTTGTGTTTATCTTCAGTGTAAACCAGCATCTGCAGTGCTTTCCTCCACACTTGATACGGACACCATTTGATCCCATTTCCCTTTCTCTAATGCTAACCACACCACTTCTCTTACCCCCCTATTCCTACACCGGCCCGCACACCCCCTCTCCATTCAGCCTTCCTCCCCTCCCATCCCCCTTCATGGCACCCCTGAGCCACCCCCCATCCCCTTCAAAACCTGAGATGTGACCCCAGCCCCATTCACTGTTGTGTTCTTACCATCCCTGATCACCTGCTCCCTAATGTTGAAAGTCCTAGAGCAGAGGCCTTACCCTTGTACCTCTGTGCCCACACCTCAACAAGTTCCGAACCCACCATGATGTCAGGTTCTTCTTAGAAACATAGAAACATAGAATTTAGGTGCAGGAGTAGGCCATTCTGCCCTTCGAACCTGCACCGCCATTCAATATGATCATGGCTGATCATCCAACTCAATATCCCGTACCTGCCTTCTCTCCATACCCCCTGATCCCCTTAGCCACAAGGGCCACATCTAACTCTCTCTTAAATATAGCCAATGAACTGGCCTCAACTACCTTCAATCTCCTCCACTTCCATGTTTATTTCTTTGGCTAGTAGTCCTCATCCTGCAGTGACGATCCCTTCCCCTGCCTACACCACCTCCTCCTGAACTTCCTCAGCCAGCCTTCTGCCCTCTCTCATCTCCAACTGCTGCCACAACATTGACTTTCTCGACTTCTCCTCTCCCCTTACCCATACCAACCTCACCCCTTCGAACGTGCAGCACTCCACGCACTCAGTACCAATCCCACTATTGTCATCCAACCCGTTGTCCAGGGAGGTGCCATTGCAGGTTGACCTCTACCATGGTCAGGTCTCAGTCCTCATACCTACCCCTTGACCATGACTATACCGATGAACACCAGGCCACCATCACCCATACCATCATTGATCTTACCACCTCTGCCAATCTCCCCTCCGCAGCCACCAACCTTACAGCTCCCCGGCTCCGTACTGCCCAATTCTATCTCCTTCTCAAAATCCACAAGCTGGACTGCCCCAAAGTCCCATTATTCCTGCCTTCTCTTGCCCTACTGAGCTCATCTCCAATACCTTGATTCTATTTTTTTCCTCATTTATCCAGCCTCTTCTGATCTACATCCAAAACACCTCACATGTTTATCACCAGTTCTAAAACTTCCAATTCCTAGGCATCCACCGCCTTAGCTTTACCATGAATGTCCAGACCCTGTAAACCTCCATTGCCTATCAGAAAGGTCTCAAGCCCTTCAGTTGTTCCTCGAACAGAGGCCCAACCAATTCCCCTCTACTAACACACTTCTCCTCCTGACAGATCCTATCCTCACACTACTCAACTCCTGACCTCTTATATCTTCACATAAAAGGTGTAGCCATGGGCACCCGTGTGGGCCCCACTTATGCCTGTTATTTTGGTTGGTTTTGTTGAACACACCTTCTTCCAAACATTCCCCAGCATCTTTCCACAACTCTTTCCCCCCTAGAATTTGAAGACAAATCCCAACCCAAAACATCATTTGTCCATTCTCTCCAAAGATGTTGCCTGACCTGCTGAATTCCTCCAACATTTTTTTTTGCACAGTCATTTGCCCTGTTCTCACTCCCCTTCCCCCTCTCTCGTTAACTTGGTTTCTTGTTTTTCTCATTCTGCAGATGAGGCATCAAGCTGAAATGTTAACCCTGCCCCTTCTGGCACTGTCGCTGTCTGGTCTTTTAAAATATTTGGCACTTCCTCTTTTTATTTCAGTCCAGCACAGTGGTGGGAAATCTGAAAAAGCTGTTCTGTGAACCTTGCAATCAAAGATTATGATCTACATGGGACTTTCATAACCAATATTAGAGTGACACACCAGGCTGTATTAACATCAAAATGGAGTGATTTTTACGCCAAACCGCTTGTGAAAAGCAATAACCATATAACCATATAACAATTACAGCACGGAAACAGGCCATCTCGACCCTTCTAGTCCGTGCCGAACACGTATTCTCCCCTAGTCCCATACACCTGCGTTCAGACCATAACCCTCCATTCCTTTCCCATCCATATAACTATCCAATTTATTTTTAAATGATAAAAACAAACCTGCCTCCACCACCTTCACTGGAAGCTCATTCCACACAGCCACCACTCTCTGAGTAAAGAAGTTCCCCCTCATGTTACCACCTAAACTTCTGTCCCTTAACTCTCAAGTCATGTCCCCTTACCTCCTCTGTACTCTCTCTATTTTGTTGACATCCTTCCTATAATTAGGCGACATATCATCCCGAAATGTTTACTGTTTGTTCACAGATGTTAGTTGACGTGTTAGATATTGCCAGAATTTTGTTTTGTATGATAGCTAATTATGAATTTAACTGCTCAGTACAGGATGGAATCTAATATTATTCTTGTGTAGGAAGGAACAGCAGATGCTGGTTAAATGGAAGATAGACACAAAAAGCTGGAGCAACTCAGTGGGACAGGCTGCATCGCTGGAGAGAAAGAATGGGTGTTGTTTCGGGTCGAGACCTTTCTTCAGACTGAAAGTCATGGGAAAGGGAAACAAGAGATATAGAAGATGATGTAGAGAGATAAAGAACAAGGAATTAAAGATATGCAAAAAAGTGACGATGATAAAGGAAACAGGCCATTGTTAGTTGGATGAAAATGAGAAACAGGTGTGACTTGGGTGGGGGAGAGATAGAGAGAGAGGGAATGCCGGGGTTACTTGAAGTTAGAGAAATCAATATTCATACCACTGGCTGTAAACTGCCCAAGCGAAATATGAGACAATGGAGAGGACCGATGACAGAAAGGTCATTTTGGGAATGGGAAGTAAACCGAGAGATCAGGTAGATTCAGGCTATCACCCATTCCTTCTCTCCAGAGATGCTGCCTGTCATGCTGAGTTACTCAATGAGCCACGAACATAGCTTGCATGTTTGCCCACTGGCAATGCAGACATGCCATTGATCTGAGTTTGTATTTGTGGGTGGCTGAGATGAGAATTTTAATGACGACAATGGATTATTTTTAGTCATTTTCCTTTTGAACCTAACTAGATGCCATCTTTCGATTATGAACTTCAGACTTATGGACATCATGTACATATATAGACAATAGGTGCAAGAGTAGGCCATTCGGCCCTTCGAGCCAGCATCGCCATTCAATGTGATCATGGCTGATCATCCACAATCAGTACCCCGTTCCTGCCTTCTCTCCATATCCCTTAACACCGCTATCCCTAAGAGCTCTATCCAACTCTCTCTTGAAAGCATCCAGAGAACCAGCCTCCACCGCCCTCTGAGGCAGTGAATTCCACACACTCACAACTCTCTGTGTGAAAAAGTTTTTCCTCATCTCCGTTCTAAATGGCTTACCACTTATTCTTAAACTATGGCCCCTGGTTCTGGACTCCCCCAACATTGGGAGCATGTGCGTGTCTAAACCCTTAATAATCTTATATGTTTCAATAAGATTCCCTCTCATCCTTCTAAATTCCAGAGGAAACAAGCCCAGCCACTCCAATCTATCAACAAATGACAGTCCCGCCTCTTATGACTCTTCCAACATATGACTCCAGCATCTTCCCCACCACTGATGTCAGGCTAACTGGTCTATAATTCCCTGTTTTCACTCTGCCGCCCTTCTTAAAAAGTGGGACAACATTAGATATCTTCCAATCCACAGGGACTGATCCTGAATCTATAGAACATTGGAAAATGTTCACCATATAAATGAGTTTCCAAATATATTTCTAAATTGAATCAAGAAACAATTTTGAAAAAAAAATCTATATGCATGTGAGTCGGGCAGCATCTGCAGAGGGAATGAACAAACCGCGTTTTGGGTGGGGATCATTCTTTACACCTGATGTCCACTCTCCACAGATGCTGCCTATCTCATTGAGTTCCTCTGGCAAGTTTGCAGCATCTGTAGTTTAGACGTTAGAGAGATACAGCGCAGAAACAGGCCTTACGGCCCACCGAGTCCATGCCGACCGGCGATCACCCCACACACTAACACTATCTTAAGCACTAGGGACAGTTGACAATTTTACCAAAGCCAATTAACCTACAAAGCTGTATGTCTTTGGAGTGTGGGAAGAAACCGGAGGATCCGGACAAAACCCACGTGATCACAGGGAGAACGAAAAAACTCCATGCAGACAGCACCTGTGGTCAGGATTTAACCCGGATCTGTAAGGTAGAAGCTCAACGGCTTTGCCACTGTGGCACCCAAAGTGCCTCATGTGTGCGTGTGATTTCTCTGCAATAATCAAACACCATTGTCTCTTAAGAACACATCCAGGCTGCCAGTTTCAACATGGGAGGCCACTTAATTGACAACCTGCGGCTTTTATGCATATCCATTAAACCAGCCTTGGATATGTTGCATCCTGATTCTGTACCATTGTAACTCAGCAAGGAAGACCATGGCTCATGTTAATTGGCCTCCATCATCACTATTTTTTACAACACTCTGAAGGAACGGTTACTGTAGGTTTAAGGTGAGGGAGGAAAGTTTTAATAGGAACCTGATGGAACGGGCTGCCAGAGGAGGTAGTTGTGGGAGGTACTACACCAAAGTTTGAATTTAGAACATGGACAGATAATGCTTCGGGTCAGGACCGTTCTTCATATTCAACGTTGCCTATCCAGTTATCCAGAGATGTTGCCTGATCCGCTTACTCCAACACTTTGTGTCTTTTTTTGTAATCCAGCATCTGCAGTTTCTTGTTTCTAAATTCTTGCTTGCTGCAGCTTTAAAGCCACATTGAATGTCAAATAAATATACAATAAATGATCAGTTACAGTAGGTAAACCAGACTATAATAGTTCGTCAAATTACGTAATTAAACCACAGTATACAAAGCCCATACTAGTTCAGTGTCGTGGTGTGGTTGTGGTTATGGTTTTACAGCGTGGTTTAAGAAACCTGGTTGTAATGGCTCTCAGACTCCTGCACCGTCTTCCTGATAGTAGCAGAGAGAAGAAAGGTTGGTGTGTGCCTTTGATGATATTAGCTGCCTTCTTGAAACACGTTTACTGTAGATCCCATCGATGATGTGGAGGTAAATTCCCATGATGGACCAAGCAATAGTCTTGGTTTAGGTTTAAGTTCAAGGACTTGGACTTCACCCGGGAATGGACATTGTGTATCATCCATGGTTTAATTTGGGGAACACACCAATCGCCTCCTTTGGTTCACAGATCCCGACGCACTTGCTGATGAAGTCTGTGGCAAGGCATATTCATCTGGCAATGTCCGTGATTTTCTGCATCCTCTTTCATTCATGGGCATTCGAATTACTGAATGTGTTACGAGGGAGAGATAGATCAGCCATGATTGAATGACAGTGTAGACTTGTTCTACTACATTCCTTATGACCTCATAAATGAACTAGACTGCGATACAACAAGACAGCATGCAATCCACCATGCAGCTGTAGAAGTTTGATACCGTTCTCGGTAAAGTAGGTTGAGGAGTTCGGAGGTGAGTTTGGTTGGAATTATGGGGTTAAAGGTGGAAGGAAAAACTGATTGTATTGCCACATTTGGCATTAGTAACAGAGTTGTCCTGCCCAGATGTACATTTACTCTTTGGAAAAAAGAAATAGTAGGGCTGCTGCTAATTTCTTTATGCAAATGCAATTGTCCCGCCCCCCCCCCCCCCCCCCCCCCCCCCCCCCCCCCCCCCCCCCCCCCGCCCCCCACCCCCCCCCCCCCCCGTCTGATAGCAAAATGATACTAGTCTCAGTTTTACATCTGAAGGAAAGTGGCATATTAAAATTTGTTTGATATGAAAATCAGGAGATTGAAAACATTGACAACATTATGTAGTACTATGGCAGTGTGTCTTCTTATCTGATTAGTGACAGCATGAGAGGCAGAATTAAAAAGGCACAGGAGATAGAGTTATGCTTAAAAGAATCAGAGATACAAAAGTCCTGAGGAGCATGAGAGACAGAGGACCATGTGTGTATGTGCCTGTGTCCATTCATTTGTGCATGTCCATGTGTGTGCACTAAGTCTACGCAGCACGGTATAGTGTACATTCATTTTGCCAGTGGGTCAATACTTCACATTGTAAAACGCACCTATTGCTACTGAGCAACAGTCACCCCACATTGAAAGAATTCACATGCAGGCATCTTCTACTCCACAGAACTGAAGTGGATGCAAGTCATCCTTAATCCCGAGAACACCTAAAATTTAGTTAGTTTAGTTTAGTTTAGTTTAGAGGTACTGTTTAGTTTAGAGAAATTAAGAGATTTAGAATTGACCCCATCCTTGGCCTGTCTTTTGTCATTGTAGGTAGCATTTACCAGTGTTCTAGCACTAACCAAGCCTTAAGTTATCATGCAATACTGACAAGAACAAAAAATGTATCTTTATACAATGGAAACATTGGGAAAGTAATCAGCGTTGTGCCTCTAACCCGTTTACTGCCATGTTTTTTTTACTATTGGCCATGACCCGAATATAATCAGGGGTGGCACTGAACAGATGAAGTGAGTATTAGGGGAAGGACAGTGATGCAGTGGTATAGTTGCTGCCTTACAGGGCCAGAGATCCGGGTCAAGAGTCAAGAGTCAAGGGTTCGATCCTAACTACCGGTGCTGTGTGTCTACAGAGTTTGTACGTTCTCCCCGTGACCGTTGTGGGCTTTCCTCTCACACTCCAAAAGACGTACAGGTTTGTAGGTTAATTGGTTTTGGTAATTGTCCCTGATGTGTAGGACAGTGCTAGAGTACAGGGATCGCTGGTCGGCGTGGACTCGGTGAGCCGAAGGACCTGTTTCCTCGCTGTATCTCTAAACTAAAGTGTTTGCTTGGTCACAAATATGTGAAACCACCACGGCTGCCAGGTTTTTTTTTGTTTTTGTTTATTTTATTAGAAGTTAATACAGTACAAAACAGTACAGTGGAACCTAATTTTAGGTGCCAACTATGTCATACCGTAATCCATTCTATGTACAACCTCTAGTTTTATGTTATGAGAAGGAAGTAAGTATTACGAGAAAAAGAAAACAATAGAAAGAGGAAGAAGTGGAAAAATAGATGGAGAGTAGAAAAACGTGAAGTGTGTATATATATAAAAAAAATAAATAAAAAAAAAAAGTGGAAAGTAGAAATAGAAGAGAAGGCCCCTTAAAAGAGAATTTTTCAAATCTGTATTCGGAGATGTAGATCTATCCACGTTATGAACTGAAATCAGCAATCTTTACGGTACCGCTGCATCACATGATTCCAAAAAGTCGATGAAAGGAGACCAACTCCTTAAGAATTGGTCATATTTATCTATTAGTCGGAGTCTCATTTCTTCAAGGCGTGCTATGAGTACAGGGATCGCTGGTCAGCGTGGACTCGGTGAGCCGAAGGACCTGTTTCCACGCTGTATCTCTAAACTAAAGTGTTTGCTTGGTCACAAATATGTGAAACCACCACGGCTGCCAGGTTAAGAGCAAAAAGCAGATCTGACAACTACATAGAAACATAGAAATTAGGTGCAGGAGTAGGCCATTCGGCCCTTCGAGCCTGCACCGCCATTCAATATGATCATGGCTGATCATCCAACTCAGTATCCCGTACCTGCCTTCTCTCCATACCCTCTGATCCCCTTGACCACAAGGGCCACATCTAACTCCCTCTTAAATATAGCCAATGAACTGGCCTCAACTACCCTCTGTGGCAGAGAGTTCCAGAGATTCACCACTCTGAGATTCAACCACAGTTCATCCGTGTCCACACGCTCTGTAGATTATATTACTGTAGATTAGGTCAAACTCAGACAGAGAAACCTCCAACTTTATGTTTGTTTCACTGACAACGGTGCTCATTCTTAAACCAGCACCCACCAAATTTTAAACAGGGCAGAGAGACTGGGTTTGTAAATACTGAAAAAGTTGAGAATAAATGTGCAAACACACAGGCTTGGTATAGCGTGACTGCTGCACGACAAGGATAAACTGGTTTCACAACTTGGGGTGCATAACAAGCCATGTAAATCATTCATAGTGCACACTCGAGAGAATGGAGGTATTTATAGTGGCCAGCCAGGTGCAATGCACATGCCTTTAATGCTGAAGCAAATCATAGAACAAAAGGAAAATCGATGAGAATTGAGGCCAGGTCCATTGGTTTAAATGGGTAGTTAGAGGGTGCTCATGCACTGTATACTTGTATTTACACTTATGCATTTTAAACATGTATGTCATGTTTTATACTTTGGCAATATACCAATGTTTTTTTTTATCATACCAATAAAGTTTTTTAATTGAATTGAATTGAATTGATGTATTTTTTTTGTCTCTGTTAAGTGTTGCTTATAGTAGGGTCGAGAGACGTATCCAGTAGATCAGGACTTATAAAGGAGGGGGGGGGGGGGGGGGGAGGGGAAGAGGGGGGGGGGGGGGGGAGAGGCAAAATTACAGATGAATGCCCAGATCTGATGCAGAGAGTTTTAAAAAAAGAACTAGTTGCTGGTTTGTAATTTAGTCCAGTCATCCACAGTAATCCCAAGCATAAAATAAGATGTTGTTCTTCATGGTTGCATTGGGCATCTTTGTGACAGTACAAAAAGCCACAGGAAAAATAAGTTGGAACAGGAATACAATGGGGAATTCAAGTGGTAGGAAGCTCTGGGACTAAATATATGTGCTTTGCAAACTGATCACCCAATCTGTATCTGATATCTCCAACTCTTCAACTCTGCATTCTGGTGTCATACAAGGAGCCACATATCTGACCACAATCGCCTTTGAGTGTCTATTAACTGCAAGAAAACAGTTGATCTGCCTTTGATAAAAATCAATATGGACCTGTTAGAACGGTTAAGATAAGAATTTCCAGAGTTAAGATGAAACCTTGCTACACATAAGGAACTAGTTATCATTCACCGCCAACAACAGTTCACATTGTATTTCTTTGAGCATTTTATGTGTAATAATGACATCAACAGCCTATTGATTTCCTCAACCCTGCTATTAACACACACAACAGAGGCAAAATTAATTACCACCCTGATTACAATGGAACTATAGAGAGATCTGTTGGAATGATAAGTCGTCTATTACTAACACGCTATTTAAATACCATACTACATTGCTAGTTTTACTCCAGCAGAGTGAAATGTTTCAGGTCAAAGACCTCTCTGTAGAACTGAGAACGAGACAAAATAATTTAGGTTTATGGTGCACTGGTAGGACAAAGGGGACACCAACAGCTTGTCTCATCCCTTTCTTCTTTTGTTGTATTTAATCTTTTTACTTGTACGTTTTAGTGTAATTTTAGTTCTTGTATTATGTGGGGGGTTGGGAGAAACTCTTTGTATCTCTTTCCTCGACAAAGTTACGACTTTTTCCGTATCTCTCCGTCCACACAGTGGCCTTAACATCATGGAGCAGATGGTCCCTTTGTTGGCGATTGTTAGGCGCTCTATATCCCTGACTGGGTTGTTTGAATCAGGTTTGGGTTTTGTGTTCCATTGAAAAATTTAAACTATTTTTGAACTTGAACCTGGTTTTTGAATTATGTTACGCGGCTCTGAAGTACCTGCATTCGGGAGTCGTAACAAAATGGGGGCTCATCCTAAGTTTTGAGGACCCTAGACGTTTTGGGGGGTTTTTTTTGGTAGGCTTCTGGTGACTGAGGCAGTCTGTGAGTGTGTGAAGGGATTTTTTCTTCCCTACTTTGAGGAAGTCTGTGTTGTGAGGGAATTTTTTCTTCCCTGTTTGTGGTAGCATTGGTGCCCAGGGTTTAGCTGGTGGTTTGGTGCTACATTAGAGATGGAATTTAAGATGAAAGAGTTTGTTGAGGCTCCTAGTCGGGAGTTGTTTGATAGATGTACGAAAGAGCATTTGATTTTGCTGGCAGAGAACTATGCCGTGCCTATTGACAAGCATTCAAAGAAACACTCCATTAAATCGGAGTTGTGGGCTGCGTTGGTGGAGGGTGGGGTTTTGCCTGGCTGTGCAGCCAGTCCCCCACCTTCTGTTCAGCCTGGTCAGAACATGGAGGCCATCATTAAACTGATCGAGATGGAGCCCGAGTCACAGAGAATTGCCTCTTTGTTAAAAGAGAAAGAGCTCATGCATGTTCTTGAAATGAAACGGCTTGAGCTTGAGGAGAATTTCAGCTGCGGGAAAAAGAAATAGATAATTCCTGGGTTTTTTCTAGGGAACGGGAGTTTGATATGAGCAAGAACATCCACCTGGTTCCCCCGTTTAGTGAGAAGGATGTGGACAAGTATTTGAACGGGTGGCTTTGTCCTTGAAGTGGCCTAGGGACGTGTGGACCTTGCTATTGCAGTGTGTCCTTGTCGGTAAAGCACGGGAGGTGTACTCGTCTTTATCTGTTGAAAGCAGTCTGGACTATGAGTGTGTGAAGTCTACAGTAACCATATAACCATATAACCATATAACAATTACAGCACGGAAACAGGCCATCTCGGCCCTACAAGTCCGTGCCGAACAAATTTTTTTTCCCCTTAGTCCCACCTGCCTGCACTAATACCATAACCCTCCATTCCCTTCTCATCCATACAGTATTAAGGGCTTATGAATTAGTTCCAGAGGGGTACCGGCAGAAGTTCCGGCGCTTTTGGAAGTTTGATAGTCAGACTTATGTGGAGTTTGCTGGGGAGAAGGAGGCACTTTTTGACAGGTGGTGCGCTTCTCAAGGAGTGAAGGATTTTGAGCTGCTGCGGGCCTTGATGATTATGAAAGACTTTAAGAACTGTCTCCCTGAGAGGGTTGCTATTTACCTTAATGAGCAGAAGGTGAATGAGGTGTCTAAGGCCGCGGTGTTGGCAGATGAGTATGTATTGACTCATAAAACTGATTTTGTTGGGCGATCCTATAGTTTTGGTGCACGGCCGGTTGATCGTGGTGGTGTCGCCGGTGGCAGTGTCAAAGGTGTTTCTGTGCCTGCAAGTGGCAGCACGTTGATACAGGGGGAGGTCCAAGCTGATAAGGTTGACGGAAATTTGAGGACTAAGGAAGGTCCTGTGTGCTACTATTGTAGAGGGAAAGGGCACATGTTAAAGTCGTGTCCCGTTCTGAAGCAGAAAAATGCAAAGCCTGTGGCTTTGGTGGGTACACAGAAGATACCTGTGGTTCCTGAGGTGCCTGAGTCTGATGAGTGTAGGAATTATTCTGCGTTCATCATGAATGGTTTTGTTTCTCTAGAGGATGGGGGTGATAAGAGTTCCAGTATCCATCTTGCGTGATACTGGTGCTACTCAGTCCTTTATATTGGATAGTGTACTGCCGTTTTCTGGGGAATCATCGGTTGGGTCAAGTGTCCCAGTGGTAGGATTCGGGATGGATGACATGGTAGTGCCTTTGCATACCGTGAGCCTCGAGTCCGAGTTGGTTTCAGGCGGGTAACTGTTGGGTTACGGCCGTGTTTTCCCGTTGCGGGAGTTTCTGTGATTTTGGGGAATGGCTTGGGAGGAGGTAGAGTTTTAGTTACTCCTGAGGTGACGGCTATTCCGATGGTGCAGAGTCCTGATAGATTGGCTATGCAGCATCCGAGGGTCTTCGCAGCTTGTGCTGTCACGAGGGCTATGGCTAAGAGCCAGGCGAAGTTTGAGGATGTGGTGGACCAGAGTGAGAGCATTTTTGGGGATCAGGATGATAGATCCTGTGTTGTGAAGGGTGTTTCTCCATCTCAAGATAGGGTAGTGTCTGGAAATGTGTTGGTGTCGCTGTCACGTGACCGGCTGGTTGAGGAGCAAAAGTGTGATCCAGGTTTATCTGATCTGTTCGACTGCGCGGTGCCTGAGGGGGATGTGGATTCCACAGCAAAGGGGTATTTTCTAAGGGATGGCTTACTGATGCGAAAGTGGTCTCCCTTGGATATATCTGGGCATGATGATTGGAACGTGGTTGATCAGATTGTGATGCCTCGTCGGTATAGGGACGAGATACTCTGTTTGGCTCATGATGGTCCTCTGGGTGGACATTTGGGGGTCACTAAGACGTATGACCGTATCTTACGGAATTTTTTTGGCCAGGGTTGAAAAAGGATGTGAAACAGCACTGCAGGTGTTGTCACATTTGCCAGGTGGCAGGGAAGTCGAACCAATCAATTGTTCCTGCGCCTTTATATCCAATCCCTGTGGTCGGTGAGCCGTTTGAGCGGATACTAGTTGATTGTGTGGGTCCTCCACCTCGGACAATGGTGGGCAACAAGGTTTTATTGACAATTATGTGTCCGTCTACCCGCTTTCCGGAGGTGGTCCCTTTGCGTAGAATTACTGCCCCTACCATTGTGAAGTCTCTCACTAAGTTTTTTTTGTTGTTCGGTTTGCCCAAGGTTGTGCAGAGTGACCAAGGTTCCAACTTCATGTCGAAGGTTTTTGGTCAGGTAATGAAGGTGTTAGATATTAAGCATTGTTACTCCAGTGTGTATCATCCTGAGAGCCGGGGAGCTCTCGAGAGGTTTCACCAGACTCTGAAATCTATGTTGAGGACTTACTCCCTGGAGTTTGAAAAAGACTGGGATGAGGGCGTTCATCTAGTTATGTTTGCGGTGCGTGAGGTCGTGCAGCAGTCTTTAGGGTTCAGTCCTGCAGACCTGGTGTTCGCGCATACTGTACGTGGTCCGTTGAGGGTCCTGAAGGAGAAATGGTTGCAGGAGGATACAAAACGTAGTATTTTAGACCACGTCTGTACTTTTCGCTCTAGACTGAGGATGGCATGCGAACTGGCAATGGGTAATCTTGCTTCTGCTCAGTCTAGGATGAAGGACTGGTTCGACAGGAAGGCTTCTAGTAGGAAATTTTCTCCAGGTGACAAGGTCCTGGTGTTGTTGCCTATTCCTGGTTCCAGTCTGCAGGCTCGGTATAGCGGTCCCTATCAGGTGGTTAAGAAGGTTGGTGAGAGGGATTACGTTATTGGTACCCCTGATCGGAGGCGCAAGACTCAGCTCTGTCATGTCAACATGATGAAGCAGTACCTTGAGCAGGAGCCTGTGGAGGTTGATGGGGAGGAGCTGTGTCCTTCGGTTTCGTCTAAGCCTGTTTTGGCTGCAGTGGTGCTGCACCCTGACACGGGTGGTGATGTGGGTGAGGCACGGTTGTCTGTGGCAGTGACGCAGGGAAAGCTGAGTAACTCTGAGGCTTTGGAGTCGCTTCCCTTGCGGTTGTCTCATTTGACTGAAAGTCAGCGGGGTGATCTGCTTGCTTTGGTGGAGTCATATGGGTCACTGTTCTCGGATGTGCCTTCTCAGACGTCTGTGCTGCAGCATGACATTGACGTGGCCGGTGCTGCGCCAATTAAACAGCATCCGTATCGGGTCAACCCTGACAAGCGTCATCGTACTCACGGATCATAATCCTTTGGTATTTTTGCAGAGTATGAAGAATAAGAACCGGCGGTTAATGAGCTGGAGTTTGCAGCTGCAAGACTACAACCTGGAGGTCAGGCATATCCATGGCAAGGATAATGTCTTGGCTGACGCCTTGTTGCGCCAGTAGTGTTTTAGCTCCTGAATAGTTTCTGGGATTTGGTGGGGTTTTTTCTCTCTTCTTCCAAAACTTATTCAGTATCTTTGGGTGGGGGTTTTAGTTAGGCACTCACCCCTCACCCCCCCCCCCCCCCCCCCCCCCCCCCCCCCCCCCCCCCCCCACCCCCCCCCCCCCCCCCCCCCCCCCCCCCCCCCCCCCCCCCCCCCCCCCCCAACCCCCCCCCCCCCCCCCACCCCCCCCCCCCACCCCCCCCCCCCCCCCCCCCCCCCCCCCCCCCCCCCCCCCCCCCCCCCCCCCCCCCCCCCCCCCCCCCCCCCCCCCCAATGCTATGTACTTACCTTTCTCTGTTTCTCTCCCGAGTACAGGCCTCGTGGCTGTGAGTCTGGAATCAAGGGGTTAAAGGCTCCTGTACGCGATTGGACAAGCTGCGTCAGGTGACGGGTGACTCATCTGAAGCTTAAATACCAGAGTTTCCCAGGATTCTCTCTCTTCTTCGTAGACCCTGACTTATGAGCAGACTGCTGGTGTGAGCTGAGGAAGGCCTGGCCACATGGCATAGAACTTTGTGTACTTTCACCATTACTTGTTAACAAATATTGAATTGGGACGGATAAGGGCTGACCTTAGTGTTTTCGGGTATTTTGTTTCAGGGTTATATCTCTTTAGGCAGGTTTTAGAGTCTCCGGTTCGACGGCCCATTACGTGGCTGGCTGGAGCACTGTTTAATTGTTTGTTAGTCCATCCATATCCCTGACTGGGTTGTTTGAATCAGGTTTGGGTTTTGTGTTCCATTGAAAAATTTAAACTATTTTTGAACTTGAACCTGGATTTTGAATTATGTTACGCGGCTCTGAAGTACCTGCATTCGGGAGTCGTAACAGCGATCGACTTTGGGAGCTCCAACCGCAGGAGCTTCGACCGCCTCGATCATGGGAGCTTCGATTGCCCCGATGCGGGGGCTTCAATCGCCGACTGCGGGAACCTCAGTTGCCCCAACAGCGAATATTTCGATTGCCCCGACCGCGGGAGAAAAGTAGGAAAGAAGGTTTACGTTAGTTGCCTTCCATCACAGTGGGGAATGTGAGGTTGCCGAAAAACAAGATGGACGTGCTGCCTGCGCTGGTGCGGACTCGGAGGGAGTGTCGTGAGTGCAGTGATCTCAGTGTTTGCGGGGACATCGCTCCATGAGGACATCCCAGACATCCTAGTGTGATAGTGGACGGCTTTCTGGCTGTTCCGGAGGACAGGAACTGCAGAGAGAGTGACAGCAGTCATAGAAACATAGAAACATAGAAAATAGGTGCAGGAGTAGGCCATTCGGCCCTTCGAGCCTGCACCGCCATTCAATAAGATCATGGCTGATCATCCAACTCAGTATCCTGTACCTGCCTTCTCTCCATACCCCCTGATCCCTTTAGCCACAAGGGCCACATCTAACTCCCTCTTAAATATAGCCAATGAACTGGCCTTGACTACCTTCTGTGGCAGAGAGTTCCAGAGATTCACCACTCTCTGTGTGAAAAAGGTTTTTCTCATCTTGGTCCTAAAGGATTTCGCCTCTATCCTTACGCTGTGACCCCTTGTCTTGGACTTCCCCAACATTGGGAACAATCTTCCTGCATCTAGCCTTTCCAACCCCTTAAGAATTTTGTTAGTTTCTATAAGATCCCCTCTCAATCTCCTAAATTCTAGCGAGTACTAGCCGAGTCTATCCAGTCTTTCTTCATATGAAAGTCCTGACATCCCAGGAATCAGTCTGGTGAACCTTCTCTGCACTCCCTCTATGGCAATAATGTCCTTCCTCAGATTTGGAGACCAAAACTATACACAATACTCCAGGTGTGGTCTCACTAAGACCCTGTACAACTGCAGTAGAACTGCTCCTATACTCAAATCCTTTTGCTATGAATGCGAACATACCATTCGCTTTCTTCACTGCCTGCTGCACCTGCATGCCTACTTTCAATGACTGATGTACCATGACACCCATGTCTCGTTGCATCTCCCCCTTTCCCAATCGGCCACCATTTAGATAATAGTCTGCATTCCTGTTTTTGCCACCAAAGTGGATAACCTCACATTTATCCACATTATACTGCATCTGCCATGCATTTGACCACTCACCCAACCTATCCAAGTCACCTTGCAGCCTCCTAGCATCCTCCTCACAGCTAACACTGCCCCCCAGCTTAGTGTCATCTGCAAACTTGGAGATGTTGCATTCAATTCCCTCGTCCAAATCATTAATATATATTGTAAATAGCTGGGGTCCCAGCACTGAGCCTTGCGGTACCCCACTGGTCACTGCCTGCCATTCTGAAAAGGACCCGTTTACTCCTACTCTTTGCTTCCTGTTTGCCAGCCAGTTCTCTATCCTCATCAATACTGAACCCCCAATACTGTGTGCTTTAAGTTTGTATACTAATCTCTTATGTGGGACCTTGTTGAAAGCTTTCTGAAAGTCCAGATATAACACATCCACTGGTTCTCCTCTATCCACTCTACTAGTTACATCCTCGAAAAATTCTATAAGATTCGCCAGACATGATTTACCTTTCATAAATCCATGCTGACTTTGTCCAATGATTTCACCACTTTCCAAATGTGCTGTCGGTACAACTCTGGTCACATCACGGTTAAGGGACGTGTGTGAGGCCTGGGCATTGAACTTGTGTGAGGCATGTGCCTGTGGGCCTCTGCTTATGCTGTGTGTCTTGAGGATTCTCACGTGCCACTGTGGTGGCTGTTTTTGCAGATCAAAGAAATTCCACTTGTTCTTTCCATCCTCCAAGCATCCTCCCACCCTACCCTTGCCTCAGAAAGCCTTTTGCCGGAGGTCAAATCAGTGGATATTTTTAAGGCAGAGATAGATACATTCTTGATTAGTACAGGTGTCAGAGGTTATGGGGAGAAGGCAGGAGAATGGGGTTAGGGAGGAGATAGATCAGCCATGATTGAATGAGAGAGTAGACTTGATGGGCCAAATGGCCTAATTCTACTATTCCTTATGACGTTATGACTCCCTCTCCTCCACAGTAATTCACACACACACATCATATTCTCACTGTAACTTAAAACTAACCTGTTTTCTCTTTTTTTAGTTTAGTTTAGTTTAGAGATACAGCGTGGAAACAGGCTCTTCGGCCCATCGAGTCCACACCAATCAGCGATCCCCGCACATTAACACTATCCTACTCACACTAGTGACAATTTGCACATCCACCAGGCCAATTAACCTACAAACCTTTGATGTGTGGGAGGAAATCAAAGAATTCGGAGAAAACCCACGCGGTCACAGGGAGAATGTACAAACTCCGTACCGACAGCACCCGTAGTCGGGATCGAACCCGGATCTCCGGCACTGTAAGGCAGCAACTCTACCACTGCGCTACCATGCCACCCGTCTTCGCCAGTTCTGAGGAAGGATATTCAACAAGAGGCCATAGATGCTGGAATCTTGGGCGATAAACAAACTACTGGAAGAATTCAACGGGTTAGGCAGCATTTGTAGTGGGAAATGGATAGAATAATGATTATTTTTCTACAATCTGAACTTTTTTTTTCAATTCTTCAGCTGTTGACTCTGTTTCTCTCTTCAGAGGTGTTGGCCTACTGAGTTTCCAGCGCTGTCTGTTTCTATTTCAGAATTCAAACATTTATAATTTTGGTTGTCAAATTTCTCCATGAATTTGTTCAATACATCAAATTTATGCATTGAAGAAGGATGCAAAACTTTTAATTTGGATTAAAATAGGAAAAATGAGACAAAACGTATTTATTCTTCTTGCAATAAAAGTAATTAATTTCTTCATTCCCTGTTCCCATATTATATGAAAAAAACTCAATTGATGAGGAAACTTGAAGCACTGTAATATAAAAAATAACAAAATATTACTCCATCAATAGAGAAGACTGATGTATTTTGTTGCAACTTTAATGAAAAACCAATCGGAAAAATGAAAAAGTTGTGTGGGTGTTTGCATCAAAAGAATAAAGTTACAGTAAATTTGAAAAAGATAGTGAGGAATTCAGGTATCAATCCATGTGGATCCAAAATGGCAGCCAAGCCAGGTGACTCTTTGTGTGTTGGTCACAGAAGTGGATCTGCAATCATGCTTTACAATCACTCCACTATTTTAAATCTCTACTTCAACAGTAGCATTTCTTAAACATTATTCCCTTTATCGTGGACATGTACACTCTGGATGGCTCGATTGTAATCATGAGCTGCCTTTCTGCTGACTGGTTAGCACACGACAAAAGCTTTTTGCTGTACCTCGGCAAACTAAACTGAACTAAGGTAAACAACAATGACGAGAGAAGAGATCAGATTAGATTAGATTAGATTAGATTAGATTAGATTCGTTTATTGTCATTCAGACCTTTCAGTCTGAACGAAATTTTGTTTCCCTGCAGTCATACATATAATTTAAAAAATGACAAAAACACACAATCAACACAAATTTAACATCCACCACAGTGAGTTCACCAAACACCTCCTCACTGTGGTGGAAGGTAAAATCTTAAAGTCTCTGGCTCTTCCCTCTTTGTTCTCCCTCTGCGCCGAGGCGACGGTTCAAACTCCGACGGTTCAAATCTCAGCCCACATCTGTGGTGAGAGTCAGCATTTCATGTCATCATCATCATCGAAACGAGTATGACTGTCCTCTCCATAGGGTCGTCTGTTTGTGGGTTTGCAGATGTCTGTAGAGGCCAATCCGCAATCCACACACCTTGGTGCAACGTGGGCAGTGGAGACTGGCGGTAGTTGGTAGTCGTCGCGCCCCCTTCTCTCTCTCTCCTTACGGTGCTGTCACTTTGCCTCCATGACACGGCGTAGTTCCATTTCGTGAAGTGCAGCTCCTTTCTGCACGGATTTCCTCCAGGAGCGCCTGTCCATTGCAATGTGCTCCCAGATGCTTGATGTGATGTGGAATTTCTTCAGACTGTTTCTTCAAGGACTTTCAGGTTGAAGAGCCTGCCGTCAGTTCTGTAGGGGGTTGGGGTCCCCTGTGGCAGCTCTTCACCAATGAGGTGAAGTATGGCAGCAATGAAGACGACAAACAGGGTGGATGCGATGATGTATCCCTGTTTGACCACCGTTTCCACAGTGAAGGGCTCGGAGTCAGAGCCGCAGCTGCTGAGCACTGCGACCGACATGCCATCATCTTGAAGCCTCAATTACATGTCATAGACCCTTTGTCAGACTGAAAAGATTTCTTCTTCTGATGAAGGGTGCCTGACCTGAAACTTTGACTGTTTCTCTTCCCACAGGTGAGGCCTGAACCACTGCGTATTCCCTGTATTTATTGTTTTTGTTTTCTCTGCAGATATTTTTATTTTCACCAGGAAAGAGGTACTGAGCAAACTGCCTGCCCTGAGGAAGTCCTGATAAACATTCATCCTAAGACCTTAAACAAAGTAGTCAGACAGATGTTTGATGCATGGTTTAAATTTTTTTTTTAATTTCTTTGATTCAGGGAAGGTTTCAGTAGCTGGAGAAATAACAGGTTTAACTAATTCATTCAAAAAATGAGGGAGACAGAAACCTGGAAACTACAGGACAGTTAACTTAACATCTGTCATAAGGAAAATGTTGGTAGCTACATAAAAGAGGTTATTGCAAGGTACTTTGTAAAATTCAAGATAATCAGACAAACATGGATTTGTGCAAGACAAATTATGTTTGCCCAATTAATTGGAGCTCTTTGAAGAAGTAACATGTGGTGTGCATAAAAGGGAACTAGTAGATGTGTTATGGATGCTTAGATTTGCAGATGGTATTTGATAAATTGCCACATCAAAGGTAATTGCGTAAAATAACAGGATGAGAACATATTGGCTTGGATAGAAGATTGGCTGGTTTACAGGAGATTGTAATCGCAAATGAGTATTTTCTGGTTGGGAAAATGTGGTGAACAGTGTACTATGAGATTCAACTCATGTAAATGCCTTGGAAGAAAGCAATGGAGTTCTGGTTTCTAAATTTGCTGATGACATGAAATAGGTAGGAAAATAGGTAGTGAAGAAACCTACGAAGGTTACAAAGAGATAGGTCAATTGAGTCAGCTAGACCTTACTCAAAGCGCAGTATTGATCTCCAAATTTATAGAAGGATGTTAATACATTAGAAGCTATTCAGGAAAAGTTATCTAGATTAAAATCTGGAGTTTGTTAATTATCTTATGAGGAAAGACTGTATACGCTAGGTTTTTAGCCACTGGGGAGTCAAAGATAAATGCAGGATTTGTCTTCAAATCCTTTAGGAGATCTTCATAGACCAGATGGACATGGAGTCAACAATATCTCTTGTGGGCAAATCTAGACCTGTGTCACTTTCATCTGGTCTCCCTTTTGACATTATAGAACGCCTTCAATTGAGAAGGATATTATTATATATGTGTGTCCGCATGTGGGTATCAAGTCAAGGGTGTTTTATTGTCATATGTCCCTAAACAATGAAATTCTTACTTGTATATAGTGCAAAGATAAAGACAATTCCCCCCAAGTCTATGTAAATCAGAGCTTAGTGGGAGGCTGTAGTGTTTTTTAACCTGATGGCTGTCATGAGAAAACTGCTCCTCAACCTGTACATTACAATTTTCAGGCTCCTATACTTTCTACCCAATGGCAGGAGTGAAATGAGAGTGTGTTCAGGGTGATGTGGGTTGCTGATGACACTGGCTGCCTTTTTGAGGCAGCGACCCCTGTTGATTCTTTTGATGGTTTAATTTTAGTTGTGTTTGGTTTAGTTTTAGTTGGTGGGGAGGTCAGTATCAGTGGCGGACTGGGCTGTGTTCACCATTTTTTCCAATCTCCTTTATTCCTGGGTATTTGAGTTGCCATACCAGAACGTGAGTGAGTGAGTGAGGCAAGTGAGTGGGCAAATGCATGGCAGATGCAGTATAGTGTGGATAAATGTGAGGTTATCCACTTTGGTGGCAAAAACAGGAAAGTAGATTATTATCTGAATAGTGGCCGATTAGGAAAGGGGGAGATGCAACGAGACCTGGGTGTCATGGTACACCAGTCATTAAAAGTAGGCATGCAGGTGCAGCAGGCAGTGAAGAAGGCGAATGGTATGTTAGCATCCATAGCAAAAGGATTTGAGTATAGGAGCAGGGAGGTTCTACAGGTACAGGGTCTTGGTGAGAGCACACCTGGAGTATTGCGTACAGTTTTGGTCTCCTAATCTGAGGAAAGACATTCTTGCCATAGTACAGAGAAGGTTCACCAGACTGATTCCTGGGATGTCAGGACTTTCATATGAAGAAAGACTGGATGGACTCGGTTTGTACTCGCTAGAATTTAGAAGATTGAGGGGGGATCTTGTAGAAACTTACAAAATTCTTAAGGGGTTGGACAGGCTAGATGCAGGAAGATTGTTCCCGATGTTGGGGAAGTCCAGAACAAGGGGTCACAGTTTAAGGATAAAGGGGGAAATCTTTTAGGACCGAGATGAGGAAATCTTTTTTCACACAGAGAGTGGTGAATCTCTGGAATTCTCTCCCGCAGAAGGTAGTTGAGGCCAGTTCATTGGCTATATTTAAGAGGGAGTTAGGTGGCCCTTGTGGCTAAAGGAATCCGGTAGGCGGCGCGGCTCTGGCCAGCAGCGGCCTCTGCAGCCTGTCCGCGTTTTTATTATTTTCTGTCTGTGTTTTTTTATTATTTTTGTCTGTGTTTTTACCTTTTCTCGTCGGGTCTCGGGTGTCGTTGAGGCCGCAACGAGGAGCGGCCTCCAACAGGAAGAGACCGGGGACTCAGGTGTCGACTCACCGTTGCCGTCGCGGAGCTGGCCGAGTCCGGAGCGGGTGGAGCGGTGGTGGAGCGCTGCTGCTGCCGCTGCTGCTGCTGCTGCCGGAGAGTCGGAGGCTCCAACGACAGGTCTGTGGACGGCGGCACCAGGAGCCCACGGCTCCCTGGAGGGAGACCGCTTTTCGGGGCTTCTGCAACGGCGACTTCTCCCGCCCGAGTTGCGGGGTCGAAGAGCTCCTGGAGCGGGGCCTACATCACTGCCCCGCGCGGCTGGAATGGCCGCGGGACTCTGCGAGCGCCCACCGGGGGCTCCAACATCAAGACCCGGTGTGCGACTTCGCACCACCCGGCGTGGCTTTAATGGCAGCGGGACAATCGCCATCGCCAGCCGGGGGCTTTGACTTTGACTCTGACATCGGGGGGGAGAGAGTGCAGTGGAGAGATAAGTTTATTTGGCCTTCCATCACAGCTATGTGATGGATGTTTATGTTAAATGTAATTATGTTGTATCTGGGGTCTATTTGTGTGTAATGTATGGCTGCAGAAACGGCATTTCGTTTGGACCTCCAGGGGTCCAAATGACAATTAAATTGACTCTTGACTCTTGACTCTTGACAGAGGGTATGGAGAGAAGGCAGGAACAGGATACTGAGTTAGATGATCAGCTATGATCATATTGAATGGCGGTGCAGGCTCGAAGGGCCGAATGGCCTACTCCTGCACCTATTTTCTATGTTTCTATGTGATGTGACATAGAATACAATGGTAAAATAATACATGAGGAATAACATTGAAGCTGGTCTTTGACTTCGATTCCTCTTGGCATCGGCAAATTTTGACCTGGCAGGTGAAGTCGAAATGGGTAGCAGCAGAGGTAAATGGCTTGTGCATCTCCTGTTACACTTCCACATTACTTCCTCGTTCGGGTTATACAACCTGGTAATGTGATCCTGCCCGTAAACTTGGCTGGGTTTCCCACCATCTTGAGTGGATGTTCGGTCTACTTACACCTCTGATTAGGTACCTACGAGATTAACTTTGGAGTCATTTAAAGTTTAGACATTGGTGGATAGTTTGTCTCCTGAGATGGAAGCAAGAAATACAAAAAGTGAGGAAGGTGTAGAAAATAGTGAAAGCAAACTTGAGGGCAAGGTGGGAGTCAGTAGCAAAAATAATAAAGTTGACATGTACTGCAAGAGTGAAGGAAGAAACAACAATTCAGGCATCAATGTCACAGAAAATGTTGGAGAGCCAAAATAAGCTTTGAACAAGAAATGTTGCACGTAGCCAAAGAAAAGACAGATTGTAGCCAGGGACTATTTAAGTGCCTTCATAACAAGAGGATTTCAGTACAGGAGTAAAGAGGTTCTTCTGCAGTTGTATAGGGCTCTGGTGAGACCACATCTGGAGTATTGTGTACAGTTTTGGTCTCCTAATTTGAGGAAGGACATGCTTGTGATTGAGGCAGTGCAGCGTAGGTTTGTGAGATTGATCCCTGGAATGGCGGGACTGTCATATGAGGAAAGATTGAAAAGACTAGGCTTGTATTCACTGGAGTTTAGAAGGATGAGGGGGTCTTATAGAAACATTTAAAATTATAAAAGGACTGGACAAGCAGGAAAAATGTTCCCAATGTTGGGCGAGTCCAGAACCAGGGGCCACAGTCTTAGAATAAAGGGGAAGCCATTTAAGACTGAGGTGAGAAAAACACTTTTTCACCCAGAGAATTGTGAATTTGTGGAATTCCCTGCCACAGAGGGCAGTGGAAGCCAAGTCACTGGATGGATTTAAGAGAGAGTTGGATAGAGCTCTAGGGTCTAGTAGAATCAAGGGATATGGGGAGAAGGCAGGCACGGGTTATTGATAGGGGACGATCAGCCATTATCACAATGAATGGCGGTGCTGGCTCGAAGGGCCGAATGGCCTCCTTCTGCACCTATTTTCTATGTTTCTACGTTTAAGTGCCGAAGGTAGACAAAAAATGCTGGAGTAACTTAGCAGGTCAGGCAGCATCTCTGGAGAGAAGGAATAGGTGACGTTTCGGGTCGAGACCTTTCTTCAGACCCGAAACATCACGCCTTCCTTCTGCTGTATTTCTAAATTAACTTTGGAGTCATTTAATATTTCTCCTTTTAATTTTCATGACCAAATGGGAAGATTGTATTTTGTATGGACGGTGAAGATAACAATGGAAGCTATTTTAATACCAGGAAGGTCAAATTCAGTTAAAATTACTCCGATTATATCCCCATGTACAAGCCTCTTAATATTTGTTGCTGTAATCTTAACTCAAGTTTTCTTAGGTTGAGATCCTATCTAAGGTCAATGAGGCCAAATCCCGCTCTGGCCAAGTCAAGCTGCACCATAGACGGCTTGATTGTAATCATGTATAGTCTTTCCGCTGACCAGATTGCATACGACAAAAGCTTTTCCCAGTACACGCGACAATAAACTAAACTGAACTAAAAACTTCCAGTCTTCTTTACAGCCCAAATGCTGCCCAGCTCCTCCTAAACTAACTAAACTAAACTATCTAAATAATCTTAATCTTTGTTAATACAGACTCAATGGGATTTCTGTGGGATTGATGGGTGGCACAGTGGCACAGTGGTAGAGATATGGCCTTGCACACCAGAGACCTGGGCACGATCCTGACTACAGGCGCTGTCTGAATGGAGTTTGTACATTCTCCCCGTAACCATGCGGCTTTTCTCCGAATGCTCCACTCTCCTCCAATCTTTTTCACTCCAAAGATGTACAAGTTTGTAACTTAATTGGCTTTGGTAAAATTGTAAATTGTCCCTAGTGTAACCAGAGACTGGATGTCAAGTATCCAGTCAAGCTCTGGGAGGAGGGAGAGGGAGAGAAACAAACACACACACACACACACACACACACACACACACACACACACACACACACACACACACACACACACACACACACACACACACACACACACACACACACACACACACACACACACACACACACACACACACACACACACACACACACACACACACACACACACACACACACACACACACACACACACACACACACACACACACACACACACACACGCGCGCGCTAGGACCAGTAGAACAAAGAAACACTGTGAAAATGGTCTGGTGAGAGCAAAGCTGAAGGCAAATTCATGCCCATGTAGTATGGCCTTGAGAAGATAAAGTGGCTTGGAACAGCCATTTTGCAAAGGAACGGTTTTTATGATGAGATTGAAGATATGAGGATGCATTTTGTTGATTCAGCACTTGGATGAGTAATAACTTAAATGATTGACCAGAATTGTGCGAGCCTTGGATTGGAACAAATGCTTCCTTTAAGAGTTTGAAGGAAAAAATTGTATAAAAGAAAGGCAGTCTGTGACTTCAGCAGTGACAATCCTGGAACAACCATCACAAGAAGGAGGGACCTGAATTCGAAATTCAAAGAAGAGTACCCCCTACCAACAGAGTGAATCTGCCCAATTCATTCATATGGGTAATATCGTAATCCAAGTCATGAGTTTTATGCAGTTATTAGAAGTTAATGGTTTGCATGTATGCTTAAGTAACTCCAGTGTTAATAAAGATTAAATTATACTAAACCTTGTTTTAGAGTCTTTTGTTCAACATGTAAGTTGATACCCTATAAAGGTAATAGGGTCAACACTAGTGTGCAGGATAGTGCTTGTGTATGAAGATAGCGGGTCAGCATGGACTAGGTGGGGCAAAGGACCTGCTTCCATGCTGTATCTCTAAACTAAAAAAATACAAATGGAAGGTTGTCCAGCATGAATTGATGGACCAAACTTTTTGACTACTTAGATCTATTGCTAATTATTCTTCGGTTTGACTAGCACATCTTCAGTGCTTCATATCAGGTCTTACTAAAACTAAAGAGGCCGCAAGAGTAGCTTTTAAACAACGGAAAATCCAATCCAGGATTCCCTTTCCTCAAAATTTCCCTTAGTTACATTTTTTGTCCAATATCCGTCCAACATTTCAGATCGTAGGAGATGGGGTGAATGGCCCACTTCTATAGCACTGACATTCAGTCTGACGCAGGCAGGACACATACAGTTGGTTGAAGAGTCCTGCTGGTTATGATCAAACTGCAGCAACTTGGCAAGGAACTATCTACAAAGCTATCAGTTTTCTCATGGTAACTGGCTGACAAATAAAATATACATTACTGCTGCACCATACATTTCACCTGTTAGTGATAACATCTCACTTAAACGAAACAAAGACATTGTCAAGGCAGCCCAGAATTAAATTAGCCATACAAACTCTTCCCACAGTGACAGTCCACAGCACAAATATAGAGACATAGAAACATAGAAATTAGGTGCAGGAGTAGGCCATTCGGCCCTTCGAGCCTGCACCGCCATTCAATATGATCATGGCTGATCATCTAACTCAGTATCCCGTACCTGCCTTCTCTCCATACCCTCTGATCCCCTTGGCCACAAGGGCCACATCTAACTCCCTCTTAAATATAGCCAATGAACTGGCCTCAACTACCTTCTGTGGCAGAGAGTTCCAGAGATTCACCACTCTCTGTGTGAAAAAAGTTCTTCTCATCTCGGTTTTAAAGGATTTCCCCCTTATCCTTAAGCTGTGACCCCTTGTCCTGGACTTCCCCAACATCGGGAACAATCTTCCTGCATCTAGCCTGTCCAACCGCTAAATAATTTTGTAAGTTTCTATAAGACCCCCCCTCAATCTCCTAAATTCTAGAGAGTATAAACCGAGTCTATCCAGTCTTTCTTCATAAGAAAGTCCTGACATCCCAGGAATCAGTCTGGTGAACCTTCTCTGCACTCCCTCTATGGCAATAATGTCCTTCCTCAGATTTGGAGACCAAAACTGTACGCAATACTCCAAGGTGTGGTCTCACCAAGACCCTGTACAACTGCAGTAGAACCTCCCTGCTCCTATACTCAAATCCTTTTGCTATGAAAGCCAACATACCATTCGCTTTTATTACTGCCTGCTGCACCTGCATGCCTACCTTCAATGACTGGTGTACCATGACACCCAGGTCTCGCTGCATCTCCCCCTTTCCCAATCGGCCACCATTTAGATAATAGTCTGCTTTCCCCGTTTTTGCCACCAAAATGGATAACCTCACATTTATCCACATTATACTGCATCTGCCAAACATCTGCCCACTCACCCAACCTATCCAAGTCACCTTGCAGCCTCCTAGCATCCTCCTCACAGCTAACACTGCCCCCCAGCTGTGTCATCCGCAAACTTGGAGATATTGCCTTCAATTCCCTCATCCAGATCATTAATATATATTGTAAATAGCTGGGGTCCCAACACTGAGCCTTGCGGTACCCTACTAGTCACTGCTTGCCATTGTGAACAGGACCCGTTTAATCCTACTCTTTGCTTCCTGTTTGCCAGCCAGTTCTCTATCCACATCAATACTGAACCTTATCCTTTCCCCTACTCCCTTCCCCCACCCAAACAAGAAGCCCTAATCTCTCTCCGAACCCTCGACCACACCAAGCACAGTGAGTTACAAACCTCACCCCTTATTTCTTACTGGCCAGTCCTGATTTGGTTTTCCTGCCAAGAGGCTCCAATAGTGTTCTGCTCAAGCCTGAATAAACATGACTTTAGGATTTAATTAATGTCATTGTGGTCCTGCCAACACGTGGTGAGTTTGTTTCCCCTTAAGGTTTGGCTATTTTATCAGCCTAAAAACAATTGAGTAAAACACGAATTGAAACCATAACGTAATACCTACATAATGATCCACAAAGCACTTTTGATTGACACAGATAGGGTTTGCACAATCCAAGGAACCTACCTGTCACACCAATTGGAAAGCTGAAGCACATTTAAGTAGGGTGTGGCTGAATGTTTGCGACTTGGTTTCCCGTGTAACCGTGAGATACCAGGAACCTGTGAACTTTGTAAAAGTAAACGCAGCCTGTTCTAACCACTCCAATCTGAAAATGTTAAAACTGCTCAGAAACGTGCTTCTGTTTCAAGTTTTGTTTGTGGTATGCACTTTGTCAACGCAAACTCCGAGCACCTGTGAAAATTTGCATGACTCCTACAATATTGAATCTCCAGGAGATATCATCATTGGAGGTCTCTTTGCAGTCCATGTCAAGATCGAAAGTTCGGTGGATCTGAAAAAACCTGAGGGTCAAACATGTAAAGGGTAAGTAACTAACTGATTCAAAGCCTTGGTAAATGTAATATTTAAGGTTAACTACATTTTGTATGCGATGAGAAATAATTAATCTAAATTAAAATTTAGATTTTAAAATTTAGATTCATACAATGACATAAAATGAGGAGAGTACTCATACTTTTACAGTGAAAAGGGAAGAGGAAAGCTTTTAATACACTGCAATATGTTCTGAAATGCAAATAATTATTTTGTAGATTGGAGTTGTTAAAGTCGCTTAGGAGCCAGAAATACAAAAGTAAATTTAACTATCGGGAAGACTAATTTTTACTGTGTCAAATCAAGGAAATAATGATGCCTTACAATAGCAATAAAGATTTAGAACATTTTTACAAATATATTCAAAACTGCTAAGTTTTCTTTAGCGTTTGTAGGTAATTATGACTTTTCCTTGGCAGAACAGTCACATAGGGGAACTATGTAAGGAATATGTTAGAATTTTTAATTAGCAGAAAACATTTATGTTTAAGTAATATATCTGAACACTCATGAATGACTGTATCATAGATCAGTAAGGATACCCAGCCCCCAGTTTAGCCCTCAACTTATTATTTGTAAGTCCAATGAAACCAAATAGATTATGTGATCACTTCAGAGACATGTAAATGTAAAACATGTGGGTATTGGTTTGTTATTTAACTGAACCCACTTTGCAAGTTTTCAATCTGAACAATGAATGCTGTTATTGGTACTTTTAAAACTCTCTCCTTTGTCTTCAAATCGCTCTGTGGCCCCTTTTCAACATATATCTGTAGTTGTTTTCATTGTTACTGCTCTCTGAGAGCACAGTGGTCTGCTAGTAGTAGAAGCAAATAGCTGCAGATGCCGGTTTACAAAAAAGGACACAAAGTGCTGGAATGGTTCAGCGGGTCAGACAGCATCTCTGGAGAGCATGGATAGGTGATGTTTTGAGTTGAAACCCTTCTCCAAACTGTGCGGAAGGGGCAGGGGGGAAGAAAGTTGACTCCTCTCACTGTCTCCAAGTGAAAGGTGTAGCCATGGACCAGATACAAAGAATTAAATATATAAGTGCTGAATATAGTGCTCCCCATTATACTGTAGCCTTACAGAAAAGCCATATCTTCCATTGCATTTTCTATTCAATTGTTCTATTCTTTCCTATTGTGGTATGTTATGAGATTGTGGCTGAAAATGCACCTTTGAAGCCACCATAGCTGACCAGTGTAACATGGATACAGGCCCTTCAACCCATTGAGTCCGTGCCTTACTATGTAATCCAGGTTTTGCATCCTACACAGAAACTCACAGAAACCAACAAACGTACAAACCTGCACATCTTTGGAATGTGGGAGGAAACTAGAGCACCCGGGGAAAACCCACATGGTCATAGGGAGAATGTACAAACTCTGTATAGAAGGACCCTTAGTCAGGATTGAACCCGGGTCTCTGGTGTTGTAAGGCAGCGATCCTACCACTGCGTCACTGTGCTGCCCCCAAAGTGCATTAAGGGTGAGAAAGATGAACACAAAGGATGAAAATAATTAATTTGTACCTGAGATCAACATGGTCCAGGATTTCCATATATATGGTATATATTAAATCGTATTTACATAATAACAGGTGTAAACAAAAGCACCTGCATGTCAGGTATTGTGCATAATGATGATGACACAGCCATTCAGTCATCAGACACCATCGGGGGACCTACAATGCCCACAGAAGTTTTCATGCATTACCTGAGTGAATTATGTTTTCTCATAGTAAATGGACTTGCAGTTGGAAGGATCAAAAGAGAATTAACAGAGCAGGGATGAGTTCAATGCCCTAGAGAAAGGGATTAGGTCATTGCACAGTGATTCCACTGAGTGCCTTGGCACTGAGACACAACAACACTATTCTTCACAATCTAGATTATTAGTCCTTTACATCTGTGTTACATTACATTCAAATCTTTCAGAGCACCTTTGTCTCATGATGTACCAATGAAACAGTCTAGCAACTAACATTAAACCACTTCAATGAGCAGAAAATACTAAACACAGTGGGATTCAAATTTCAATGTACCAAGAGGATACAATAGATGGGCCTGAGTAGAACACTGATTACATTTTCACTCAAGGGCTTCCACTGCACGGTTGAAGTTTGGAAAATGTGCAGGGGTTGGAAGTAAACATTGAAAAATAGACAAATGGGAAGCCCGTTGAGCCCACATCCACTATTCAATACCCTCATGACTGATTATCTACTTTAATACCATATTTCCACCTTCTCCCCATAACCCACAATGTCTTTTGTTCCATGGCTGGGAGTATCTGTCGTTAGTTTATCATTGTCACAGTGAAAATACGGTGAGAAACTTTGATTACCTGCTACAAGTCAAATCATGCTGCACATGAGTTTAATCAAGCCATACACAAGTACAACAGGTAGTGCAAAGAGAGAAAAATGCCAGAGTGCAGAAGATAGTGTTACCACATTATAGTGTTGAAGAGAAACTGCAAATAAAAAGAAGAGCAAAGTCCACAATAATGGATGTTGGGAGATTGAGGGTGTACCCTAGCTTATTGGAGGACCATTCAGTCAATAAATAGGAGTCTGATGTGGTGCTTGTGTTATCTAGTTGTTCCAGCAATGAGTGTAGGGCCAGGGAGAAGGCGTCTGCTGTGGACCTGTTGTGACAGTATGTGAACTGCAGTGGATTTGGGCCATCCCCGAAGCTAGCGTTAATGTGCACAATGACCAACAGTTGGGGGAAGAGGACAGAGCAGAGCTTGTGCCACTGCTTTAAGTAGGAATGTGTAGGTGATAAAAGAACTGGCTTCAGATTCAGAATTAGAACCCCCAACAGTGCTCGCACTCAAAACAGCATAAAACATAGAATAGTACAGCGCAAGAACATGCTCTTCAGCCCACAATGTCTGCTCCAAACATGATGCCAAGGTCATCTCTTATCTATCTGCACGTAATCCACTTCCCTCCATTCCCTGTGTATCCATATGCTTAGCCAAAAGTCTCTTAAATGCCACTGTAGTATTTATTTCAACCATCAACTCCAACAGTGCAATCCAGGCACACACCATCTTCTAGACCATTGAAACATAGACAAATGGGGTGGTCCTTGAGCCTACCTTCGCTATTTAATACCCACATGGACGATCATCTATATCTGTACTATAAAGAAACCATTGACCATTGACCATTGACCTCTGTGTAGAAAACCTGCTCCGCGCATCTCCTTTAAACTTTACTTTTTAAAGCTGTCCCCTCTTGTATTTGATTTTTTCATCCTGGGAAAAATATTATGACTGTCTATCCAATCCATGCCTCACATAATTTTATATACTTCAAACATGTTTCATTTTGCCCCGAAAGGAGAGACAGAGAGTGTGGGGAGTGAGATCTCGAAAGAATTTTAAATCAAGGACGAGAATTTTTTAATTGAGGTTCGGCATAGCCAAGAGGCAATGCAGATTAAGATGCACAGAGGGAAGAATGAAAAGGATGTGTTGTGAGGTGGGCAGGGCAGGTGGATTGCAATGCAGAAGGAAGCAAGTGAAGCAGCAAATGAGCACAGGCAGCTGCATTGTCCAACGTTACTCTTCAGGTGGAAAATGGTCATGTGAATAAATGATTGGGTACTCATCATGTTGTCAAAAATGATGACAACATTTAGCCTCAATTACTCGGGAGAGAGGGAAGGTCAGTGACCAGGAAGTGTCACTGACCTTCTTGAGGGGGGATCTTATAGAAACTTACAAAATTCTTAAGGGCCAGATGCAGGAAGATTGTTCCCGATGTTGGGGAAGTCCAGAACAAGGGGTCACAGTTTAAGGATAAAGGGGAAATCTTTTAGGACTGAGATGAAAAAAACACTTTTTACACAGAGAGTGGTGAATCTCTGGGATTCTCTGCCACAGAATGTAGTTGAGGCCAGTTCATTGGCTATGATGTTAGATGTGGCACCTCGTGGCTATAGGGATCAGGGGGTATGGAGAGAAAGCAGGTACAGGATACAGAGTTGGATGATCAGCCATGATCATATTGAATGTCAGTGCAGGCTCGAAGGGCCGAATAGCCTACTCCTGCACCTATTTTCTAAGTTTCTAAGTTTCTATGTTTTATGGTGTTTGCTGTGTAGACAATGGCTTTAGTTTTCCCAATATTTTGTTGCAATAAATTTCTGCTCACACGAGATCAATCAAGAAGGTCAACAATTTAGGGGGAGGGAAGGGATGAAAATGGGAGGTGAACATACCTGTTCTGTGAGAAACACAATATTTGGCAGAGCTAAGCAAAGCTGAGCAAAGAACATTTAAGCAATGAAGCAACATATCTGAGGCAGGTGAGTCAGACTGAGAATGTCACAGCATTTCAGTGAAGAACTCAAAAAACAAACAGCTGTGGACTGTGAAAATCTAAAAAGTAATTCAGGCAATTCCCTTCCCTGAAGTCCCCGTCTTCGAAGATCATCTCCGCAGTAAATACAGATGAGTATAAATTTAAAATCGCGCCCATCTGCTATGGTGTAACGCCTAGACAACCTCGCTGATCGTGAAGGGGACCTATTTTTAGTTTAGTTTAGTTTAGTTTTGAGATACAGTGCGGAAACAGGCTCTTCGACCCATTGAGTCTGCACGGAAATCGCTATCAAAACATGGGGGGGACATAATTTCTTGGCGGCCGCGCCACGCAATCGCACACACGCGAGGCTTCGGCCTTGGGCCCTGTGGACGGTAACATCGAAAGCTCACCTGGTTGGTGACCGACTCCGAACTCCAGCAACAGCAGCTTGGTCCGCCCCGAATCGTGGGGCTTCAATCGACCCGTTTGCGGGGCCTTTCACTGCCCGGCGGGGGCTTCAATATTGGGAGCCTCGATCGCCTCGACACAGCAATTTGACCACAGGGCGGTGGAAGATCCTGCGGCCAATTTTAAGCTGCGCCGGGCCGGGGGATGAAAGGCCCCGCGAATGAGCCGATTCAAGCTCCGCTCTATGATCTTTGCTCCTTCCTCCAATCACTGCGCTCTATCCTCAGTCCCACCCCCCTACCTCTGCCTCTGACCAACACCCCGCTCCTCCCATCATCACGCTGAATCATCATTGTCCCCCCCCCCCTCCCCTCTCCCACTGCCTGTGACCGAGTCTCTCTCGTCCAATGAGCGCCCTCGATCATCAGTCCCACCCCCACTGTCTCGCGGAGAGCGGAGATTTTTAATAGCTTTTTTTTCACCAAGTTTTAAAATCCGGATTGCAAAACATGGGGGGGGAAATCGTCCTCCACCTCTCTAAAAATGGGGGGGATGTGTTCTCCTGTCCCCCGGGATTTCCGCCCATGGCACCAACCATCGATCCCCGTGCATTAGCACAACCCTGCACAATAGGGACAATTTACAATTTTTACCAGAGCTAAATTAACCTATGTTTGGTCCTTGCTGCCCACCCTTGACATGCCTTCTTCTTTCTCCTGATCAGAGCCTCAGTATCCTCAGTAATGAATCCTCAGTAGCCTCACAATCTCAGTAATTAAGGGACAGAAGTTTAGGGGTAACATGAGGGGGAACTTCTTTACTCAGAGAATGGTGGCTGTGTGGAATGAGCTTCCAGTGGAAGTGGTGGAGGCAGGTTCGATTTTATTATTTAAAAATAAATTGGATAGGTATATGGACGGGAAAGGAATGGAGGGTTATGGTCTGAGTGCAGGTAGATGGGACTAGGTGAGAGTAAGTGTTCGGCACGGACTAGAAGGGCCGAGATGGCCTGTTTCCGTGCTGTAATTGTTGTATGGTTATATGGTTATCCCTCATCAGCCAGAGTTCCCTAATCCTATTAAACTTGCCATTCACTCTAACATGAGCATGTTGGCCCTGAACTCTACCAATATCACTTTTAAAAGTCTCACACTTGCCAGACATCCGTTTACCTGCCCACAGCCTTTCCTGATCTACCTTTGCAGATTCCTTTCTAATGTCCTAAAAATCAGCCTTGCTCCAAGTTAGGACTTTAATTTATGGACGATCTCATTTTCTATAAATATTATAAAACTATTAGAATTGTGGTTGCTGGTTCCAATGTGCTCACCCACTGACACTTCAGCCACTGAGGAGGGCAAATATTGTCTTCTCTCTAGAAGGCCAAATGTGTGTTGCTTGAGAAAACATTCCTGTATACACCTTATAAATTCAGCTTCATCTAACCCCTTGTGCGGCACGGTGGCGCAGTGGTAGAGTTACTGCCTTACAGTGTCAGAGACCCGGAGTCGTTCCTGACTGTACGGAGTTTGTACGTTCCCCCCGTGACCAATGTGGGCTTTCTCTGGGTGCTCCGGTTCCCCCCACACTCCATGTAGGCTAATTGGATTGGTATTATTGTTAGTTATCCCTAGTGCATGTAGGATAGTGTTAAGGGCCTGTCCCACAAGCATGCAACTCCATGCGGCAAGCGCGACCTAAAGGGCCTGTCCAACGAGCATGCGACTGCATGCGGCAAGCGCGACCAAACCAGAAGCGGGGGCCGCGCGCGGAGGTCGAGTGAGTGACATGAAGTTCGAGCGAATTCCGCGGGAAGTTCGCGTGTGACGTACGGCGTCGAGGCGGTGCGTACGGTGTCGAGGCGGATGCGGGATTTTTGAACATGGTCAGTTTTTCGGAGCCCCGTGCGATGTCGGGACCAGCTCTGCACAACTCCATACGGCTCCGGCAATCGAAGTGGGACCGGACCCGCGAGGTTGTACGGCTCAAGCGACCACGTTAGTTCTCGCTTGCCGCATAGAGTCGCATGCTCGTTTGACAGGCCCTTTAGGTCGCGCTTGCCGCATAGAGTCGCATGCTCGTGGGCAGGCCCTTAACACTATCCTACACGCACTAGGGACAACTAACAATAATAGCAATCCAATTAGCCTACGTGGAGTGTGGGGGGATCTGGAGACACCCACGAAGGGCCTGTTTCCACACTATATGTCTAAACTTAACCGAACTAAATTAAAAAGCTACTTACGTTTGATAAGGGATACCATTACCTGTGTACCTATGTACCATCCCAACACAAATAACATGTGTAGGGAAGAACTGCAGATGCTGCTTTATACCGAAGATGATACAAATTGCTGGAGTAACTAAGCGGGTCAGGCAGCATCTCTGGAGAAAAGGAACATGTGACGTTCTGGGTCAGAACCCTTCTTCAGACATTTTCTCCAGGGATCACATATGTAATATGTAATATAAATGTTGCTGCTCTGCCACGTTGAAAGAGCTAAGATGATCGATCAAAGCAAGACATGCTCATTTAACTATAAAATGTTAGAAGAAGGGTCTCGACCTGAAATATCACCCATTCCTTCTCTCCAGAGATACTGACTGTCCCGCTGAGTTAATCCAGCTTTTTGTGTCTATCTTATATTTAAACCAGCATCTGCAGTTCCTTCTAACATAAAATGTTAGATGTGCCTGATGCAAGGCTGATTTTTCACCAGATTGGGCAGCTTTGTGAATATAGGAAAGATATTGTCAAGCTAGAAAGGGTTCAGAAAAGATTTATGAAGATGTTGCCAGGACTAGAGGGTCTGGGCTATAGGGAGAGGTGGAGTAGGCTGGGACTCTATTCCTTGGAGAGCAGGAGGATGAGGAGTGATCTTATAGAGGTGTATAAAACCATGAGAGGAATAGAATGTGTAGATGCACAGAATCTAGAGTAGGGGAAGGGGAAAATATTTAATCTGAGGGGTGACTTTTTCATACAGTGGTGGGTGTATGGAACAAGAAGAGGTAGTTGAGGCTGGGACTATCCCATCGTTTAAGAAACAGTTAGACAGGTACATGGATAGGACAGGTTTGGAGGGATACGGACCAAACACAGGCAGGTGGGACTAGGGTAGCTGGGACATGTTGGCCGGTGTGCGCAAGTTGAGCCGAAGGGATTGTTTCCACACTGTATCACTCTATGACTCAATTACTCTTTCAAGGAATAGGGAAGGTGGAAACAACAACACAGTGATGAGCTGACTCTACATTGCACCACCCTGTAGTGTTTTAACTAGCTCACACCTATTCAAGGAGAAATGTGTTCTGACTAAAACTGGCAGGTACTTTTCATGTGAATCAGATGTGGAAGGCTGTGAATAATAGAATTGTCAATTCTTAGGATTTAATTTAATGATAGATACCCCGTATCTATGATTGGATGCCGGGGTAGGATGATATATATATAAACTGTATATACTCAACTTTTTCGTTGTTGTTTATTATGGTGTTTACAGAATACTATGTCTACATATCTGTTGTGCTGCTGCAAGTAAGATTGTCATTGTTCTGTTTCGGGACATATAACAATAAAATGCTCTTGACTCTCTTGACTTGACACAAGAATCAAGTTAAAGACCTGGTTGTCATGCTGCAAGAAGTGCAACAAACTTCACATTCCATGACCAAACAATTAGACTACCAGGGTCATTCAATACCATGTGCCACATCCCCACCACATACTGCCAACAATTTCTATCGATCAGTGTTGACGCCCAACACAATCTCTTCCAACTTACCGGCTGCAGATGGTGCATGCATGCACCACTCACATTCCACACTTCCCATTTACTTCAGACACCCACGAAGCTCCACATGGCCAGGGTGCAAAGGAATAGCAAAGCATCAATAACGACCAAAAGATTTCCATTTCACATTGGAGCTGCACCCATCAGCTCATTTAGCGACAAATGCAGGAACAAACGTTATAGTCGGTTCATTTCTGGCATTAACATACTGAAGGAAAGTGACTGAATTAGAGCTAGTTAAGGATGTTATTAGATCCAAAGAGGAGTCATATAAAGTTACAAGAATAAGCAGCAAGCCTTAAAATTAGAAACGGTTCAGCAAAAATGTACCATGGGATTGATTAAAAGAGCAAAAATATAATGCAAGAGTTAGCTTGCAAATAATATAATAATGGAGTGCAAAGGCTTCGTCAGCAATGCAAAAAATAAAGATTGATAAAACAAATATGGGTCCCTTACAGTCAGAAATTAGAGATTTTGTGATGGAGAACAAGGAAATGGAAAAGCAATTTATGAAATATTTTAGTTGTGCCTTCACGAAATGGACATAAATAAGACGTACCTAGAATCTAATGTTTTAAAAAAAAACAATGCTGGAAAAATATCTTCATTTGTAGCTGAAAGGAGACGGCTGAAAGGAGAAACAAACTGCTGGAGGAATTCAGCGGGTCAAACAGCATCTGTGAGGGAGAGCAATCATCAGTGGTTTGGGTTTGATGTTGGGTCTCAACCCAAAACTGACAATTCCTTTCTGCCCACAGATGCTGCTCAATCGCTGAGTCCATCCAGCACTTTGTTCTTTTGCTTCAGATTTCAGCATCTTCAGCCTTTTCTGTCCCCATAAAAGCTCAATGTCACAATTACCTAAGCAAGCAATAGACAATAGACAATAGGTGCAGGAGTAGGCCATTCACTCCCTCGTGCCAGCACCACCATTCAATGTGATCATGGCTGATCATCCCCAATCAGTACCCTGTTCCTGCCTTCTCCCCATATCCCCAGACTCCGCTATCTTTAAGAGCCCTATCTAGCTCTCTCTTGAAAGCAAACAAGAACTAGAGGTTTCTGGTGTGAGGGGAAAGATTTGATTGGAACCTGAGGGACAAACTTTTTCCACACAGAGGGTGCCTGAGGAAGTAATTGAGGCAAGTAACGTAACAATTTTTAAAATACATTTTGGCAGGTACATTGACAGCAAATAGGATCAACTTCATTAGGGCACCTTGATCAGCATGGATGAGTCATAGAATCATAGAGTGATACAGTGTGGAAACAGGCCCTTTGGCCCAACTTGCCCACACTGGCCAACATGTCCCAGCTACACTAGTCCCACTTGCCTGCGCTTGGTCCATATCCGTCCAAACTTGTCCTATCCATGTATGAGTTGGACCAGAAGGCCTGTTTCCGTGTTGTATGGCTCCATGACTTTGAACTGTCCATCATATGTGAAAGATTGTACACAATTGAAAGTCTATCATAATAATAATTATCCTAGTAAATGTCATATGCATTATCCAAATAACACTAGAAATAATGGTGATGGTATTGATAATACTGTACATCCAAAGCAGCAGATTGCAATTATTGTTTCTACCTAATTACACTCTCTAATTTTCAGGTTTGATGTGCGAGGTCTGGTAAAAGTTCTTGCCATGATCCACTCCATAGACAAGATAAACAATTCAACTCTCTTACCTGGAATTAAACTGGGATACAAGATATATGATACCTGCACGGAGCCGACAATGGCTTTGAGAGCAGCCATGAAGTTTCTTTCTAAAACCAACTCGTCAAACGACTGTGTTGAAGTGCACTGCAATTATACAGATTACTTGCCAACAGTTAAAGCAGTTATAGGACCTGCTACATCAGAAGTTAGCATTTCCGTAGCACGGTTGTTGAACATAAACCTTATGCCTCAGGTAATCAAATTATATTCATTGAACCCTCAGTTTATATTTAACTGTAATATATTTATTCACCCTCCTTCTCTCAATTTATAGTCCTGCCTGATTTTGTTTATGTTTAATGAAAATTATGGCAGAATGTGGTAACATTTGTATGTTCAGAAGCAAAGCATGTTAACATTTAGAAAACACATTAGGCTAATCGAGCTGTCCTTTCTGATGGCCTCAAAAGTGACATATTTCTTAATACCTGATCGTAGACACGCCAGCCAAAGGAAACATTATCCCTGCAACTAATCTGTCGAGCCCTAAAAGAATTGACTACATTCCAATGAGATCATTTTCTCATTTTGTTGAAATCAAGAGAAAACCGGCCCAGTTAAATTAACCGCTCCCCATGCAACACACTCACCGTTCCAGGAATCCAAATGGTGAGATTTCCTCGTGCTCCGTCAAACACACTTCTAGCGGTAGGGACACCATTTGGTGTACAATATTCCAGATGCGGTCTCACCAGGGACCTATATAACTGGAACAAGCTGTCATTACTCTTGTATCCAAATCCCCTTGTAATCACTGGTCACCAATGTCCAGCATACCATTTGTTTTCCAAATTACTCATGTAGAACAGTACAGCACAGAAGGGGGAGGGGGGGGGGGGGGGGGGGGAGGGGAGGGGGGGTGGTTAGTGTGTGTGATGCGGCACGCTGCTCCCCTGAATTCCATAGAGCTGTCGACAGCTTTCGTGCATGAGACGCGCACGCTTCATTTCCAGAACATTCGGATCACGTGACGCACGGTTTGCATTTCGCTCTCTCTCTCTCCCCCATCCCCCGCCCCTCCCCCCCCCCCCTCTCTCTCCCCCTTCCTCTCCCCCCACCCCCCCCTGCCCCCTCCCCCATCCTCCCTCCCCTAAACCACTTTCCCCCTACCCTCCCCTCACCCCCCTCCCCCTACCCCCTCCCCCTCCAACCCTCCCCTACCCCCTTCCCTCCACCCCATCACCTCCCCACCCTCCCCCTCCCTTCCCTCTCCCCTTCCCTTTCCCCCCTCTCAGCCCCCCTCTCTCTCTCCTCCCATCTCTCTCACCCCTCCTCCCCCACCCCTCCCCCCCCTCACCCATCTTCCCTCTCCTCCTCCCTTCCACACCCCTCTCCCTCTGTCTCTTGCCCTTCTGTCTCTGCCCATTTCCCACTGTCTCCCCATTTTCTCTCTGCCCTCACTCTCTACTCCCCATCCCTCTCTAGATGTGCCTGTGAGTTGGGGGCTATGCGTCAGTGGATAGGGCGGTTATGAGGTAAAAGGAGCAAATTAATAATATTAATATAATATCAAGGGAAGTAGTTAGCATGTGTGCGGGGGGGGGTAGTTAGTTTGTGTGATGCCCCATGCCACCCCCCCCCCCCCACATCCGTAACCACACTTTGGGGGAACAGACCCAACGGGTCTGCACTTGGTCTAGTATTTGATAAAATTAAGAATGACTGGTAAAGAGAACTCCAAATTTCACTATCTATAGAGAAATGGGAGAGGATTCTTCAATTAGTTAATACCTCTTCAATGTGTGCAAGACACACTCTGATACAATTCAAGGTGGTTCATAGAGCTCATATGTCAAAAGATAAGTTAGCTCGTTTTTATGGTCATATAAATCCTACCTGTGACAGATGTAACTCTGAAGTGGCCTCACTGACCCATATGTTTTGGTCCTGCCCACTTTGGGAAAAATGTTGGAAATAAATTTTTGATACTATTTCTGTAGTCATAGGTATTGATTTACAACCTCATCCTATTACTTCAATTTTTGGGCTACCAATGTTAGATTCTATTCATTTGGTCCACTCCGCCCATCGGTTGATTGCTTTTACCACATTAATTGCCAGAAGATCTATTTTATTTAAATGGAAAGACTCCAACCCTCCGACCACACTCCAGTGGTACTCTGAAACGATATCATGTTTAAATTTAGTAAACATCAGGTTACATTGTTGAACCCTTGGTTAAATTTGATAAGACTTGGGGAAAAATGTATTCAACACTTTCACACAACATAAATTGCTCCCTCTCTAACCGTTATAAAAACTATTTTACCTTTATATGGTGGAACGGACTTGACGACAAACTGACTTAAATTGTTGAAATTCTCAGCTCAGATTCTGTTTTGCTTTGTTTTGGGGGTTTTTTTCTTTAGTTTAGGGGGGGTTTTGTTTCTTCCTTTTTCCCTTTTTCTTTTTTCTTTCTTTTTATCTTTGTGTTTTTTTTCTACATATATAAGTTTTCTTTTAAATATTTAACTATATTTACATAGAGACCGGGAGGTCTATATTCAATGTGTATTTTGACACTGGACATATTTAGGTTATACCTGTTATTAATGTAATCCTGATCCATATGTATCAATATCATTGTAATGTTTATCATTATTCTTTTTGCTTTGTTTTTTTTTTTTTGTTTTGTTTTTGTTTTTTGGAAAAAAAACGAATAAAAATATTTTAAAAGAAAGAAAGGATCGAACCCGGGCCTCTGGCGCTGTAAGGCTGTAAGGTCTACCGCTACGCCACCGTGCCACCCCAAATTCTGCGAATCAAAATAAACAGAAATATTTAATATATCTCCCATTTCCTACTACTACAAACAATTTCTCATACCTGGTCTGTAAGAGGCCCGAATTACTATTTTTTTTATTTTTCTTTACCAGAAATATAAACTTCAAAGTAAAAAACTTTAATTTTGACTATTTGAATCTTTTCCAGATCAGCTACTCAGCTTCTGCAAAAATTCTGAGCGATAAAATTCGATTTCCTGCATTCCTGAGAACTATTCCAAGTGACACCTTTCAGTCTAAAGCCATGGCCATGCTGGTTCAAAACTTTGGGTGGAATTGGGTGGGAACTATTGCAAGTGACGATGACTACAGTCGGTCCGGAATAGATAGCTTCATTTCCGAAGCTGAGCTCCTGGGTGCATGCATTGCTTTCCAAGAAATTATTCCATTTTATTCATCTGATCAGATAACAACCTCCCGGATAAAAGAAGTGGCAAAAACTATCATCAACCGAACGAGAGTGAATGTCATTGTTATGTTTGCTAGAGCCTCCCATGTCGTTGAACTGTTTGAAATATTAAATACTCACAACGTGAGTAAAATTTGGATTGCCAGTGACAGCTGGTCAAGCAACAATAATATCACTCGCATGGAGAAAATTCAGAACATTGGGAATATTATTGGATTCACATTTAAAAGTAGAAATATTTCAAAATTTCGAGATTACGTGAAAAAATTGTCATTTAATTCGACAGGTGTTAACACATTTCTGAAGAAGTATTACATGCTTTATAACTTTTGTACAGCCGAGCAAAACGAAGATGTAGACTCTTGTATTTCAGATACAAAACACCCGCTCAAATATAATGAACATCAGAATATGAGCAATAGCAAGGAATTGCAATACCAGGAAAATGTCTTTCTCGTGAATAATATTGAAGCAGGTGTTACTTCCAGCATTCAGTGGTCAGTGTATGCTCTTACACATGCGCTTCAAAATCTGTTAAAATGCAGTGAAGGAATTTGCCATAGATCATCAGACTTTGCACCGTGGGAGGTAAGCCTTTACATAAAGTATAACGAATAACATATTCTCACTCGCAGATTAATTAATGTACAGTTTCCCTGTAGATCCCCGTATGCACCGCTATAATTGAAATGATATTTTACAAAGCAAAGCAAAGCAAAGTATCCTTCACCAAGGAGAAGGATATTGAATTATGTGAGGTAAGGGAAACAAGTAGAGTAGCTATGGAAACTATGAGGATCAAAGAAGAGGAAGTACTGACACTTTTGAGAAATATAAAAGTGGATAAGTCTCCAGGTCCGGACAGGATATTCCATAGGACATTGAGGGAAGTTAGTGTAGAAATAGCAGGGGCTATGACAAAAATATTTCAAATGTCATTAGAAACGGGAATAGTGCCGGAGGATTGGCGTACTGCGCATGTTGTTCCATTGTTTAAAAGGGGGTCTAAGAGTAAACCGAGCAATTATAGACCTGTTAGTTTGACGTCAGTGGGGGGAAAATTAATGGAAAGGATACTTAGAGATAATATATATAAGCATCTGGATAAACAGGGTCTAATTAGGAACAGTCAACATGGATTTGTGCCTGGAAGGTCATGTTTGACTAATCTTGAATTTCTTGAAGAGGTTACTCGGGAAATTGATCAGAGTAAAGCAGTGGATGTGGTATATATGGACTTCAGTAAGGCCTTTGACAAGGTTCCTCACGGAAGGTTGGTTAAGAAGGTTCAATTGTTGGGTATTAATGGTGGAGTAGCAAGATGGATTCAACAGTGGCTGAATGGGAGATGCCAGAGAGTAATGGTGGATGGTTGTTTGTCAGGTTGGAGGCCAGTGACTAGTGGGGTGCCACAGGGATCTGTGTTGGGTCCACTGTTGTTTGTCATGTACATCAATGATCTGGATGATGGTGTGGTAAATTGGATTAGTAAGTATGCAGATGATACTAAGATAGGTGGGGTTGTGGATAATGAAGTAGATTTTCAAAGTCTACAGAGAGATTTATGCCAGTTGGAAGAGTGGGCTGAAAGATGGCAGATGGAGTTTAATGCTGATAAGTGTGAGGTGCTACATCTTGGCAGGACAAATCAAAATAGGATGTACATGGTAAATGGTAGGGAATTGAAGAATGCAGTTGAACAGAGGGATCTGGGAATAACTGTGCACAGTTCCCTGAAAGTGGAATCTCATGTAGATAGGGTGGTAAAGAAAGATTTTGGTGTGCTGGCCTTTATAAATCAGAGCATTGAGTATAGAAGTTGGGATGTAATGTTAAAATTGTACAAGGCATTGGTGAGGCCAATTTTGGAGTATGGTGTACAATTTTGGTCGCCTAATTATAGGAAGGATGTCAACAAAATAGAGAGAGTACAGAGGAGATTTACTAGAATGTTGCCTGGGTTTCAGCAACTAAGTTGCAGAGAAAGGTTGAACAAGTTAGGGCTTTATTCTTTGGAGCGCAGAAGGTTAAGGGGGGACTTGATAGAGGTCTTTAAAATGATAAGAGGGATAGACAGAGTTGACGTGGATAAGCTTTTCCCACTGAGAGTAGGGAAGATTCAAACAAGGGGACATGACTTGAGAATTAAGGGACAGAAGTTTAGGGGTAACATGAGGGGGAACTTCTTTACTCAGAGAGTGGTGGCTGTGTGGAATGAGCTTCCAGTGAAGGTGGTGGAGGCAGGTTCGTTTGTATCATTTAAAAATAAATTGGGTAGTTATATGGACGGGAAAGGAATGGAGGGTTATGGTCTGAACGCAGGTATATGGGACTAGGGGAGTATACGTGTTCGGCACGGACTAGAAGGGTCGAGATGGCCTGTTTCCGTGCTGTAATTGTTATATGGTTATATGGTTATATGGTTATATGGTTGTGACCCCCTCTTCTGTATGGTGCAGGAAGATTACCAGTAGCTGCACCAAAAATGAAACCAATGATTAATATCCAACAAATGTTTCCTGCCCTTACTGTACATTTACATTTTGACACCTGGAGTAGCGTTAACATGAGCTATCTTATGGATAGCTTTACCAGAATTGCTCCAAGGGTGGCACGGTGGGGCAGAGGTAGAGTTGCTGCGTTACAACACTTGCAGCGCCAGAGACCTGGGTTCGATCCCGACTATGGGTGATGTCCGTACGGACTTTTTACATTCTCCCCATGACCGCGTGGGTTTTCTCTGAGATCTTTGGTTTCCCCCCACACTCAAAAGACGTACGGGTTTGTAGGTTAATTGGCTTGGTATAAGTGAAAATAGTCCCTAGTGTGTGTTGGATAGTGTTAATGTGTGGGGATCACTGGTCGGTGCGGACTCGATGAGCCGAAGGGCCTATTTCCACGCTATATCTCTAAACTAAAATAAATTCAGGTGTGACTGGAATTATCTTCACTTATAACATCACTCCTCTCCCAACCTGCTGAGATAATCTGGGAAATGTTTATTTAAAGCAGATTCTCTGGTTCCAATTACATTTATTTTGATTAAGGTCAATCAAAAGACAGATAATTAAAAATTCTGTCACTACATCTGTAGAACACTGTGCTATTTAAGTTCATTGAGAATCTGATCACGGGTTATTTGTGCACTGGTACACATTTTTAGGCAATCAATCCCCCATGCAAATGACTCGCCTGATGTTAATCTGTGTACATTGTACAAATAGTGGTGACCTTGTGATTTTGTATCACAAATTGACCATAAGTGAAGACCACTGTCCTCAGATATAGGAGCAGCCCTTCACTGGATTGTACAGGCTGCTTCCATGTTATCTAAAGGGTCTGTCCCTTCTAGAGCTCTCCATTGTTGTGCACTCCAAGGCCTTTTCCAGGGAGCAGTGGCAGGAATTAATTGCAGTAATGTGGCGCTTTATGTTAGTTTTGAGACTGCAGTTTCTATACACGAATCCTGGAATCACAAGACATTTGGCCCTTTAATACATTGTGCAGTATTACTCCTTGGAGGTTAAGCACCAAATTGATATGGGTCCCCTGGGCAGCAATGTTTCACCATGAACCTTCTGAATCTTCTGAATGTTATAGTCAGCAGGGCAGTACTCTGCAAATCGCCAACTTGGACAATTTTCACATTTTTATCAAGCCAATTAATCAATCCAATTAACCTACAAACTTGTACGTCTTTGGAGTGTGGGAGGAAACCGAAGATCTCGTAGAAAAACCACGCAGATCACGGGGAGAACGTACAAACTCCATACAGACAGCGCCCGTAGTCGGGATCGAACCCGGATCCCTGGCGCTGCATTTTGCTGTAAGGCAGCAACTCTACCGCTGTGCCACTGTGACTTTCATATGGAATTTCTGGGCCAGAAACTTTGAAATTTGTTAACCAATTAACTGCCACCCTTGTTGGCTGAAAAGATCAGTTACAATTAGTGCTGATTAGTGACATCACCATATAGGAAAATCACAATATTCCCCGTGGAATCTACCTTTAATTGCTCACTTCATAATTCATACCTAATTATAAAGGATTACGTTCTTCTATGGCTTCAAAGAGTTGTTTAGATTTTATACGTTACATTCTTAATATTAATATTAAAGACTTAAGCAATAATATTTTGATTCACTTTATTAGAAAACTATATCAACCAAAGCAATATTCTCAATTTAAAAAAATGATTATTACTTTAGTCCTTTAATCTTCTTACAGTTATTGGAAGAACTGAAGAAAGTGAACATAACTAAAGAGGGAAATAGAATCCAATTTGATTCTTTTGGAGATTTTATCTCTGGATATGATATCCTCATGTGGAAACCCATCAAAGACAAAATGGCTCTTGGTCACATAATTGCAGAATATGATATACAGACGAATAAATTTATAATTAAGGATTCACGTTTCAATAACTTCAAGGTAATTTTCTATCATTCTTAACTTTTCATTATATATTTAAGTATAGACCACAATGATTTCACCAAATATATATCTAACTTGTTTATAGCTAGCATCACAAATGCGCATGTTAACAGAGTGAATAGATGAATGTTTCAACTGCTTTGTCCACTTCTTCAGACATCACTCCTGCTCTATTCACTATCCCCTTGTATCTCTAAACCTCTTCCTCTGCATAAACTGTACAGGCAAATCCCTTGATGGTGACTGCTCCCATTGCCATTACATTTATAAACAAAAACATCTTTCCTATGTCCTTCTTTCCTTCCTCTCTTTGCTATTTAGGCAATCCCTTAAGATTGATGATGGTTTGCTATCACTCCAGCTTTGTGGGTTCTAAAATGGCTATGGTGGCCACTGAGGTCAATGTGAGAACAGGAGATTCTTCCATAGATGGGACAGGAGATGACGAAGGGAACAGGCCAAAATATAGGTTATGAGACCGTCTTCTCATTCTGCTGATTACACAGGGCCTCTGTATCTTCCCAATGTAAGGTCTTGAGGTTCTTTCAACTGCCCCAATTGCTCCTTCTCCACTTTGAATGATCATGGTCCAGGAGTTCCTGGGCATCTGAAGGGATGTTGCACTATTCAGAGGAAGCGTCGAGCACACCATTGAGTCTTTTCCTCTATCCACCTATAGTTTCTACCCATAGCTGAAGCTTGAAATAGAGTCTCCCTTTCAGAAGATAGGCATAAAATGCTGGAGTAACTCAGAGGGACAGGCAACATCTCTGGATAGAAGGGATGGGTGATGTTTCGGGTTGAGACCCTTCTTCAGACTTTCAGGTGTGAAAATGAGAGATCAAAGGGGACGAAGGTCAAGAAAAATATAGAATAGATCTTAGTGAGCTTAACCTCTGTGGTTGGCAACTTACTAGAGAGTATTCTGAAGGATAGGTTATACAGGCATTTGGATGGTCAAGGGCTGATTAGGGATAGTCAGCATGGTTTTGTACGTGGGAGATCCTGTCTCACAAATCTGATTGAGTTTTTTGAAGACATGACAAAAAAGGTCGATGAGGGCAGCGTTGTAGATGTAGTATACATGGATTTCAGTAAGGCGTTCTAAAGGTTCCGCATGGTAGGCTGTTCTGGAAGGTTAGATCGCATGGGATCGAAGGAGAGAAAGCTGAATGGATAGCAAATGGGCTTCATGGAAGGAAGCAGAGGGTGATGGAGGAAGGTTGCTTCTTGGACTGGAGGTCTGACTAGTGGTGTGCCTCAGGGTTCGGTGCTGGGCCCTTTATTGTTTGTCATCTACATCAATGATTTAGATGAGAACATACAAGACAAGATTAGCAAGTTTGCTGATGATACAAAAGTCAGTAGTTTGCAGACAGTGAAGATGGTTGTGAAAGATTGCGGCAGGATCTTGATCGATTGGCCAGGTGGGCTGAGGAATGATTGATGGAATTTAATACAGAGGTGTTGCATTTTGAGACGTCTAACAAGGACAGGAACTACACGGTGAATGGTAGGCCTTTGTGGAGAGTTGTACAGCAGAGGGATCTAGGAGTGCAGGTACATGGTTCCTTGAAGGTCGTGTCACAGGTAGATAAGGTGGTCAAAAAGGCTTTTGGCACATTGGCCTTTATCAGTCAGAGTATTGAGTATAGAAGTTGGGAGGTCGTATTGTAGTTGTATAAGATGTTGCTGAGACCGCATTTGAAATATTGTGTTCAGTTCGGGGTACCATGTTATAGGAAATATATTGTCAAGCTTGAAAGGGTTCAGAAAATATTAATGAGCATGTTGCCAGGACTAGAGGGTGTGAGCTATAGGGAGCGGTTGAGTAGGCTGGGTCTCTATTCCTTGGAGCGCAGGAGGATGAGGTGTGATCTTACAGAGGTGTACAAAATCATGAGAGGGATAGATGCACAGAATCTCTTGCCCAGAGTAGGGGAATTGAGGACATAGGTTCAAGGTGAAGGGAAAAAGATTTAATAGGAATCTGAGGGGTAACTTTTTCACACAAAGGGTGGTGGGTGTATGGAACAAGTTGCCAGAGGAGGTAGGTGAGGCTGGGTCTATCTCGCCTTTTAAGGAACAGTTAGACAGGCAAATGGATAGGACAGGTTTGTAGGAATATAGACCAAGCGCAGGCAGGTGGGACTAGTGTAGCTGGGATATGTTGGCCGGTCTGGGCAAGTTGGGCCGAAGGACCTGTTTCCACACTGTATCTCTCTATGACTCTATGACTCTAGATCGATGTTAGCGAGGGGGAGGTGAAAACGAGGCATGCAAAAATAAAATGTAGTCAGGAGGACAGCCAGACTGGTCAGAGAACTAGGATGGAGAGAGACAGAAACCAAGGGTTACTTGAAGTTGAAGAAGTCAATGTTCATACCGCTGGGTTGTAAGATGCCCAAGTGAAATATCAGGTGATGTTCCTCCAATTTATGCTGGGCCTTACTCTGACAGTGGAGGAGGCCCAGGACAGAAAGATCAATGTGGGAATGGGAGGGGGAGTTAAAGTGTTTAGCAACCAGAAGTCTGGAGTCAGGCATGCAAACCAAGGTAGGCATCCTACCCAACATAGCCTGCTGAGAGGATATCCCACCACCAATAATCCTCTACCTTGGTTCACCAGTAAAACTTATTTCCCAAGTTACTTCCAAATTAACTTTTAAAGCAATCAAACTTATAGCAACCAAAGGAAATACATTTATGAATAAGAAATGTGTGTGACAAAGCTTTTTTGAATTTTTTGAGAACCTAGCTAAAAAACTTCAGACACAACTCTGCCTATTTCATATGCTTAGTTCACTGAGCTTCTTCAAAGGGCAATTAAAGACTTTGAATATTTTTATGGGTAAGATAGATACCTGCTTGAAAAGCAACTGTTGAAAGGTAATTTTGGATAGAAAAAAATGTTGAATTGAAGTTACAACAGAACAGCCAATAATGGTGGAGCAGGCTGAATGAGCCAGGTGGTCTGTTCCTGCTCCTTATCCATGTATTTGTATGCTCCTAAATGTTAATGAATCTGTAAATTCGACATCCACAAAATGAATTTTTGCTTGATTGCGTATTTGTTGATGCAATTTGCCATGATGAAATGAACCACCTCAACTTAGTAGAATTTTTTAATGAAATTTACAATGTCTTAAAAAATTTCTTGACACCTTCAAGCATGGTAACATGGTGACGTTTGACGTTTAAACACCTACAAATTGCAACAATTACTATTCTTAGACACTGTCAATCTCAAAATGTTTTCAAACCAATTACAAATGAATGAAATTTACTTTTATACATAACATATGTAAAACAAATGTATAGTGTTATTTGCAACATTGATAAATAGTTAGCTACTAAGGAAGCAAGGGATATGAGATTAGTGCAAAGAGGTGGTGCTGTAGTAAAAGACCATCTGTGATTTTGTTTAATGTCAAGGCAGGCATTACTGTACGTGCCAAATGGCCTGTCCTTTTTCTATCTCTTCCTAAAAGATCCCAGAATCTCAAGCTGCAGTAAATACAAATTGCAGTTATAATTTCACAGTCAATTGTTCCATTTACATAAATTGCCTGCTATCAAAATACATGGTTCATCTGATTGTAACCTCAACATGATTTGAAATTGTATTTAAATAACCTTTCAACATTTGCCAAAAAGATATAATGTTTATCCTTTTTAGTTTCAAAGTTGATATTGGTTTGTACATATCATGCCTAGTTGTTGGCATAACTAGATTGCACTTTGTGGTTATTGACTTTTCTGAATAATTCTAAATATTTGTTTTCATTTCTTTAAAGAATGTGGTATCAAAATGCTCTAGCCCCTGCCAACTGGGACAACTGAAACTGTCATCAGAAGGTCAACACACATGCTGCTATGATTGTGTAAACTGCAGTTCCGATACGTTCTCCAATACAACTGGTAAGGAGTAAATAAATTAATCTGCAAAATATTTGTCAGGATACACAAGGAACTGTAGATGCTGGAATCTTGAGCAAAATGGTGGAGTAACTCAGCAGGTCGGGCCACCTGTGGAGCGAATAGATAGGTGAGGTTTTGGATCGGAACAATTCTTGAGACTGATTGCAGTTAAGGGGGGAGGGGGATGCTGGAAAGGAGGAGGGTGAGGTGGGGGGCAAAGCCTGGCAAGTGATAGGTGGATACAAGTGAGGCAGGTATCATTTGGTGTATAGGTGGAGCAAGTGACAAGGGCCAGAGATAAGAAAAGGAGACTAAAATGGTGTCAGATTAAGAGAGAAGAGGAGTGATATGTAAAGCCATTGAGAGGCAGGGGCACAGTGGAGGGGGGGGGGGGGGGGGGGAAAGGGGGGGGGGGGGGCATAGAGGGGCAATAGAAGAAATAAGTGTACACTGGGGTTGGGGAGGGCACAGAAAAGAGAGGGGATCTAGGGAATATTATTTACAGTTGGAGAATTCAACGTTCATACTGGGTTGTATGTTCCCAAGTGGAATTTGAGATGCGGTTCCTCCACTTTGCACGTGGCCTCACTCTGGCAATGGAGGAGGTCCACTTGCCTAAGGTATCTATTTGTAAAGTCACAATTTACACGATAGTCATAGAATTACACAGCGTAGAAATATGCCCTGCATCCCATCTCATCCAAGCTGACATTCTTGCTCATCTACACTGCTCCCATTTTCCTGCATCAAGATTGTATCCCTCTGTGCCATGCCGATTTAAGTGTCTGTCCAAATGCGTCTTTAAACCTTGCAATTTTATCTGATTCCACCAACTCCTCTGGCAGAGTGTTCCTTTTTTTTTTTTTTTTTTTTTTTTTTTTTTTTTTTTTTTTTTTTTAGAAGTACGGTAAATTACAATTCTACACAACACATATATTTTTATACATTTTTTATACCGCTTCATTTTTTTTTTTTTTTTTTAGAGCTTTAAGAAAAAAAGTAGAAGTTAGGAAAGTAAAGAAAGTGCAAGAGAATCGTGCAGTGCGAGAGTGTAAGGAAAAGAAAGCCCCTTAGGAAAGAAGTTAGAGAAGGAAGTAAAGTGAGAAAATAGACCCTAGAAAGAAAAGAAGGAGAAAGTAGAAACAATCGCTCTATTATAACATTAAACTCCGCAGAGAGGGGACTACCAACCAAGTCTGTTTTTGTTATTTTACCTCCCGTTACCAGGTCCTGATTCCGCTTATTTATATAGTTGGTTTTTTTTTAGATTACTATTGCACCTCATACTTGTAATAGGTCCAGAAACATAGACCACGTCTTTTGAAATTGGTCTGCTTTACCTGCAGACCAATTAGAAATATGCCCTGCATCCCATCTCATCCAAGCTGACATTCTTGCTCATCTACACTGCTCCCATTTTCCTGCATCAAGATTGTATCCCTCTGTGCCATGCCGATTTAAGTGTCTGTCCAAATGCGTCTTTAAACCTTGCAATTTTATCTGATTCCACCAACTCCTCTGGCAGAGTGTTCCAGATATCAATTACTCTCCATATCAAAACATACTCTCAGCTCCTTTTACAGTTCTTTTTTTCTCACTTTAGTTGTTAATCCGGAATCCGGAAGTGGTCGGCGCTGCCCTGGCAGCAGCGGCTCACCTGCAGTCCGTTTGTTTTTACTTTTTTGTGTTGTTTTTTTTTTGTTTTGTCTAGTTAAGTTTTTGGTTTTTAGGTTGTGTTTATGTGGGTGGGGGGTTGAAACGGGGCTTGCTGTCTCTCTCTTCGGGGGAATGCAACTTTTTTGTCGTATCCCCCTTCTCTGCCTCCGTCTGCGCTGAGGCCTAATGGCGGAGCTGGCGACCTCGAGACTCCGGAGGCAGAGCCAGTCAGGACTTGCTCTGGGCTCGCTCCCGTGAGGGCAGCCCAGCTCGAGGCTGGAACGGCGCTCCCGTGAGGGGCTGTGACGCTCCCGTGAGGGCGGCCTGGCGCGGGGCTGAGACTCTCCCGTGAGGGGCTGTGACGCTCCCGTCGGGGCGGCCCAGCCCGAGGGAGGTACGGCGCTCCTGTTGGAGCGGCCCAGCCCGAGGGAGGTACCGCGCTCCCGTCGGAGCGGCCCAGCTCGAGGGAGGAACGGCACTCACGTGAGGGCGATCCGGCTAGGGGCTGGAACGGTGCTCCGGTGGCTGGGACGGCGTTCTGGCGCCGGTGACCTGAGTCCGGGGTTCAGCCACGGGCCAGCGGCTGCGTCTGCTGGACTGGAGGGTGGCAGCTTTGACCACCCCGGGCCGCGGTGTTTGAGCCGGCCCGTTTGCGGGGTTCAGTAGCCGCGGGACTGGTTGTACCATCGCCCGGTGGGGTACTGCCTCAGTGCAGAGGGAGAAGAGGAGGGAAGAGACTGCAGCCCTAAGATTTTTGCCTCCACCACAGTGAGGAGGTGCTTGGAGGACTCACTGTGGTGGATGTTAATTTGTGTTTGTCGTTGTTTATTATTGTATTCTTGTATGTATGACTGCAGGCACGAAATTTTGTTCAGACCGTAAGGTCTGAATGACAATAAAGGTAATTCTATTCTATTCTATTAAATACAAAAATCTACGGAGAGAGATAATATTTTTGATTAACCGTCTTTCCGACAATGAATTTAGTGGAAGCATTGAATGTACAGTATATTCTGTAGATCATTACCCAAGCCATTGTGATATACTGCTCTTGTTCTTGTTAGCAGAGTTATTAAAATAGTAAACAATCTAAACACCACCCTTCATTTTCGCTTGAACCTAATCTATGATGACAAATCTTCTTCCATACTTCCCATTGTTATTTAGGTGTCCACCTACCTTGCTCAAATAGGCAATAGCAGTGACAGTGACCTCAATAAGAAGGGTATCACAGTCAACCATCTCCAAAAGTAAACTCATTTGTTTTCCGGAAAGAATACCAATTATAATCTGCGCTACCTCATTTTCTAAAGCAGAGGAACCAAGACTCGTAATCACATTTCAGCCAGTTTTAATTAACTTCATCCAGGTCAGCAAAGAGTGGCGATGAAGCCTAGAATTCTTTGAACCTCCTTTGGTGTAACAAATGTTCTATTGAAATCTCGAAACAGTACAGAAGAGGTTTACAAGAATGATCCCAGGAATGAGTGGGTTAACATATGATGAGTGTGTGGGACTGGGCCTATACTCGCTGGAGTTTAGAAGAAAGAGGGGGGACTTCATTGAAATGTACCAAATAGTGAAAGGCTTGGATAGAGTGGACGTGGAGAGGATGTTTCCACGAGTCTAGGACTAGAGGTCATAGTCTCAGAATTAAAGGACGTTCCTTTAGGAAGGAAATGACGTGGAATTTCTTTAGTCAGAGGGTGGAGAATCTCTGGAATTATTTGCCACAGAAGACTGTAGAGGCCAAGTCAATGGATAATTTTAAGGCAGAGATAGATATGGTTGATTGGTACGGGTGTCAGGAGCTATGGGGAGAAGGCAGGAAAATGGGGTAAGGAGGGAGAGATAGATCATCTATGATTGAATGATGGAGTAAATGATTGAATGATGGGCTGAATGGCCTAATTCTGCTCCTATCATTTATGACCTTATGACCTTCTTGTAATTGCCCTTGAAATAGTTTAAATCTTTCTAATAATTGTTATCTTAAACAACAGTGTATGACTTACCTGTTCTTTAGGAAAATTAATTCATCCGTAAATCCTTCAAAGACTGCTACAAAGTTCTTTCACGAAAGCGATATATAACAAAATAAGCTGATATATTAATTGCTGTTTTCTTTGAATAATTTCAGATGCGCAGCAGTGTTTCCATTGTTCTGAGGATGAATGGGCTCCAACTGGAAGTGCCTCATGCAACAAAAAAGACATTATATTTCTTAAATGGACAAATGCATTTTCCATAGTATTGCTAATCTTTTCAGCCCTTGGAATTGTTTTAATCTTGGTCATAATTGTTATCTTTATCAAGAACATCAACACTCCAGCCGTTAAATCCAACGGCGGTATCTTATCGATCGTCATGCTCTTGTCTTTGATGCTGAGTTTTACAAGTGTCTACTTTTTTCTTGGAAAGCCAAATAATGTAACCTGCAAATTCAGGCAGTGTTTATTTGGCATCAGCTTCACTCTTTCTGTTTCATGCGCATTGACAAAATCCCTTGCAATACTCTTCGCATTTAACTTTAACCCAGCTAATCAAAAATATTTGAAGAATTGCTATAATCCATGGCTCATCATCAGTATTTGCACGGGGTTTCAGGTTATCATTTGTGCAATGTGGTTAATCTTTAATGCTCCAAGAGCAGACAGGGATGTTAGAAGGCACCCAAAAGAGATTTTACTGGAATGCATTGAGGGTTCTAATGTAGCTTTTGCTGTTATGTTGGGGTACATAGCTCTCCTTGCCCTGATTTGCTTTATATTTGCCTTTAAAGGTAGAAAGCTGCCAGAAAATTATAATGAGGCCAAGTTTATTACATTTAGC